>NC_091824.1:46294700-46649700 GCF_038994185.2 Dermacentor albipictus
ATGTAAGCTGACTTATCAGAAAGCGAGAGGCCAGACTGGCCAGGAAAGTCTGCAGTGTTGTCGAGGGCTTGTTGCATGATTCTTGATTTCTGTATAAGATAGGTTTCCCATAGACTGTAATCCACCATAGGCTGCAGTATTTCCTGTACTTTGCCTGTGTTGTTGGTGTGGGTGGGCCATATGTACCTCCAACTCTCACCTGGAATTTTCTGCCTTTCAGAAAGTTACTATTTACCTTAAGTGCTCTACCAGAACTTTTTTTGTTCATAGTTCCTTTTATTAGAGCAGCATGAGTTACTGCTGTTAAAAGCCTCTTCACTCTCTTCATTCCTTCATAAGCGGTATTACACAATGCCCTGCAATAAAGTTTCTGCTGCTCATGGCCCATTCATATCGGCCAGAAAGGAGAACTCTTGAAAAAGGCTTTCTTTGTGCTGTGTGCGACGTAGTATGAGCATTCATGTCTTGACATTTATACATCTGTATAACCAGCTTCCTGCCAGAGTACTTGCTATACCTGATTATGCTTATTTTGCAGTGCTGTTGAACAATACATATTGATGCGATGAATGTTTATACACTCGAATTATCACGAAAGATAGTTGTTTTACAAATGTGCCCTTTGCTTTCGATTGGCGTTAGATATTGCAATAGCATCTTAAGTTTAAGAGTTCAATAAAAGGTGATGAACTAAATCTACGTGCAAGAGCTTTTTTTTTTACTTATGACTTCCATCGAAATGCGACTTCCATAGCTGGCAAATCAACCCCTCGCCTTGTGTTAGCAGCAGAATGCTATAGCCACAGTGGCAGGTGAATAAATTGAAGAACAATATTTTTGTCTATAGATATTCTTTCTTGCCTGTATGTGTGTAAAATTTTGAATAAGATTGTCACTGCAAAAAAAGCCCAGTGTGTGGTCCTTTATTGAATAGACCACGTATTGTGTATAGTTGAAATGCAAAAATTTGTTTTAAAATCCTTGGGTGATATGGTCCTGCAAGTAGCACGGTATTTCCCTACTTATGCAGAGTAACCACAGCGGGTATCGTTAAATGGGTTTACACACTAATATATGTGATAACAAAATTATTAGAAAGTTATTAGAATCATCTAGGGCATGAATGTGTCTGCAAACTTGATCAGCTGTGAATGTGTAAGAACAGCTTGTACTGGCTGAACTGGCTGACTTCTCTGCGCAGTTTTGATTTACTTTCCTTTAACGTATCGTTTTGTACTGTTTTATCTCCACAACAGTAGGCTGTTTGCCTGCTTTTCGCATTGTTGCACGAGTTTCATATTACGGGGCAGGAGGGTACGTTGTCGTTGTGCCACTATAGCAAGCAAATAATTTACCTAACTTACTAGCTGCAGAGTTAATTACCTTTCAAAGCAAATGTTAATACATATGCAGTAAGGATACAAAGTTCGCAACATATTCTATGTTTATTGGTTTCTGTGCAAGAAGAAAATTCTTCTTACAGAAATCCCAGACTCATGCACGCCATGTATCCAGACATATACACTTGAAACAGATGCACATCATGTGGTGAGGTTGCCGCACTTAATCACATGCTATGGGAGTGTCGTGACTTAGCAAACAAGTCGGAAAGCGCCGACCCCTCCGTCTCTTCCACCGCCAGCCTCCGCTCGCGCTGGAAGGCCGCCCTGCTCTGCTCGAACTTGACAGCACAACTCCGGGCCGTCCAGCGAGCCGAGGAAGCCACTTCGAGACAAGGTCTCAGAACCGCGTCCGCGGTGGGGGCCCAGACCCACTAAAAAGACGCCGTACTCGAATCTTGTTGATTTGAAAATAAAAGTTTTCTCTCTCTCTCTCCAGCGAACAGGTGCAACTTAACGTGCATGCAATATTTGAAAACAAATTAACGATGCAGTTTATTCAAGCCATGGATTCAATGCTATCATAGCAAATTCATTACGGTAGCCTACACTTTTGCTCTGTCAAATTTAATAAGTGAGGTAAGATAAGCTCTCAAGATGCATAGGAAATTCACGCTTGAAAACCGACAAGAAAATGCAACTGAACGTTACCGCGTTCAGCACAACGTTGAAACTTCGGGTACTCGGCTGTCTCTTCATTTGCCCTTGCCGACGTTGAAGTAATTCAAGCTGCTCCGTAAACGTGATTTTTGCATGCTCCTTAACAAAAGGAAAGTGTGAATACCTCGTCGTCTATTGTGGATAGAACACCTCCTAGTACTGACACCTCGCAAAGGCGTACGAAGCAAACGTGAAAATGCACTTCATTTCCTGTGTTGCGCGTCAAAAAACGCATAGAAATCGGAGAATGGAAACTGCGGTACCAGTTTTTTATTCCCCTTTCGCGTACGTACCGAATTAGGCAATCCACGTTTCCGCACATTGCACTTGTGCGAGATGCCTTTTTCCAAAACAAACCGGCGAAATAGCTCCGTGATAGCTTTCTGCGCAATTTCGACGGAAATCGCTGCGATGGTGCGACCAACCGGTTGGTCGCGGCCGAAAATCGGCGGGGGGGAGTCGGCACTGCGACTGTGATTTTCTTCGCAAACGACGGAAATCGCAGTTTTGGGGCGACGACAATCGCATCTTGTGAAACAGGCTTCACACTCTCACTCGTACACACAGCGCAGAGCGCGCAAGGACGATATTATCACAAGGCGAACCGAGTTCTTACGCAGTCGCCATCTGTCGAATGCGCCTCCCTTGGGTAGTGTGAGCGTAAACGCGGCGCGCTCCTCATAGGTTTTGCTTACGGCGCTTAATAAAAACCCCGCGGCAGCTCTCCTGGAGATTGCTGCAAGTACTCTGAAAACGAAGGAAGTTTTTTACGGCCAAAATAATAATCATGGGCAAACTGAAACCACAGAATCGTATACAGACGCTATCTCTTTACCGAAGAAATGCAGTGAACGCCAATGCGCGCCGTCGCCGCGATGGAGCCTCCCGAACCGACCTCTTGCGTGAAAGGTGGGCAAACGCTGAGACCAAACTATGTCAAATATGTTCTTACAGTGGGCTGTCTGTATAACCGAAAGGAGCATAACAGAATGAATGCTCAATGCAGCGATCGCACGGGTTCGCAGCGACCGACTGCACGTCTGCATGGATGTCCATGCACAATGTTTCGCTTTCACTGCGAGAGCGTTTCCGCACCCTGGCGTGAGCTTTAGGTCGCAGAATATGAGCATTTGACAGAGCTGTTCAAAAATGATTTCGTTATGGAGACTTCGAAGCCTACGGCCGTCATGACGATTCAACGTTTTTTTTCTAAATTCTTGGACGTTTCAATATTTCTCAAGTTGCGTCGCACTGTTTGTTTATCGGTATTCTCAGCGTGTGATTTCCGGCTCCATCTTTTTCGTAATACAACTTTATTTATTTATTTATAAATACTGCGATCTTAAACAAGATCTTAGCAGCGTGGTACACGAGTAATTTCACCAAACAATATAAATACAAAAATGGGGAATTGCACTCAAAAATTCTTCAAACAAGCGCTTCACACAAGCGCAAAAAACAGGCGCAAGGAACATGCGGAAAAAACACAGGCGCAAAAACAAGCGCTTCAAGTTACATCAGCGATGTTTCCCAATCATACAGTAAAACAGTGCTATCACTGAAAATCTCAGCAAGTGAAAAAAAAAAGTTAAAGATATGTTTCGAAAAGTGACAATGAGTCCTGTGTTACAGTTTTATTGGCCAGCTTATTCCAATCTACTATAGTTCTCGGAAAAAAAGGAATACTTGAAGCAGTTGATACGTGTTGTAAATGGAGTTAAAGCTAGTGAGTGTCGCTGTCTGGTAGCGTAACCTGTTGCATAGGTGATAATGTGAGACGTGTTGATGTTGTAGTGACCATTCATTATTTGGAAAAAGAATTTTAAACGACATGCACGATTTCTGTCACTTACAGAAGGCAAGCCGCTCCGAGATAAAAGGTTAGTAATAGAACTACGCCATATGTATTGTAGATGAATCGAACTGCTTTTTTCTGTAAGCTTTCTAGCTTTCCAATATCGCTTTTAGAGAACGGGTCCCATATAAATATAGCATATTCTAAAACGGGGCGGACTAGTGTTCTGTATGCCAATAGACGTACTGTTGGTGTGGAGGATTTTAATACGCGTCTTCTAAAAAACAACTTGCGGCGACAATTTGCTATTACTGTGTCAAGGTGCTTTGACCAGGAAAGATCCTTTGTTATGTACAATATAAGCCAAGGTACTTATATTGCGCTACCTCTGACAAAAAAGCGTTTTCTGTACCATACCGATATACCAGTGGCTTCTTTTTAAAGTTATCCGCATACATACTGTCTTTTCGAAATTACTGCTCATTTGCCATTGTCTACACCACTCAACTACCTTATTAAAGTTCCTGTTTAACCTAAGTTGGTCTTCTTTCGTTGTTATTTCATCGTACAGAACGTAGTCGTCAGCGTGAAGCCTGATTTTAACAGAGGGGTTAGTGACAATATCGTTTATATATAACAAAAAGAAAAGGGGGCCAAGAACGGATCCCTGTGGGACACCAGAATTCACAGCAGCTATATCAGAGGTTGTTTTATTTACAGTAACAAACTGATGGCGGTTTTTAAGGTAGGCTTTAATCCATGCTAATATTTTGTCATTTTTAAGCACAGCTCTTAGCTTATGAATCAATTTAACATGAGACACCCTATCAAATGCCTTGCTGAAATCCATGAATATCGCGTCTGTTTGTTTCCCTTTGTTTACAGTGTTAGCAAAGTTATGTATGATTTCAACTAGTTGAGTAGTCGTCGAAAGGTCACTTCTAAAACCCTGCTGCATGTTTGTGAAAACGTTATGTTCGTCTAGAAAACCAGTTATATGTTTATGAATTATATGTTCTAAGAGCCTACAAGATGTTGATGTTAATGAAATCGGTCTGTAATTATTGATGCGAGATTTATCCCCCGATTTATGTAAAGGTTTTATTCTAGCTTCATAGGTTACTTCATAACGCAAACGTATGACCATGTGCCATGGCTTCTTTTAAAATGCTTCTCACCGATCCCTTTCCATTCCAGTGAACTTCACATAATGTAGCATGAACAAGTCCACAGACCGAACAAAGCGTCCCGGTCGCGGGCGAGCGTCTCAGTGCGCGTTCTCTGCAACTCGCCGAACAAGGTGCAGTCCCGGTGCTGTAGCAGAAACATTCTTCGTGTCTGCGCTTGTTGCATACCCGAGTTGTAGGCGATGGCTGTCTGCCGGCTCTAAATTTCGTCAGCCAAGCTTCACGCAGCTTCTTGTCTTGCAGCTACGTGTGAATAAGGCTGACATCGGGCTCCGTTGCGTACGTCCGGCACTGTGGCACCGAGCAGTAGCTTACCATGCTTACACATCCGAACGCAGCCCCTTTAACCCATTAAGGACCAGGGTGACCATATGGTCATGGTAGCCTGCACAGTGGATTTCAATTAATTAACATTCACAAAATGGCACCAAAATGGCCTTTGACGTTCATTTTGACAGATTAGAGTTCCCTTTATGGATACCAAGTGGAAGCAGCTGTCAGTCGTTTTGTGGGAGCCCCTCGCAAAGGCGGGAATAAGTGTTGCTCTGGGAGTAGCGTTGCCATACATTGCTCCAATGGGAAAGCGTGTTTTTTTGTCACTACTTCTTTGGGCCATAGTCTGGTATCCTTACCTCCGTATTGTTCTTTGAATATGTGACCTTCGATGAGCATTTGTGAAAGACTAATGTTTGATTTATCCATGAACGAGCGTGTTATCTTACGCGTTGCCATATGGTCACGCTGGGCCTTTAGGCTACCTAACTTTTTATTTTTTTTTAAACTGCATTCTCATCTGTTGCACGGCTGCTGGCGAGTTCTCGCAATGGTGATTTCTTATTTTATTGTCTGAATAAGTTGATATTGGAAGAAATAGCGAAGATAGTCGGAGAGGAAGATGACGAAGTGTCAGTGATTTATATCGAGCCGCCAGAGGCTCGATATAAATGCGGGGAAAGCCTATCCACTTCGGGAATAAAGTATGGTGCCTAAGTGTATCAAGGCAAGCAGGGGATCCCAGAACATAAGAAATATACGAAAAGGACTTCGGAAAAGCAGCGGCGCCACTTCTTCAAATGGTGGAAGAACTCGTAGCAGAGACGCACGACTTTCCTCTTTTTTCTATTTCGATAATTTATTCACAAGCTTGCAGCTACTCAGGCATCTCAAGGCACAGGGCTACGAAGGCACGGGCACACTGAAGCAGAACCGTGTTCCCAAAGAGTGCCCTATCGCTCGACCACAATTCGTCAAGCGCCAACCTAGCGGGCACGAAGAGCCCGTGCTGAGTGGCAATGGGATTATTGTTGTCCGCTGGATGGACAATTCTGTAGTAACGATCGTAAGCACCATTCACGGCGTAGAGCCAATGTCATCTGCAGACAGCTACTCTCGTGTTGAGAGGAAGTGAATCAAGGTGGTCCATCCAAACACTGCTGCTCAGCACCAGTTTTATAGGAGGTACAGACCAGATGGATGCAAATGTAGGCGCCTATAGGATTGAAATCCGTGGCAAAAAGTTGTGGTGGCCTATTTTCACGTGACTTTGCGATGTATCTATCAGCAACGCTTTGGCCCTAATTCGTAGCACAGGGTTCAACGTCACGCTGGTGGAATTCCAGAAGCAAATTGCAGAAAGCTACCTAATGCGATGGGACAACAAGCCTAGACGACCTGGTCAACGCAGAATACCAAAGACTGGTGATGTCCTGAATGGTACGCGGTATGACCAAGTGGCCCTCTTTGTTGCACCAATACCTAATGGCAAGACGTGGAGGTATGCATGTGATAATTGCAACAGCATGGTACGCACACAATTCACAAAGTATGTTGTCGGCATGTGTATTCCATGATTTAAGCCATATCACACTAAATAAGCGCTCGACTGTTCGCTATGTGAGTTTTCTGTGATGTTTTATGGCTTGAAATAAATGTTTTTAACTTCGTGTATTTCGCTGTAGCATAAGGGCCCAGTGTGACCATATGGTCACGGGCTATATTTCGAAAACTAATTAGGCAAGAGTAATAATTTCTTGCAAGTGAATTATTAGTATAAAGGTAAGTTAATATATTAGATTTATTTCAAGATAGCAAGAAAAAAAAAAGAAACCGGTCCCTAATGGGTTAACGCCCCCTTATCAAGTCGAAAACCTGGATGCAGATGTCACACTGCCGGAGGTGAAACAGGCCCTTGGCTATATAACCAGGGACACTGCACGAGGGCCCGACCGGATAACGAACAAAGTCCTGCGAAATTTAGATGACATATCTTTGCAGGAGCTCATGGATCTCTTTAACGAACACTACCGAAAGGGCACACTGCCTGGCGGTTGGAAACACGGCCAGATTAATCTTATTCCGAAACAGAGTAAATCCTTACTGCTTCATAATTTACGACCTATCTCGCTCACGAGTTGTGTAGGCAAACTTTTTGAGCACGTGATTGTCCGGCGACTACAACCGCACTTAGAAGCTAAGCATTTCTTCCCCAACACTCAAGTTGGCTTCCGCCCCAACCAATCGGCGCAGGATGTCTTCTTGCATATTAAAGAGACCTTATTAAATCCCAAACGACGGACAGCCCGCACCAGAACCATCCTAGCATTAGACATACAAAAGGCCTTTGACAACGTAGGACACGAACATAACCTAGGACCCTTGCCACCACAGGTTGCGGCCGTAGGATCTGGCATTATGTCAAAGCTTTTTTGGAAAATCGTACCGCCGAGATTAGATTAGGTCCACTGACATCGGCCACTTTCGCCCTCCCAAACAGGGGCACACCCCAGGGAGCAGTCCTATCCCCACTATTATTTAACGTAGCCATGGCCCCACTCGTCAGAGAGCTCGCAGGTATCGCTAAATTCCACCACGCTTTCTGTGCTGATGATGTGACTCTATGGGTGTCACAAGGCTCTGTTGGGGAGGCGCAAGATGTCCTACAAACACCTATTAACGTTATCGAACAGCATGTCCGCCTAATGGGGCTCTTCTGCTCGCCAGAAAAGTCCGCATTGCTCACTATTACACCCCACAAAGGCGACCCAGGTATACACCTGTTCATACACGGTCAACAAATGCCTAAGGTACATAGAATCAGGATCCTGGGTCTGCACATCCAATCTAAACTAGATGCGGGGTTTACACTGAACCTACTGAATAAGCAAATAAAACAAATCTCAGGACTGGTTCGCCGGATTGCGCTACGTAATCACGGCCTGTCTGAAAAGGACACCATGCAAATGATTGAAGCTTTAGTGGTCAGTCGCCTTGCTTACCACCTCCCGTATCACCACCTCACTCAAAAACAAATGGATCAGGCTAATCGTCTAATCAGGCGGGCGGTTAAGACCGCACTAAGGCTGCCGATACGCGCTAGCACTACCCACCTCCAACAGACTGGTCTCATAATACCGTCCAGGAAATCATAGAGGCACAGAGGAGTAATCAGCTCCTGCGCCTCACCCGAACACCCACTGGGCGAAACCTACTCAGAACTCTGGGGTGTGAGCCAAGCAGCACGACCCCGATAGAAGAGCCGTCGTTTCCCATTCCTGTAAGACTCGGAGCTAGCATGCAACTCAAGCCGTTGCCACGAAACATGAATTCGCTCCGCTATCCGGGTCGACGTAAGGCGCGGGCTGATTACTAGACCTGATGTTACCAAAATCACGACGACATCCTTTATGTCGACGCCGCGGTCGGTCCGCTCAAAGTAACGGTCACGGCTGCTGCCATGACGGAGGACGCACGCATTAACGTCTCTGCCTCGATTAAAACAGCACGCACCGATGTGGCTCAGGGGGTCGCATTAGCCCTAGCAGTGGTGCATGCGGCTGCGGATTGTACCATTACAGAAGTCTGCACCGATTCTTAAAGTGCATACCGTTACTTCCTTCAAGGCGGAGCACCTAAGACGGTCAGACACATTTTGCGAAACATTCCTTGGCTTCCCCACCAGGTGACTATCACGTGGGTACCTAGGCTTGAGTGTGTCCCCGGGAACGAGCGCGTTATTGCGCATGTCCGATGTCTTTCCCTCCGGACCCTGGACGACCACTCACCCAACCCCATGGAAAAACCAGGACAGGGGATCTGCGCCTACCACAAGATTACCACGTATTACAGGGATGGTAGACGAGATTTACCTCCCCCTCACCATTCCCTTACGGCCCATCAGAGTTCAATCTGGCGCCAGATCCAGACCAAAGCATTTATGTCTCCCTATCTGGCACAATTATTTTACCCCGGTCTCCGTAATCCACAATCTACCACCTGCCGAGTGCCCCGTACAGATCTTTTCCACTGTTTGTGGAGCTGCCCCACACCCATGGCGGTAGGGCCAATTCCCCACCCTTCCTTTTCCTTGTGGGAGGCCGCTCTTCGGGTGACTTGCTCGGATGACCAGCTCTGGCTGGTGGACCGTGCTTGCCTAGAGATGCCGGCCAGGGGGCTCCCGGACGTCTAGGGGCCCAACCACATCCAAATAGATCCAATAACATCCTATCCATCCATCCATCCATCCATGCTGCACCCCTCCAAAAACAGCCCCTACCTATTATAGTGCTTCCAAATGCTGTAAATAGCCAATGCGGGAAAACTTCACCACTTAATGAGAACCGCAGCGCAGCTGGGACATTAAACTTTCGTTTTCAGTTCGCTTCGGCGCTTTCGAAGCAACCTACGCGGTCGCCTTGTCCAAGTGATCCCTCATGCCACGTCACGCCGACAGTGGCGCCAGCTTTTGCAGTGGTGGAGTTAGCCCCAATATCTTAAACAAAACCTGTAGCAACTGCCAGAAGAGATCAAGCCAGCGCGCCTAAGCCCGCTTCCGTGTACCTTCCTCCTCTGCCGACGCTGCTCCTCGTTTCTCGTACTTCCTTCGCTCAGCGTCCCCTATACTTACCTCTAGGTGGCGTTTTCTTTGCTGCGCACTCTAACACTACTAAATGAAATAAAAGTAACGCCATCTCCTCTCTCCTCCTCCTGCTATGGCGTTCACTTTCTCTTCTGTCGACCATGACAACTCCTACGCGCTCCTGAACTAGCATACGCGCCCCGAATCAAACGCAGTAGCTACGTATCACTCGCGCTTTTGGGGTCGTATTTTGATCGGAATTGTTTACGTTATATATCATTGCAATAGCAAATATGGACACTCCAGGCGCATTTCTGCCATCGCCGCAGGTGTCTCCGTAAGGTTCCGTCTGAGTGAAAGCGTGTGAGGGTGAGCCGGCGAACGTGGTTTAATCTCGTGTGCGCGAGTGAGAAACGGGGCCCCGAACCAACACCACCTAGATTAGTTCAAGGCCTCCGCACGCGTCGGTCACGTCACGCACAAATCGGCCTGGAAGTCAGCTTCACCCGACACGGTTTCTCTCGCCTGCCATCAGAGGACCTGTTTTCAAAGATACCGCGTGTTTTGTGCCGCCTTACTGTTATTTAAAATGTCCCTATTAACAGATGTACCCCTCGAGAGTACGTCACATGGGTTTTAGGTTAATTCAGGTATGAGAAGCCGCAGGCCTTTGTCATTTACTGCACGGCGAACTTAGCATTCGTGCTTGTTCTTTTTCTACCTGAAATTATTTCTTGACTCAGCTTTGGAAGCATAAAGCCCATTTGTTAGCCTTACAGGAACTAATTCATAACAAATCCATTCAGAGGTCGTGGCCTGCTGTATGTCGTTTCTTTTTTATTATAACTAGTCATTTACCTTGCAGCCACAATATGATTAACATATTCAGAGATCCAACCTGCTGTATGTCGTTTCTTTTTTATTATAACTAGTCATTTACCTTGCAGCCACAATATGATTAACATATTCATTTCCTATTGTTTACCACCACTTCTTTACCCCCTACACTTTCCTCGGCTGTGGGAACTGTTAGCTTCCCTCATGTGTCGATCTATAAGTACTTCATGCCGCACAGATATCTCAAAACAAACCTGAAAGACTTCAAAAAGATATGCAATGGATAAAGGGAATGAGCAGTTTATTTCAGCGCTTCACACATACACACAAGGCAGCCGTCAACAAGTTGTGTGACATGGTGAGATATATACCTCAAGCACAGAATAAAAATGTACAATTTGTTCACCGCCACAGTGCGTCAAATAGCAAAAACCATAGATATTTACATATACATGTCCATCATACGAAAGCAATACATTTTGGAACACAAGTTCTCGTCCAAGACAGTGCTATATGCAGCAGTGACTTAGTATAAAAAAAGCGTGAACAAAAAATAAAATGGCTCAATACAGAGCTATCATAACCATGTAATTAGATGTGCAAGAAACTATCACTACTGAAAAACAGTTGCCAGTAAACCAAACGGACATCGATTTTCAGCTCTTTAGAGTTTGCAATTTACGCTTCCTGTTTTGGCATTTTTGGGTTTGCACAAATTATTCAACAGGGTGTTGGCAGTTGCACTCCAAATATGGTGCATGACGTTTTCTGGCGAGTGGCCATAATTACAGGCACCAAGGTCATCAAGGCCTCCAGAATCATGCAGAACGGTTGACACAAGAGCCACAAGGGCCTCGTTCTGATTTGAAAGAGCAAGAAATTTTGACGCCAACTCCTCACTCCTCAATTTATCAAAAACTATTTCTGTACAAAGCACAGCATTCACTACAACAGCACACGGAAACTTCAGTCCTCGTCGTGTCATACCTGCAATGAGCAGTGTGTCTTCGTGGTCCAAACTGGTATTCTCCAGTATAAAGTTTTCTTTGCAGGACAAGCGCATGAGCTTTTTCATTGTCACATGTGCACAATACCCAGCAACATATGTAACAGCGGGAATCATTTACGATTTTTTAGCGACATCAGCATCGGTCACTGCTATGGTGAACTCTCCACGAAGTGAATCAACACCTATGGCAGGGATTGGCTGTGCAATAACGTCCAGGTCAGGCAAGTCCAGTACTTTTTGAAGCCTAAGCTTGTTCTCAGATTCATAGATCTGCCTGATCGAGATGTGGTATTGGACACCAGATAGCTGGCGGTACTTCCCAAACCTACCTTCAAGGCAATCTGTTTGAAATTTGCCAAGGAGCACATACTAGCTCTTCCAGGCAGTATAGAGAGATCTCATGCAGAGCGTGGCTCGTGTGGCCAAAAGCCAACTGCGTTTCTTTCGTCAGGTGGCCGGCATCGTGCTTGAGGCTAGCCCAGTAGTCTAGCCACTCTTTTGTTTTTCTCAAAAATTCCAGCTGTGGACATGTTGTTGACACAATCGGATACTGCATTTCATCACGTAAGCGTTGACGCTTTCTCGGTGTCTTTACATTTGCTATTTGTCGCCATGTCAAAATGGTGTCTGACGTTCTCACGTTCTATACTTAAAGTTCTGACGCCCTATAGTTGATGGGTTTAGTGCTTTTAGTGAAAGCGTTGGTGCCAGCTTTAAAAGGTTATTCTGCTCAGCGTCATGTAAATCAGACAGATTTAAATGATCAGTAAGGATAGGTGGCTTTGGGCCATTGTTACTCGGATCAGGGTAATACATGCACTTTCCACTATTTCTCTGGCTTAACCAGTTATTCCTGATTGACTTGAGAAGGTGTACGGGGTCCAAAATAAAGAACAGTGGACGAGAGGAATCAGCTGGATGTGGATAAACACTACTGGCTTTAGGGGGGCTAGCAAAAAATGTCATGGCTTTTCGGTTTATAGCATTGTCTGAAACAACTGCTAGTACCGTGAAACCAAGTGACTCAAGGTCAGTGATGAGCTTTAGCAAAAACTTATGCAATGCTTTTGCATCGATCTGTGCGACTGGTAAAATGTGAACCACATCCTTGTTGCTCGACAAAAGGCTCTGCAACATGAACACATACGCAGTTTTAGCTGGATTGGAACTATTGGCTGCGGCACCTGTAACGAAGCCTGCTTTTTATTCAAAATAGGTTTGAAGATGGATCTCAGCCATCATTAATGTTACAGTGCGCTCATGCTCGGCCATTGCTTGCAAGACAGTTTTAGCATAGTTCAAAAAACAAAAATCTTGCTGCTCAAGAGCTGGATGCAAGTGGTATGACGAACATAATCGTCGAATGGTGTCTGGGTGTGGCAGCTTAACTTTAAGAGAACTCCTGATGAACTTGTAGGCATGTGGACAAATGGTATACAGCAGACCTGAAAACAATAGCACATCTGGTGGATATCGCGGCGTATTTCTCAACACAAGCTCGACTTGGCTTCTCACAAATTTCAGTACCTCTAAGTTCCATCCATGACGTTTTTGGAGCTCATATTCCTTCTTCACTTCATCCAGAAGCATCAGCACAGTTGAAAGTAGCTGGTGTTCTTTTTCCTTTTCACTGTTATCAGCACAACTTTGCAGCTTTTCCACAGATTGCAGCACTCGGTCAAGCTCCCTTAAATCCTTTAACTCTGATAACATGCAGACATCTCCAAGTTTGTGAAGGCGGGACCCTCCGAGGAACACCTGAACAGACATATCCTCTAACACCCCCACTGACGAGCGCACTGCGGGAGCACAGTCGAGGGAGAGGTCAAGAAACGAAACCCTTCACTGTCTAGTGATCACAGTCCAGAACTTTGAAGTCTTTAGCGTTGGAAGGGCACAACAAAGTTCTTCAAAACTGCAAATTTTGTTCCTGCGATCTTCTTCTTGCGCAGCAACAGAAAGCTCTATCGCTATTCGCACCGATGCTGCTTCGAATCGAGCTTTCTTTTCTGCAGGAGCTTCCCGCGTTCGCTTTGGCTTAGACATATATTTTGGGCAGCCGGGAAAAAGACTGGGCACAGCAGTTGGCTTGAGGCCAGCACGCACCCAGCGGCCCTTCAATAACTTTTCCAGTCTTCAAGTCCGCGTACGATGCAAACGTGACGAAGTCACTCTTCTCAAAGTGTTTTTCACACACCTAAAAACAAAGTGACACGGAGGTCAGTTATGCCTAGGGAACAGGCACACACGATTCGGCAAGCTAAATAACTGAGAACCAAAACTCGGCAAGCAACGTAATAATAAAGAGGTTCTGCTCTCCCAAGTAAGTTACAGAAAAAATGCGGCACGAAGCACGTAAATTTAGCACAAGCATTCTGAAAAGCAAAAGAAAAAGCGATGCTTACCACTGTGTGCTTCATCGGCATGAAATTTTCACGAGATATGGCTTTTGTCCACGCTGCCCTTTGTGTCTCGTCCGCAGGAAACTTATGGACGCGGACACTCGCACTGTTCGGACCACCACCATAGTTCGATCTGCAGTTTGGGGCGCAGCAACTGCCAGGCATTTCCGAACTGAGGCTACACACGTTCCGTCATGTAAATGAAGCCTTCGCAGATGAAACAGCTTGCTCGGGTCTCCGGCTCATCCGCGAAAATGTGTCCACAGTCACGTCAGCTGCGTCAGCAATGTGCGTAGCATGTGCTTACTGCTTGTCTCAATGTTCCCAACAAATGTAGGATATAGTCCAACGTGAGCATTAAAGCGCAAATAAATTTCAACATAAAACATTGTTGCAGCAAGAATTCGCAGCAAATATGCAAGAAATTGTACAAAGTTTCCTTCGTAATTTTTAAAAAGTATAACATAGGTAATATAAGCGTGTCGAAAATAAAGAAAAATCCCCTTGATGCCTACTAGCCGAAGCCACGAGAGAATAGCCATGTAAGAGCCAAGTGAAGGATGCCGCAATAGCCGGCAATAACTTCTTTGAACGGGAACTGCTACTACGTTGTGCTGGTTAGTCAGCCTGCTGCTAGGTGGCGCCATGTCAATACACTGCGGCGGTAGCCGTCGCCGTAGCTCGGCCATCTATTAGCAGTGACGTAGGTGCTGGGCGAGGAGGTGATGCGGAGGCCTTGTAATATCTAGGTGGTGTTGCCCGGATGCGTGCCCTCTCCTGTGGTGCGCGAGCAAAGGGGGTGAGACGAGGGTAGAGGGGCGTCGTTCTCCGGCGGCTGTTACGGTGCCTCAAAGTCCTCCTCGACCGCCACTCCGTACAAAGTGGAGACAACCGCGGCGGCTACTATGACGTTTGCCACGCGATTGGCGGACGCCGTAGTAGACGCCTTTGGTGGAAGCCATAGGGACGCGTTGCCGGCGCTCGTGCGTCTTGAAAGCGGTCTTCGACGTGGCTAAAGTGCGCGCCCGCGCGGGCCTCATCTTCAAAGTGATCTGTGATGTTTTCAGAGTGCGTGTAGTGCCAGTAGCTTCGTATGCGGTGTGGTTTCGAAGTTTCGTAGGCGTTGAAGCGAAAGATGCACGGAGGTCAATTGGCTCGCGGCTTCTGCAGCGATTCGTTACTCCAGCGTTTTCACAGTCCCGCTGTCATCGAGGGATGTGGGTTCATGGTTATTTGTGCGCGCGTGAAACCATGCTGGTTAATTTAGCTAAAACACGTTGACGGGCTAACCCGTTTGAATCCACGATAGAATGCCTAAGCGCGACTGAACAAGGACGTATATGGAAGCACACACACAAATACAGCGCTGTCTCCGTGTGTGTTTCCTCCTACGTCCTCGTTGAGTCATGCTTAGATATCATTGTTAATTTATTCAGTAAGCGAATCTTTAGAAGTGTATACTGCCGATAAAACTACTATCTTTATTTCGTATGGCAATCTACAAATCTGCTATCGCAATCGGTGCTTCGCCTTTTCAGCGGAACTGCAAAATTTTATTACTGGCTGCCGAAACCTCAAGAGAGGACTTTTGAATGTCGTTGTGCTTGGTTTGTTCTACTATTAGCGGTGAGACACTGAGTCACGCCGTGCACGACGTCAGCGTTGGTTGATTTAACACTGTCGCCTCCACTCTTCAGCAGCTTCAGACCGTGGTCGGCCAGCGTACATAGCAGGCCTTTTTCATTATGATTATGCTGCGAGAGCGAACGAGCGACCAGCAGTATATTATATGCAGCTGTCTTACAGTTTTGAGTGGCTAGTGAGCTACCGATCAATCGGCGGAAGCAGTTCATCGATAATGAGGCACAAGGGGCTTTGCTCGCTAGCAACGTACCTTACACAACCCCACTCATTTTATTTTATTTTTGCGGACTTCAAAAGCGTGGTAGCCGTAATCTCACAGGTGTGTGCAGTGCTCCTACTGCAGATCATAGCGCTACCAGCCATATTCTTGAGGGATTGTTCGTTTTCGAGTACGGGATAACTGAATGAACGCGCCCGCAACACGCAATCTGTCATATATATAAAGTGAAGGAGCAAGTTGACACAATTATGATCCCGGTTATATAATAACAGTTACAATGATAATATTCATTTGTCGTCATCACACTGATAAAGGAAGCTGTAGATAAAAGCTGCTCTCCGTAGATGCAGCTTGACAAAGGCCCACAGCTACGTTTGTGCAAAACAGCCAGCAGCGACAATTTTATTAACTTACAACGTACAAAAAAAGTTAAGAAACAAAAAATACAGAGGATACCTCAGTTTCATAAACAAACAGTATTAGGCTGGTCAGAGAAGCAATACAGTCTGAAAAGATAGCATGTGCGGTTTTCGCAATTCTATCGGTGTACGCTGCAGAAAATCTATGCCGGCTTTCGCATATTTATTATGTAGTGTAGGCATCACGTAGGAAAACCTTTCTTTGGAATAATTTGTTTTCCGTGTTGTCGCTTTGCACATTTCTTGATGTCGTGTATTATGCGACGTAATGTTATGCTGTAGAAACGCAAATGCGGAGCCGATATTTTCTTTTCTTCATACATGCGCATGAGCGTTCGGTGTAAGACGTGACATCACTGTTACGTACTTACGTCATACGCACCACTTATCCTGCTCTGTTAAATGCGTAACCATTCCTTGCTTACCCGACGAGAAAACCGTCCCTCCGCCCGTACTGTAAGGTGACCGCTTCACAGACATACACCGCATCAGCGAGCGGATTCACCTTTGTACAGTATCTCGCTTCAGCGCTTCAGCGATGGATAAGGCGCTAAAGAGCGATAACGGCTTATAATGATTGGAACGTCGTGAGCGCACCTGGTGCTGCATGCCGTCCGCATCCGTTCATGTGAGCACAGTGCTCTCGTTTGTACTAGCCTAATCAAGTTTCACATCATTGATAATGACACTGGGCTGCGTGGAGATGAGCAAGTGGCACAATGCTTATGCATGCTTAAAGAACTCCCGGATGTGTTTCTGCGTGAATTTTTTCTACATACACAGTCACATACAACTGAAAAACGAAGGAGCAAAGTTACCCCAATGAGTTCGCCTTTCCGCAGGTGAGCGGCCCTTTTTGCCTACGTACCACTACCGCTTCGTAACATATACGGCGATGCACTCAAAAGAGGCTGTTGGCGTACATTCAGGCCACATAAAGACAACGCCAGAGAATCTATTACTGAGTCGACAAAAGCAGGTGCGTTTGAAGACGACTTGTTTGAACTCGGGCACGAAAGTCGTAAATAAACGCAGCGCTAACATGCGGCACTTAGGAGAGCGAAAAACTAACGAAGCCGCATACAGCAAGTGGAAGCATATGAGATTAGTCATGAGCGAAGAATCGCACGGTTACCTCACAGAGCCGGGAATCCGGGACCATCGCGTTGGGTGCAACTCAGTCCGGCTGATTCTTTTAAGTCAGACCTTCCTCCGCGCCATTTCTCGTTTGGCATGAGGAATTCGGAATAGTCGCTTGCCATCTGTTGCACGTGTGTTGCACCCTAAGGCAAGTCGGATGACCTACGCCATCTGATTTTGCTCAACCTGCCAATCAGCGCGCGCCTTGCGGCGAAACTATCACCGGGGCGATAGCATAGCCGAAGCGGATCGTTTCAGAATATGGCCCCAGATGTAAGCCCGAAATGGCTACCGGCAATGCAGATTAGTTGGAGATGATACTAGCCACAATCTTAAAACGGGTATAGCGCATGTTCACAACTGCACACACCACCATAACACACTGTAGTACACGAACCTATTTTGAAATGAAACTCAACGAAAGTGTCGTCTCGACAAAACAGCCACATGCAGCGCCAGACGCTGCCGGCTTGGTCACGCAGTGTAGCGTCATCTCTAGAGTCGCGGAAGTCGCGTACCGGTAGCTTTGAAAAGACAACCCTTTCTCAGCGCCAATAGATTACAATCAAGTGTATGGTGCCCTGTATTTGTCTTTGAACGTCGCCCCTATTGGAAATGACAAATAAAACTTCAGCGAACTACAAGTTACAGCTTGAGTGATATTGTGAACAAACATAAAGAAGAATACGGAAGCAACATTTTCAGTAACTTGTTTGGGCAGTAACTTGCGTATGTAATGTGGACCTGTACAAAGTCCCTTATGCTGCAGCTATTGGGACCACTTTTACAGAAACGTAATGCTTTCCCTTGAACTATTAAACTTTTTCTAAACACTCCGAAAGGAACTGCAGCCTTGCTGCAAGCATATCTTTAATGAAATCAAATCGGAGTCTTCAGCCACTGGCAACTCGTTGAAGGATTGCTTGCCTTTCATCATAAGCTGTAACACCACCCCACTCTTTATCAGAAATTCATGTCCCGACCATATTATTATCTCACCGTACTAATCATCAGCATAAAGTTACAATTGGTGCATGTAACACGACATATGTTTCACACTCATGTTTGCCGTGTACGTTAAAAGATTGGAACGAACGCGCTCGCTTTCCCGTGAGGTGATCATAAATGGAAGGTCATTCAGCAGGGTTCCTTTAGGCATTGCCCCCCCCCCCAAATCTCAAGTTGGCCCACCCCCAAATTTATGCAAGTCCAGCACCAAATTTCAAGTTGACCCAACCCCACATCTCACATAAACGAACCCGAATTTCAAGTAAACCCAACCTCAAATGTAAGTTGGGAGTGGGTTTACATTAATTTTAGGTTTCCAATAATACCAATGCATATTTTAGAAAAGCGCTAGCTAACACTGTATAAGAGCAAGCAATTCCACGAACTGCTGTTGGTTATTCTTTAATGTTTTATTATACCAAGTTCTATTACTACATTTATCAAACTTTCAACTCACATTGAATAATTTGGAAATGTTGTGTGTGAGCTCGTAATAGATTTCCTCCCAGTTTCTTGCACAACCCACTCCCCTCTCTAATGCCGAAAAGCGTTGAGGACGGACGGACGGACGGACGGACGGACGGACGGACGGACGGACGGACGGACGGACGGACGGACGGACGGACGGACGGACAGACAGACAGACAGACAGACAGACAGACAGACAGACAGACAGACAGACAGACAGACAGACAGACAGACAGACAGACAGACAGACAGACAGACAGACAGACAGACAGACAGACAGACAGACGAAGTTAAATTTGGGGTGAGCCAACTTGAATTTGGGGACGTGCCAACTTAAATTTGGGTGTGGGCCAACTTGAATCTGGGGATTAAAGTTGGCCCAACTGAAATTTGGGGTTGCGTCAACTTGAAGTATGCATGTAGGCCAACCTAAATTAAGGGGTGGGACAACTAGAAGTGTGAGGGTCGGGGGTGGCCCAACTTACATTTAGGGGCGGGTTTACTCGAAATTTGGGTTCGCGCAACTGAAATGTGGAGTTGGGCCAACTTCAAATTTGCGGGCCACTCCAAGCTCTCCCCAACTAGAGATTTGGGAGTGGCCCAATGCCTAAATGAATGCTGCTGAACGACCTTCCATTTATGAACACCTCACAGGCAAGCGAGCGCGTTTAGATGCTTGGCGCGTTTTCATTGTGCCTTGCCGAGGTGCAACCAGGGCAGGTATTCTGTACGAGTCCACCTGGTGGACTTGTCCATTTCGTCTGCTGCTGAAGTTCTGATGCGTTTGGTCGCGTCCCCACGGCAGCGAGGTGCCACAGCCATTCAGCACTTCAGCAGCAGACGTAATGGACATGTCCACTAGGTGGACTCTTACAGAACGCCTCCCAATATGCAGGCGCTAACTCACGTGGACAAGGAACGCGCGCATAAATAACACAGGCTTGTGAGATTGACAGCGACGGTGATGCCCTCTTCCCTCACGCAACGCCTCACTCGCTACTGGGGCAGCTGGTGTTGCCTTTTGACCGCTCTGCGCCGTCGAAGCGCGCTTGTGCCTGGCGTTCCGACTGGGTGTACTTGCATTGAAGGGGCAGGATGCGGCGAGAAAATCTGGAGGACGCTCAAGCTTCGCCTTCAAGAGTGGAACGCGACAGCATTCAAATACCCCTGACTGCGTCTCATGCTTCGTTGCAACTGCAGCCTATGTAACTGTAATGCTTAACGGGAAACGCTGGCAGCGAACGCTGTGCACGAAGGCGAGATATGTGGTAGAAACGCAGTCCCGTGCGTGGGCCGATTTTCTGTCATTGTTTCGCACTTCTAATATTTCAGTCTGAAAAGATTTAACATGAAATGCCCGCGTTGTCATTGTTTCTTTATTTATATTTTTATTTATGATATACTACGGACTCATGCTCCAAGCTGGGTGGTCGATACAAATACAAAAGAAATACAAAAGAAACAGAAACGAAAAAATAGCAACAATAATAAAGGCTCAGTAAGGTTACTTCATTGTTTGATCACTTGCATTGATAAGGCAGTTCCATTCACCAGTGGTTCACGGGAGATAAGAAAATTTAAATAGGTCTGTGCAAGCAAAATATGGGGTAAGAGCCTTTTCATTGTGGTGTCGGGTGGGCCTGCTAGTTAAGCGTGACAAATATGTTGATGCATCTAGAACTAGCTTGTTTTCCAAGAGTTGGGAAAGAAATTCTAATCTAAATTTTTTCCTTCGTGCCTGGAATAGGGGAATGCCATTTGCTTGCATTAAATACGAAGGTGAGTCTAATGCCTTGTTTCATGACGGTTGTTCGTGGGCTGTCATTCTCAAAATTCCGAGGAATACCTTTGTAATGACTGCAAGACAAGGTCTGTGCAACTTTCGTGGTGGAAGAAGAAGTGTAGCTTCGTATAAAATATGCACGACTATTTTCGCTCACAGGATGCCCGGCGCCGACGTCTGACGCCGACTCCGGATCTTCTACCACACGGGGCTCTTGGCGCTGTTGCGTTAAAATCTGATAATTATCCACTAAAGCCTAAGCATTCTTTGCCACCGGAAAGGCCATGGGTAGACGAGCATAAGCTACGAAAAGCAAGTAACGAAAACTAAGCAAAAACCAAGTCACAGCGGAGCCAAACAATGCCTGCGCTTCAGTAGACAATTTTCAGAATTTCTGTAGCTTTCTTGAACTCGCAAAGCCGAAGCTTTTTTACCCTTCCGAACTTGTGCCCCGACGCGAGCCATCCGTTCTATTTTTGGGTAATAAACTGGATTTTGTGAAGGAAGCCAGCATAGGGCGGCAAGTGACCTTGATCATGCATGTTTTTTCATGCTTATTCTATTTTCTATATTCTGTTGCTTCTTTGTCACTAAAGAGGTTTCTGAGATTGACATTGTCAACTGATCGCATTAATTCGGTGAAGCTAATAACAAGTCATCAGTTGTAAGTCAGCACTCGCCTTCGTCCCAGTTTACTTCTCAGCACGCCTTTGCGCTGTTCATTAAC
Source organism: Dermacentor albipictus (assembly GCF_038994185.2). NCBI lineage: Eukaryota > Metazoa > Arthropoda > Arachnida > Ixodida > Ixodidae > Dermacentor > Dermacentor albipictus. The sequence goes on from NC_091824.1 coordinate 46,316,255, forward strand.
TAAGAATAAATCATCAGCTAGCCCAGTCAGCCACATTCCTTCAAGAGAAATAATCTTGGCTTGGGAATTTGAGATAACCAAAGATGACTTGGTATATCTTTGCCGTATGCAATCTATTGTTCGAATGCATATCAAAGGAAAAATTGAGCGACGGTGCTATTGGCTAAGGTGAACGTTAGGGCATTCAACTTACAAATATTTAGAATGACCTGAAAGAACCTGACGAAAGAACATAAACGTATATGCACCCCGTACAGATGGTAAACCATCGAAGCTGAAATGTGCGACGCCGTTGTTTATCGCTGTGTTAATTCCAGCGTTAAAACTCTTTCTCAATTATTGGTTGTTCTATGTGTTTCTTAATGCGGTTACGCACCCGTTTGGCTTGGGTTTATCACATTGTTTATTTGACATAGCACACATTGCGTTTCCCATCATCACCATAACGGAGGGGTTCAATGATCGGTTCATTGTGCTAATTCAGCGGGTTTATCAAAGTCTTTCGGAATTATGTTACGCATTTGTGTTTTAATAATAGTGGTTATGACTCGATTATGCACTGTGGTTACTAACCGACACACTGGGACCGCACAGTTCATTCAATTAAACAGAGGGACACATTTTTGAACTTACTACGAAGTCGGAGAGAGACTGCTGCGCGCGCGCTCTGCTGCGAGATAATTATGTCATCATTACATTGTTTTAACCCTGTACCCCCCCCCCGTGTCCCTTTCCTGCAATATTACCAAGACGAATGTATGATTTAAATGCGTAAGCATTTCTATGCCTACCCAACGAGAAGTTTTCCGTCCATCACCTAAGAACAATGCAATGGCTCATACCTTCCCTGAACAATGACTTATACCCCCGCAGTAGGGTTTCTGTGGACGGACCACAAGGGCTTCGCCTAGGCATATACGGCTTCGCTGTAATATTTTTTTACTGTCTCCTTTTGTGTCTGTGTACGGACGCACAATGAATATTTCCAATGTTTCCGCTGAAGCATTAACGAGTCTTGCACGTGAAAGATGAGTTATTGGGCTAGAACACCTATGGTGCCATTGGCTTTATTGTGGCTCCTGATATTACATTCCACATTTCGGCATTTTCTGTTTGCTGTTAGTTGCATATATTCTATTTTCTGCAAAAAGCAAACCTCCACATCGCCGTCAAATATAGGCGTAAAATCTGCCCGTATTTCCTTCTATAGCTATTCTTTTATGAACTGAAGTCTTTAAGAAATGCTTTACTTCTATGTTTTTACTAGCGGTAGTATTGCTTTTGATGTCACTTTGCGACTAAATAATGGAGTATACAATGGCAATTCGGTCTGGTTTGTTTTTATAGGTCACTTGTTTTTAAATAAACGCGACAAGACTATAATGGTAAAACTCAAAGTTGTGTATCATTCTTTAAGTTTTGCTGATTATTCCGTGGATTTGGAACCCGATTCTTTGAAGGAATGTTCACACTTTATTGGTCTCGGAGATAGTGAAATCCCACCGACATGGCGTTTTGCTGGTGTAATTGTTTTCGATGTGCTTTACCAAGGAAGTTCCTCGCAAGTAATGACAAACTACGCGTCATTTGAAGTCCAAGTAATCGCACAGGACTCAAGCTATTATGACGAAACTTCCTGTATTTGAAGAAGTAAAGCTGCACGAGTGCTGTTGAGAACAACTGTAAGCGCAGTGACCACTGTATTGAAAAATATTTCTCAACAGTCAGACCAAGCTGTATTGCGGACTGGCTATACTCGCTAGCTACAATTGTCTGAACGCTTTTGATTGACGGGCCAACACCGCGGAGTGCCGCACCTCCACAAGCGTGGACGATTCGGGCTAGACTCGTCATGCAATAGATTTTACTTCTTGTTCCGCTCATCGTGCAAAATGACGGCCAACGGGAACAGGCTCTGGCGGTAAAGAGCCGTGAATACGCGTCTACGCTCAATGCGGAAAAGACGCGACGACTTGCGGAAGATAAGTTATCACGAACTTACAGCACCGCGTCTGACAACACACCGAATCGAACGCCTCGCTTGAAGCTGAACGCTACGAAGGAAACCACAATCACAAAACAAAGTGGTTCGCGCGTGACGCAGCAACACAGCGCTTGTGTACACTGCGGTACTTTGTTCTTGCAGTAAGCAACGTTCGAAAAAGCAGCAAACGATCTGCAAGAAGAAAAAATAATAATATGAAGAAACTCCAGTTAATAAAGGCATGACTATGCCTTTATTAACTGGCGTTTCTTCATATTTGTTTTTCGAAAACGTGACAATGATTACTTCGAAAACGTGACAATGCTGGTATCAGACAAAGACCGAAGTCGCGATGTCATGCTCTTTGTCGTTTTATTTCCTCAGTGCGTGTGCTTCTCCGCAATTCGGTTAATCAGGAGCAGCGAAGGCACGCGTACGCAGAAAACACGGACTGACGTTGAGCCTGGATGGACGTGAAACGCGCAGCCGTTGCCTTAATTAGCCAGCACTCTTACTGTCTCGTGGGATGACGCCTCGAGGCTTTTATGCTGGCGGCTGGACTGGAGAGAGTCCTCATTCTGTCCTTCGGGATCTCTGCATCCCCTGCTACCTCTTCTCTCCTCGACGCAATCTTGTTGAAGCTTGAACGCGCTTCGCAGAATAAATGTCACGCCAAACATGCGGCATTTCGAGTGCTCGTATTTAGCTATAGGAACTAATTAAACTGGAGAACAAGCTAAAAATTAGTAAGTTCTCCTAACGATGTTCGCTTATTCTTCTGTAACATTCAACTGGGACATGGCTTCGCGAATGACAGTGGTAAATCGGACGGGCATCTTTTCGAGACACGCCGAGGATGAAGCATTGCTTATTGAGAACTTGGACACCTGCAATGATCATCAATTTGCCGCTCACCACTGAAGCGAGATCGCAAGGTGGACGAGCTGGTTAGTACTCATCGTTCATTTTGTAACAACGCGAAATCAGCATGTACAAAACGAAATAATTTACGCAGAAACTCCTCTTGGAGTTGTCTAAATATGCGTCAGTATTGTGCCACTTGCTCATCTCCCCGCATCCCCGTGTCATTATTGCTGTTATGAAACATGATCCGACCTGCTCAAAAGTTAGCGCTGCGGCGACGCGAACTGGTGCAAGATGCGCTGATAATGCAGAAATATTGCTGTAGGTGCCAATGCCAGGTGTGCTGATGACGTTCCGTTCACTATAGTCCGTTATCACTCTTTAGTGCATTACCCACCCGCGCCGAACCATTTTGAGCCGTGATCAAATGTGCTCCGGCGGCGGCTGCTAATGGCACGGCCGCGCTGACCGCATTTTGACGGCAATCTGCGATGCGGACAGAGAGCGCCGACTGCTGATAGCTCCGCTCGCTGTGTTTTTGCAGCTAATCGTTGAAGAGACGCGTAGGCCCATATCTCGAAAGCGATCTGTGAAGGGGGTAGAGTGCGGCGTGTGCCGAAAGCTTCGTGAGCGCTGTGTTCTCGTCGCTTCGTTCGCGTTCACGTGACAGGCAGCACGAAAATATATTCGCACGTTGCTGCGGTTCTATTGAAAGCGATCGTTTTACGTGACGGACGGACGGACGGTTTTTGTCGTTGGCCCGGCATAGAAATGCTAACGCATTAAAAAAATAAAACACAACACGGCGATAAGTCATCATCTTCTTATGTTCAACATCGTGGAGGAGCGACTAGTTGCGCCTCGCCTTACATTTAAGTGCGTACAGAATTTGACGCATGGCAACGAACATTGCGCCATTAAGGGGCCCACATACACAACTTCGCTGGTCATCCACCTTCACGGAGTGGATTGACACTTTCTTCAGAAAAAGAAGTACATTCACATCGTACCTGCAGTACAAATTTTTTTAAGCGATGCTTCATTTTGTGTATGTACTGAGTCACCGCTCTAAGCAAAGCAAGAAGAGAAAAAGAAAAATTGATTGTTACGATACTCCCTAATGCAAAATTTGAGCGCAGCATTATACGTGTTTTCATTTGGCGATCTATCGAGGCAAAAGATTTGATACCCACATCACCGCACTGAATGACGGTGGGTCAGTAACGTCGGCGCCTTCGCGAAGGGAGAGGCAATATGGGAAAGCTGGCATGCTGAGTGGCATTGGAGCCATCTGGGGAAGACGACGCCGATAATGAAGGCGCGAGCAGTGGCAACAGCGTGAGCGGCAGTGTGGGAATGCTGGCATGATGAGCAGCATCGAAGCTAGCTGTGGAAAATGACGTACGCCCGAGCAGTGGCAGGAGCGCGTTCATACGGTTCCTTCTAGGGGCAGCAACGAGCCAGCCGTGGTAGATAGAAGACGACGAACGCGCGAGCTGTAAGTACGCTCGCGTTCGCGCGGTTACAACGACGTCGACGCTCAACCCAGCAACGGGCGCCCAATAGTTGCACTCTAAAGAAGACGTGCGGAGATGGATTCAAACCCCGCAATTTTGCGTGGAGACCAGATTCTTTAATTTCCACTCAACAATGCAGACACGATGCTGCTTCTGTTGGGTGTTGGCAACACCCTTATAAGCTTGACCCGAAGACGGAGAAGGCGCCGACGAAGTGTCCTGTGTGGAACGCTGCCTTTTCATCTCTGTGAATTTGAAGCTACTTTGTGGCAGACGCCACTCCCTTAACTACGGCGATGGACGTGGATTCGCCTGGAGAGGTTCCTGGTCCTTCTACGTCAACAGCGACCGCACCGAGAAATCGGTCTAGTTGCCCGAGTCACACCTACAGCGAGGACACTGTGATCTACTCAGGGACCAGTGATGAAACCTCGGATGACAGCGACTTCGTGCCCGTAGCGAAGCACAAAGCAAAGAGAAGACTCGTCAGGACGTCTCCTTCCACAAGTAAGGCAACTGTGATCCCGACGCGAAAGCCATCAGACCTCACCATTTTATATGTGCCTGTGGCTGCTAGCGACAATCTAAACCGGATCAACCGCCAAGACACATCTGTATCGCTCGAGGCACTCGTTCCGGGTCAGATCAAAGATATAAGGATCAACGCCCGTAAGAACATCCTCGCTATAGATGTCGCAAACCGCAGCGCGCTAGACATTCTAAGCAACGTTAAGGTGCTGGTTAGCATCAACGTACGCTGCTATAAACAAGACCATCATGACTCTGTGACTGGCGTTGTGTATGACGTAGATAATTCCATAAACGATGCTGACCTGCATATACTCATCAAGCCGGCGACAGAGGGAATTGCATATTGCAAGCCCGTCGCCTGGGAAACTCACAGTGTGTCAAGTTAACTTTCAAAGGAGACAGCCTACCGTCCCACGTCAAGGTCGGTCACATCCGACAGATTGTACGGCCTTTTGTGCCAAAGCCGCTTCAGTGCAGGAAATGTCAAAGGATAGGGCACGTTAGTGCGGTTTGCACGAACGCTGCCGTGTGCTCACGGTGCTCTGGGTCGCACAGTTCCGACGCCTGTCGTGCAGAAAACCAAAAGTGCGCCAATTGTCAGGGCTCTCACGATGCAACTTGGAAGAATTGCCCACATGTGAAAAATGAGGCGAAAGTCTTGAGGCAAATGGTCAGGGATGGTTCCTCGCACAGGGAGGCTGCCGCTAAGGTGCGACGTCAACGTTCACGTCGCCGGAGATCTAGGAAACCCACTGCTATTGCTAAGGATGCACCGCGTCCACTGACAGTCCAGACACTTCCGCATACAACTAGCAACAGCAGCAACGACATTCCTCAGCAGAAAGTCTCCAATATCATTGCCTCAAGCGAGGAGTGGCTGCCATTGCCACGGCTAGATCCACCAGCGGAGCGACAAGATGTAGCACGCTCGCCGAATCATGCTTCACCTTCTGGCAGCAACCAAGACAACGACAAACAAGTTGTCACCATGATAAGGGCCCTTATGAACACGCTACGAGCACTACTGACTGCCATACACACTCCGGCAGCTCGAGGCACACTTCAAATACTTGATGCCCTGTATCCGGTACTTTCCGGTCTTGAGAAGTACCATGGCTGCTCCTCTACATTCGTTCTTTGAAGAGATCAAGGAAGCGTCTATCTTCCAATGGAATGTCAGAGGCATTAAATCGCGCATTTCGGACTTTCGTCCGTTTGTTTTTAAGAACAAATTTCCAATAATTGTCATTTGTGAACCAACCGTTGAGAGCGCCATCCGCCTATCAGGATATGAAGCTTTCATGTCTGCCACCTGTACCGACCGCAGCAAAGTCATCGTTTATATCAGATGCGATTTCACATATGTTTTACACCCAGTGGCACCTGATGACGGCAATCAGTATGTGTGTTTGACTATAAGATGCAAGAACGTCGCACTCACGCTCATAGGTGCCTACATTTCACCTTCGAGTTGATTTGACAGCGCAAGACTAGGTGGAATTTTAACAGCGACACCTGGACCATGGGTTATTACCGGCGACTTCAATGCGCATCATCCGCTATGGGGAAGCTTAAAGATGGACTGTCGAGGAAGACGTATACTATCCTTCGCGTCGGACCATGAGCTCTGCTGCCTAAATAATGGCACCCCGCAGGGGCGTCTGCGTCAGCAGGCGTTTGGTGTGTTGCGCCACCACGTACCCGAGCACATGAGGGTTGGACCCTCCCGCTTGTAGCCGTGCGCGGCTTAGCCGTGTCTGGGGAAAGGGGGATCCTGGGGGTTGAGCCGGTGCTGGGTGTTTGGACCTTTAAGGCCCCCCAGCGGAGGCAACACACCTCTTCGGCCTCGGCTTCACATAGACGGCACCCCCGGACTGACCCACCCGGGGGAAATCGGCAGTCGCCTTTTCCTGTCCTCCTCTCCAATCTTCGTCTTTCTCTCTCGCCTTTTTCATCTTTCCTGTCTTCTCTTCACTTCTGCTAACTTCCTAGTCTCCCGGCGGCAAGGGTTAACCTTGTGTAGCTAGCCAGCCTTGGTTATGCTGTATTTGGTTATAGCAGCGATGTACGGCTGGCGTTGGCAGGGTTTCTCTAGCAGGAACTCCTGTCACGTCCCCCTGTTGGGCTCCATGGTGGGTGGTCGGCATCGCGGCCGAAAACCCTACTGTACTCATGGAAAACGCTTTTCCTAAACTCCCTATTCGCCCTCACAAATGAGGGCGCACCGAAGATATCTTTCAGTTTTTCGGACGACAAGTCCAGAACTTTCCTAGATATCATATGATCCACTCAGAAAACCCACACTAGTGCGTAACATTTCACCGTTCCTTGTTTCGAAGTCTTTAACTGAAGTTTTTGGAACAGGACATAAGGCATCGAGAATGACAAGTGGTGATCTTTTCTTGGAGCTCCACGATAAGAAGCAGTACGAGAAACTGCCGAAACTTGTCTCATTTGGCGAGACCCAAATAACAGTAACTCCGCACCGTACCATGAACACTACCCGCGGCGTTGCCTCGGACGATGACATGCTAGAGCTCACTGAAGCTGAACTCTTGGAGGGCTTCAGTGAACAGAATGTCATAAATGTTAAGCGAATTAAGATCAGGCGAGACGATAAAGAGATCAACACGAAACACCTTATACTCACTTTCGGTTCAAGTGTCCTCCCCGAGTCCATCGAGGCCGGTTATATCAAACTTCGTGTTAGGCCATACGTGCCAAATCCTCTCAGATGCTTTAAGTGCCAAAGGTTCGGCCACAGTTCACAGAACTGTCGAGGCCGGCTGACATGTGCCAAGTGTAGTGACACTGAACATTTCTCCGAAACATGCCAGAAGACTCCACATTGTGTCAACTGTGATGGCGAGCACGCGGCATACTCGCGCGCCTGCCCGTCCTGGAAAAGAGAAAAAGAGATTGTGACAATCAAAGTCAAAGAAAATATATCTTTCAAGGAGGCACGTAGGCGGGTGTCATACCTGTCTAAAAGCAGCTTTGCTGATGTGGCGCGTAAGGGGGCAGCGTCGCAACGGCCTCCGGCGGCTGTCCGACCCACAGGCAGTGAGTCGGCAGTTACGCCATCTGCCCCCGCGGCGGTTGCAGCTAGCGCTGCTCCGTCAACCGAGGAGAAGGGACCATCCACCCCAACGGTGGGTGCAGCCGAGGCTGCCCCAACCTCCGAGGCCCCTTCCAGCGCTGGCAACGGCCAGCGCAGCCAAATCCCTCAGGGAGCCCCATCGACCTCCGGGCTGGTGGGCGCAGGGGTCTTGCCCTCCAAGGCGGGACTCCCTCTGAAAACCTCTCGCTCGCAAGAGCGCTTGTCCGGCGCCTCACACGAGGCAACGGACACTACACCTGTCCCCAAGGCGCACCAAACGCCCAAGGAGCGTCGAGAATCGCGCGAACGCTTCAGAAAGAACAAAACACCTATTACAGGGCCTCGAAAGGGCTCTGTAATATAAGGCATCCACTCCGTTTCCGTAAACACAGCACCAATTTACCTTAAACATGGATACACAAATCATTCAATGGAACATCAGAGGTCTCCTTAGAAACCTTGATGATTTGCAAGAACTCATCCACAAACATAATCCAAAAGTGCTGTGTTTACAGGAAACACACCTAAAATTTAAACACACAAAATTTCTCCGTACGTATGTTACGTTTCGCAAACATCGCGATGATGCCGTCGCATCATCGGGTGGTGTTGCGATTCTTACTCATAGAAGTATTGCGTGTCAGCCTTTACAGCTACAAACGCCCCTTGAAGCAGTGGCGGTTCGAGTTGTCCTACTAAACAAACTCATCACCATTTGCTCCCTTTACATACCCCCACATTACCAACTGAACAAACATGAATTTCACTCCTTGATCAATCAATTGCCAGAACCTTATGCTGTTCTTGGCGATTTCAATGCGCACAGCTCCCTGTGGGGCGACTTTCGTATAGATGCGCGAGGTCGCCTTGTTGAACAGTTCCTTTTTTCTTCTGGAACGTGCCTTCTCAACAAGAAAGAACCCACATATTACTCTCTCGCAAACCGATCCTTTTCGTCAATAGATCTTAGTATAGTCTCCCCGTCTGTACTGCCTGAACTTGAATGGGAAGTTACCGACAACCCTTACGGTAGCGACCACTTCCCTATACTGCTAAGATCATATAAAGAAAACGAATATCCACCATACGCTCCTAGGTGGAAGATTGAGACAGCTGATTGGGAGAAATTTGGATCTCTAACTAGTATTTCATGGGCTGACCTGTCTTCGTTAGGAATTGACGCTGCAGTCGAGTTTTTTACAGCATTCATATTAGATGTCGCATTTAAATGCATATCAGAAGTAAAAGGCTTGGCCTGCAAACGGCGTGTCCCGTGGTGGAGCGACGATTGTAGGATCGCTCGTAAAAAAACAGAACAGGGCGTGGGGGTTGCTACGCGCTTCTCCCACTGCAGAGAATCTAGTCAACCTTAAAAAAGTAAAATCCGAAGGCAGGCGAACCCGCCGACAGGCCAGACGAGAAAGTTGGCACAAGTTTTTATCAAGTATTAACTCGTTTAGGGATGAGGCCAAAGCCTGGAACAGAGATTAGATGGCGGCAAACACATTCACTCCCACTGCTAAACACACAGGGAGATACACTGCAAGATCAGGCCAACTCACTTGGGGAGCACTTTGAGAGTGTATCAAGCTCAAATCATTATTTGCAATCCTTCCTAAAATATAAACAAATAGAAGAATGCAAGCCACTCATCAATAAATACCGACAGAATGAACCGTACAATTGCCCTTTTAGTGCTGCCGAGTTGAAAGCTGCCTTGAGTGCATGCAAGAGTTCCGCACCAGGATCTGATAGAATCTTGTATGAAATGCTCAAAAACTTACACAATGACACGCAACTTACACTACTCACACTTTTCAACACCATCTGGGATGCAGGGTACCTTCCAACCGCGTGGAAGGAAGCCATTGTAGTCCCTGTCTTGAAACAAGGCAAAGACCCTTCCTCGGTGGCAAGTTACCGCCCGATAGCCCTCACAAGCTGCATTTGTAAGGTGTTCGAAAAAATGATAAATCGGCGACTCATTCATTTCCTTGATCAGAGCAACATGCTTGATCCTTATCAGTGCGGCTTCCGAGAAGGGCGCTCCACAACCGATCATCTCGTGCGTGTTGAAGGGAATATCCGGGACGCATTTATACATAAACAGTTCTTCCTATCGATATTTCTCGATATGGAAAAGGCGTATGACACAACGTGGCGTTACGGAATCTTAAGAGACCTGTCAGAAATGGGCATCCACGGTAATATGTTTAATATAATAAAAAGCTATCTGTCAAATCGTACCTTCCGGGTAAAAGTCGGCAATGCACTCTCACGTCCTTTTACGCAAGAAACGGGTGTACCCCAAGGAGGCGTGCTCAGCTGCACGCTCTTTATCGTGAAGATGAACACGCTTCGTGCTTCACTACCACCCGCCATCTTTTACTCTGTCTACGTGGACGACATTCAAATAGCTTTCAAATCTTGTAACCTCCCAGTCTGCGAGAGACAGGTACAGCATGGCCTGAACAAAGTGTCAATGTGGGCAGACAGGAATGGATTTAAGATCAATCCTAACAAAAGCTCTTGTGTTCTTTTTACAAGAAAAAAAGGACTTATCCCAGATCCTTGCATAGAACTGCGTGGACAACAGATACCTGTTAACAAAGAACACAAATTTCTAGGTGTCATACTTGACTACAGACTCACTTTCGTCCCCCACATTAAACATCTTAAAGAAAAATGTCTAAAAAGAATGAACATAATCAAACTTCTATCCCAGACTACATGGGGTAGTGACAGGAAGTGCTTAATGAATCTCCATAAAAGCCTCATTCGATTGCGACTAGACTATGGCGCCGTTATTTATCACTCTGCCGCCCCGAGCGCGCTAAAGATGCTAGATCCTGTTCACCATCTAGCTATGCGGTTAGCCACTGGCGCTTTCAGAACGAGCCCGATTCAAAGCTTATACGCGGAATCAAATGAATGGTCGCTCCATCTACAGAGAACTTATATCAACCTTACATATTTCCTTAAAATACAATCCAATCAACAACATCCATGTTTTAACACTGTTAACGATATGACTTGCACTACCCTTTTCCATAATCGCCCCTCTGTAAGAAAGCCTTTTTCGCTTCGAGTGAGGGAGCTTAGTGAAGAAATGCACGTTCCACTCCTTGAGCTTCGCCTAATGCATCCAGCCAAGCTGCTACCTCTTTGGGAGTGGCAGCTCATACAATGTGATACATCTTTCGTGGAAGTCACAAAGCATGCTCCAGAGATTGAAATCAAGATGAATTTCCGGGAACTCCAGCACAAATACTCCTGCACGGAGTTCTACACAGACGCATCAAAGTCACACGACGGGGTGTCCTATGCAGCCGTCGGTCCATCCTTCTCGGAATCTGACGTACTGCACCCGGAAACTAGTATCTCTACGGCTGAGGCCTACGCACTGCTGTCGGCCGTAAAGCATATAAACAAATCACAACTCCCGAAATCAGTTATATATACAGACTCCCTCAGTGTTGTGAAGGCCTTGATGTCTTTCTGTAATCACAAAAATCCAGTATTTGCTGAACTCTACTCCGCACTGTGCAAAGCATATATATCTAACCAACATGTGATCATATGCTGGGCGCCTGGACATAGGGGCATCGAAGGAAACGTTCTAGCGGACCAGATGGCCGCATCAATCTCATCGCATGCAGTTAACTCTACTGCTTCGGTCCCTGTAACAGACCTGAAGCCTTTCATAAGAAGGAAACTACGAAACCACTGGCAACGCATGTGGGACGAAGAAATAAATAATAAACTGCATGTAATAAAGCCACAATTAGGTTTCTGGCCTCCTGTAACAAAATCCCGCAGGACAGATGTCCTATTCTGCCGTCTAAGAATAGGACACACTTTTGGCACACACAACTTCTTACTCACGGGAAACGAGCCTCCAACCTGTGGTAGATGCGGGAAGAGGCTGACCGTCCTCCACGTCCTACCGGAGTGTCGGGAAGCCGAACCCGAAAGAAAAAAAACACTTTCTCTTAGCATACAGGCACCACATCCCCCTTCATCCTGTTATGTTACTTGGTCCAGAACCACTCTTTGACACCAACGCCGTCTTAGGTTTTTTTGAAAGATGTTGTGTAGCATGTTATTAGCCCCACACGTTCGTAGCACTTCCTCTCTTCAGAGGATGCTGCTGCGATAATTATTTTGAATAAGCACATGCCTCTAGGCCCTTGTGGTTCAAGGGCTCTGGCGAGGCTGTAGTGCTGTAAGAAATTTAACGTCTCGCATATTTTAAACAATGCATCATTCTTTTACGATGGATTTTAATCTTCACAGTCTTAGTCATTATTCATCGCCATAATTTTATAGTACATATATTTTACGCATTTACAGCGACTATTTTAGGCCACTTTACAGCCAAGTGACATCTTCCATAATACATCGTTAACACTACCATTTGTCATGGCGCTCTTTGGCCAAACTTGGCCCTTGCGCCACAAAACACCTCACATCATCATCATCAAATGATGGCAGTCCCACCTTTCTGCGGGGATTGACATACAGCAGCTGCCTGGACTTGACTTTTGTTTCAAGATGCCTCAGTGCCAGTGTGAAATGGTTCACGGACAACGAAACGCATGGTAGTGACCACGTTCCAACGTATGTTAAAATCGACGGCATACGCAAGTCACACTCTACTACAGTTCTTCATCACATCGACTGGCCTAAATACATGTTGCTCATGGAGAAGAATTGCCAACAGATCCGGGACTGTCTGCCTGGCAACATCGAGAAGCTAATTAACGCCGCTGCTCAAGAAGCCACAAGATCTTTTAGGCCTATTCCTAAATTCTCTGAATTCGAAGCAGAATTGGAGCGGCTTCGAGCAATCCGCCGTCGCGCGGAAAGAAGGTACAGGCGCACCAAGTCCATCTACGACCTAAGGGAGGCGAGACGCATACAGAAGAAAATCCAGCGTCGGATCAACTCCCTGCAGTCTCTAAGATGGAAAACCTTCTTTGATACCCTTGATCCGCGTAAACCCCTGTCACATATATGGAGAACAGTGCGTGGTCTTCGAACATCACCGCAACAACGCCACCCCTGAAGGGTGGCGTTGTTGTTGTTGCGGTGATTAAAATGCCTGGCTCTCTGCCAAGGTCGCAGAGAAATCGACGTAGCGGACGACTTCGGTGTCAAGGTCGCTGGTCTACCGCCATCGTTCGCTACACGTGATCCCCGTGATGTTCCAATCTCGCGGGATTCTCGTATGGACAATCTGTTTTCCATCGAGGAGTTGCAGGCGGCGTTGGCAGCGTGCAGACGTTCCTCATCGCCTGGGCCTGACGGGGTGACAAACGCAGCTCTTGGAAACCTCGGTCACACAGCCCGGCATGCACTTCTAGACGTGTACAATAATTCATGGCGTGAAGGAGAAGTTCCAGCTGCATGGAAGTCCAGCCGCCTTGTGCGTTTGCTCAAGCCAGGTAAATCACCCCTAGACGTGGCGTCTTATCGTCCCATTGCTCTGGCCAATTGTCTAGGAAAGGTGATGGAGAGGATGCTGCTGACGCGTCTAGAGTGGTATCTAGAACATTACAAGTTATATACTGACGCTATGGCAGGCTTTCGACGCGGACGCTCTTCTATAGACAACGTCATAGATCTTGTGTCGTCTGTTCAGCACGAAAAAAGCTTCAGGAAACTGTCAGCGACGATGTTCCTGGATGTTAAAGGCGCATATGACAATGTAACCCATCAAGCCATTCTGGACGCCTTGGGTGATATTGGCCTAGGCAGCCTTGTTTTTCGGTGGATATCCAGCTTCTTGAAGGACAGGTCATTCTTTGCGCAAACAGAGGACGGTGCGTCATCACAACGCAACACCTACCGAGGCGTACCACAAGGAGGAGTCTTGAGCCCCACTCTATTTAACCTGGTGCTCATCGACCTGGTTCATACCCTTCCGGAATCCGTCCATGTGTCGATCTATGCAGACGATATATGCATCTGGTCATCAGGAGCGACGCGTCCTCAGGTGCGCGCCAGACTTCAAAAAGCGGCCGCACTAACATCAGGTTATCTCCGAGCACGAGGTCTGGAGCTTTCCTGCGAGAAGTGCTCTATAGCCGCTTTCGCGCGTAAAGCAATGCAACCATACGTTATCAGAATTAATGGACAGGCAATTGCCTACGAGAAGACGCACCGCTTTCTAGGAGTGATAATAGACCGAGACCTTTCCTGGAGTCCTCATATCTCCTACCTAAAAAGGAAATTAGTCATGATAATCCACGTGCTCAGATTTCTTGCGGGAAAGTCATGGGGTGCGTCTGTGAGTGCGATGCTCCAACTCTATAACCCACTGTTCCTCGGTCTCCTGCGCTATAGCTTACCTGTACTGGGTGGGACCGGCAACACCAACCTCCGTGCCCTCCAATCTGTACAAGCTCAAGCGCTGCGAATTTCCCTTGGTCTTCCCAGATGTGCGTCCACGGCAGCAACAATAGCCATCGCGCATGACCACCCTATCAACACGTATCTTCAAGTCGACACTTTAAGGATGCATATCAGGCACTTCGCCCGACTTCCATCGCACCATCTCGCCTCCCTTCCTGCCGCTCGACCTCGTTCAGCGTTTAGCAAGATTATTGCCGCCAACCATGGAACTTTACCGTCAAACTTCACGCCTGCAGCACGACCATCTCAACCGCTGTGGTGCCTCCATCCACTCCAGGCTCTCCTTGTTATTCCCGGTATCAAAAGGAAAACAGAGATGTCAACTTTTGCCCTCAAACAAACCGTGCTTTCAGTGCTACATGAACAGCACAGAGGACGCATCCACGTTTACACAGACGGTTCTGTATCCTCTAATAGTTAGCTGGAGCAGTGGTGATTCCCACAGAGTGCGTCACCCTCAAGTTCAAGACACCATCATCGACGGCTGCAGAACTCGCAGCTATCCGTGCTGTTCTGGAGTTTATTGTTCACAAATCATCACATTCATGGTCCATCTTATGTGACTCAAAGGCAGCTCTTCAGTGTCTGATGTCCCCTTTCAACCATGGACCAAATGAGCAACTAGTCGCAGACATCCGACTACTCCACCATCACGCAATCAACAAGGGACAGACTATCATCTACCAGTGGATACCGGGTCACTGTGGAATTTCAGGAAATGACAGTGCGGATGACGCTGCCCGGTCGGCTCATGATGTCGCCCAGATTATACCCATACCGCTGTCAAGAACAGATGGAGCCACAAGTCTTCGGTCCCTCGCCCGCGAGCTTACACAAAATCTGTGGAACACCAGTGACTTCACGAACGCACGTCTCCACAAATTGGATCCACGTCTGCAACTCCGCCTACCACCAGGGCTGCCACGAGCGGAAGCAACACTTCTGTGCCGCCTCTGGCTCGGCGTGGCATTCACTAACTCATATTCATTCTGCATTGGAATGGCCGACAGCCTTACTTGTGACACCTGCGGCTGCGAGGAGACGATTGAACACCTCCTTTGTGACTGTCCCCGTTACGCAGTGCGAAGAACAGTGCTTGTGACCACTCACGCAAAACTGGACAATCGCCCCTTTACAGAGGAAAAAGCTCTAGGACATCGGTCCAGACGGGCTTCGGCACTCAAGGCCTTAAGGGCTTTGTTGAAGTTTTTAAGGACATGCAAATTATGCGACCGCCTTGAAAGTTGTAGAGCGTAGTTTTGCGTTACTGTGTGAATTTTCCTTTTTTTTCTTTTTTTTCCTCTTCTTCTTCTTTCTCCTTTTATTCCCTTTACCCCTTTCCCCAGCACAGGGTAGCCAGCCGGTACTTACACTGGTTAACCTCCCTGTCTTTCCCCTCCTTTGTCTCCTCCTCCTTATAAGCTTGTCCTAATATGTGCGTGATTCTTTCTGGCAACTTCTGCACTGCCAAAGACCCCTAAATCATTTTCTAATACTGAAGCTGGACGTAAGCGGCCGAAAAAAGCAACTTGGATTCACCTAATTGCGAATCATAAATCCCTGTTTTGCACGAATAGTAAGGAAGCCTGTTAGGCACGCACCATTTAAGCTTGGTTCACGCTAACCACAAAGAGGACCCTCTAACAAGGGCCTACCTTTAGTTATAAAGTGTCGCTGTAGCAAAACAATCAAGTGCGTCACCATCGCACTTTCGAAGAAACAAATTAACGTTAAACAAGAAAACAAAAATATAGACATTTTAGAGCGCAGCTTTTGGGCACCCGTTCCTGCGTTGAACGTCTGTCTCGGCGTCTGCCTAACCGACACAACGAGCGGGCCCACCGATGGCTGAAGAAAGCGAACGCGGAGCAGTAGTAGTAGTAGTAGCAGTAGCATTAGTAGTAGTAGTAGGAGGAGGAGAAAAGTTTATGGACAAGGAAAATAAAAGACTCGCAGAGTGCAGCAAGAAGATCGCTTGGAGGGACGCGGAGGAGGAGGGTACAGCGGAAACATGAAGAGAATAGCGGATGATGGAGAGTATGGCGAAAGCGAGAGGTTGAAAGCAGAGTGCCGCAAGAGACGTGCTCCGCGACCGAAACATAAAAAAAAGGAGCGAACTCGGAGCGCAACAGAGGAACAAAGACGGCGATAGCGAAGAGAGCGCGAGGAGGGAAGTGGAGAGGCATAGCATAGCACAACATGAGGAGGAAAGCGGAGGAGAGCATGGCGAAAGGGTGAGTAGGAAATCGGAGTGTCCCACGACACGCGCTCCACGGTGGAGACCCATTACGAGATGGCGCCATAGTAGCGTGTGCCGTCACCCTGTTGCCGATGACACATTACTAAGGCATGCGGCGAGCATGTACACCGATACCAGATATGGAAACAAAGCTCTGAGGTGGACTTCAGACCCCCTGCACATGCGCTACTTCGCCTGCGCCGCCGCCGCTGGAGAATGCGCGCCGCCCAGGCCCCGTACTCCCGTGTTCATGCTGTCTTTATGAACAATGAGCGACGCAACCGGTGGAAGTGCTTCGTCCGCCACTGCTGCTTCACGACCTGCCCCAGAAGTAGCTCAGCGTCGCCGCCTAGAGCAAACTGCGGTTCATATTCAAATTGTTTGCCTGAATATGTCGGGATATCAAAACGCCTAAACAGATTTGCTCAAGTTTCGCATCAGGAAGTACCGTAATCGTCGATTATGATTTTTTCTTTTTAATTACAATTTCTCGATTGAGCCTCAGTTACACTTAACTTCAAGGGAAGCACACTTGAACAGGCATACAGTCTATTGAGTATCTGGGTGTTACACTAGATTGCCTTATGCAATGAAAATTAGACATAACAAGCATGTGCTCTAAACATAGTCTCTCTCATCGCACCGATTAGAACGAGGGAGTGCTCTTCGTATTTGTGTTCTTTAAATAATTCATATGTCGTGTTTTGTTCTCTTTTGGCCAAATGCTGGCGAATCATGGATGTCTACTACCAAAACATGTTTGGACCCACTATACGCATCTCGGAAAGAATTGTAGAGTATGCGCTTAACTGAATTTATTTCTGCGTTTAATTACCTTCCAGAACTTGTATACGCAATCCATGTCATTGTTCAAAGAACTTCATATATTGCCGTTTCTTCTCGTGCGTCAAATGTAGATATGCATCGCAGCCAATAACGTTTTTCGAAACAATTGCCTGCTTTCGGTAACCTTGTTCATTTTCCACACAAGAACAATAACAATGGAAATTTTGACCAATAGCTCAGAGTGCTAATGGACAACGTTTACCGCAGCGCCATCGAGCAAAAATGTGGAATTCAGGACTACTCTGAATAACAATGGCGAACAACGTTGCAATGACTAATAAAATATCCCCTTCCTCAAATGTTGAGCGAATGATCAGTGAGTCAGACAATAAGTTGTTTTAGAGCATTTAGTTTCAGTTGTAAGTTTCTCATTTTTATGCATGGCGATTGTTTTGCTCTATAATAGAATATTTCAGTAGAAGGTGCAGGGCGTCATAGCAGGTAGAGAAGCAGAGCAAATGTTGGTTTGGGGTTCTGCAAAACGTTACCGGATGGACTAACATCTTTGCGTAAGGCGAGCGTCTGTGAACACGACAGCTACGGCAAGACGACGGGAACGACTATCGTATGATGGTGACAGCAATCTCTTGCGAAGGGACGTCACAATCCGTTTTGTTTAGATCTGCGCTGAGCCTAATCTAAAAGTTAATCTGCAGAAAACTAAAGTAATGCTTAACAGTCTCGGAAGAGAACAGCAATTTACAATAGGCAGCGAGGCACTGGAAGTCGCAAGGGAATACATCTACTTAGGGCAGGTAGTGACGGCGGATCCGGATCATGAGACGGAAATAATCAGAAGAATAAGAATGGGCTGGGGTGCGTTTGGCAGGCACTCTGAGATCATGAACAGCAGGTTGCCATTATCCCTCAAGAGAAAAGTATATAATAGATGTGTCTTACCAGTACTCACCTACGGGGCAGAAACCTGGAGGGTTCCAAAAAGGGTTCTACTCAAATTGAGGACGACGCAATGAACTATGGAAAGAAGAATGATATGTGTAACGTTAAGGGATAAGAAAAGAGCAGATTGGGTGAGGGAACAAACGCGAGTTAATGACATCTTAGTTGTAATCAAGAAAAAGAAATGGGCATGGGCAGGACATGTAATGAGGAGGGAAGATAACCGATGGGCATTAAGGGTTACGGAATGGATTCCAAGGGAAGGGAAGCGTAGCAGAGGGCGGCAAAAAGTTAGGTGGGCGGATGAGATTAAGAAATTTGCAGGGACGGCATGGCCACAATTAGTACATGACCGGGGTTGTTGGAGAAATATGGGAGAGGCCTTTGCCCTGCAGTGGGCGTAACCAGGCTGATGATGATGATGATGATGATGATGATGATGATGATGATGATGATGATGATGATGATGATGATCCTAATGGTGGTACAAAGTGCCAGCGTCTCCATGCGTTAGCCTCCAAGGAAAAGATTTGGGAGGCGAGGGGGGGGATGGCCATTATCAGAAAGGAACTTAGCGAATCAGGCCCAAGTGTGCAGTCACATGCCCCAAATAATCGGTTTTCAGTTTTGAATATGCAAAACATCTATGATCTTGATCATTGCAGCGTTCACTTTTTAAACAACGACAAATTGCGTTTAAATGCGATATCTCTCGTCTGTTCTTTGCGAACAACGCAGTCTTCGCAGCGCCATCAGTTTCTTCTTTATTATACACACTAACTATGATAGTCAGACCTCAGACTACTTCTGTACTTATCAAGGATAAACGCTACGAGAGGTTTGGGACCTGGCCGGCGCGACATATAGAGACCTACCTCTGCTGAAATAACAATAATAAAAACAACCTGGAATTATTTAAATAATAGCGTCCCATCAGCGTATTTTTACTGTGTTCCAGTAAACTTATAAATGTCCTCTTATGAACAACTAATATTTAACGAATGCTTCAGTTTCTTGTGTTAAAAACATGCTTTAGTGTGGATTTTCTCTCTATACATATCATTTTCTGTTGGTTTTATTTAAAATGTATAAATGATACTGCAGGCCGTTCGTATTCCGCTATTAATGCGTATGCCCCATCGTATGTTTTGTGAAAGCCCTTGAACAATAATGTTTGGTCCCGTGATATTTCTTTTTATACATCGTAGACTCGTCACAAGTAAAAAAAACTCAGACATTGCACATTTGAAAAAAAAGTTTAAAAAGTAAAGATAAAAATTTAGCGGAATTACCTTCATGTATAAACGACTTGGCTCAAACATCGGATACGAGATAATTAGAAAAGCGCGAATGCTTCATTAGGACGAGAACCAGGAGTACATCCGCGCAGTTTGCCATTCCGCTGTAGGAAAACGCTCCCCCGCCTTCGAGTTCTGACGGTGTGTTATTTCTTGTCGTTTTCTTTATAAGGTTCCACTTGAACGTTGTCAAATGAGTAGCTCTTGTAGCAAATTACAACTTAACTTTAGTCGTTCCTCGACTGTACACGTTCGCTTTGTATTTTCTTTTCGCTATCTTTTAGTACTTTTCCACTACTTCCCTCACACTAACCAAGTAACCTGCTTTCACCACTTTCCGGTTATCCTGGACGATACCTCTCGTTGTTGTTGATTTCCTTTTCGCTCCTTATTTGATCCCGCAGCTCCGCCGGATCCCTGGGTCCCGCATTGTTTGTGACTCAGCACGCCGGCCGAAAGAAGGCCTTTTGTCCTCGTAAGTGGATTGAACAGCCTATTGTTCCTTTCCCGGCCACTTCTTCCCCTGCTCCGGCCGTCACACTCGCGACTATATATGGAATGCACTTGTTTACAGAGCGCACGCGCTAGTGATGCTGTCCTCTCCAATGAACAGAGGCGGCACTGAATACCGCTGATGGAACACTACTTTCATTCCGCAGTATCTGAAGTAGACCTTCGGATAGTTTTTTTTAATAGCTAGTAAGCATGTTGAAGAACTAGGCTTTCATTTTATTCGTCTCGAAAACTTACTGAAATAACACTGGTGATCGGCTGACGACCATGTCAATAGAAATAAACCACTACGACTTATCGGTAAAATGGTGCTGACCCCTATACCCTCACTCCTCTATTTTGAGGTTCCTTGTAGGCTTGCGGTTGTAGGGTGGCACACATTAGTCTGGCCTAGGCGCTAGAGCTGGAAAAGGCCAATGTATAGACGGCGCAACATAAATATTTAAAGTAAATTACGAATCTAATTTGCTATTATTTTTCACAATTTGAAAGAGTTACGTTGTAATTCCTTTACACTATTTCTCAGCTTGAATGTTGAATTTATAATATTGTTGCTTAATTCAGACAACTCTACCGAGTTACTTAAAGAAAACAGACGAAATCCCTAATAAATTGATGCTTCTCAGAACTTCCCTCATGCGTCCCAGTTCGATCCCCTACTTCTGCAGGTATGATTTGAAGCCTTATCCGTAAAGATTCGCATGTATATTACTACTTTATCTGGATACGTACGCGGAACGGCAGTGATGACAGTTTGGAGAGTACGAAGATATTGTACAGCCACAATAAGAAGAGGTAAAAATTTGTCAGTCTGTTGCAGGTTAGGAATAAAACAAGAACCAGCAAAGGCAACAGTATACGGCAAAGTGAGCGCTGACGACACTGCTAAGCCTTCGACACTTTCAGCATGTCTTATCCCTACGGGCAGCTTTTCCCATGTCTTGCGGTTCGTGTTATGCGGGACAAACAGCAGATTCCCTAGTAAGCGTCTGCGCGCGCATGCGGATAATGTCCGTAGCAGGAACGAACATATTCTGCCTCTGCGTTCCAGTACTCCCGAGTGCTTGTACCCCAAACACTAAACGTACGGGAATGATATGACAGTATACAGATAATCAGGAGATGATTGTCAGTACTCAGATTCGTACCCGGAGCAGGCGATTATGATCGTACTGGCTTTTTATGCAGTTAGCATACTTAGCATTGGTGGACCATTCTTTTTATCCATATCGAAAGGCCATCTAACTATATATGCATGTACCCTAATATGTAGTGGTCACGGGGACGTAGTGCAGTCCAAAAATGTGGACTGTTCCCGTGTGTATGTACCACTGGGTATACGCCACTTGGTACGAGGCCCTCTTCAATCGATCTCTTTGACGCCAACTTGAGCCACAAAGTATGCGCGTACTTTAGGGTGGCGCCGCTAGATGACTCAGCGGATCCAGAGAGAACCGCGAGAGAGGATCTCGGCTGCAGTACGCGCCTCGCAGATGACTCGTTTGGGCTACCGCCCTAATGTTTCTTATCGTTTTCATGCAACCAATGCTTTCATATTAGTGTGTATGCGTGTAAATATTTCTTGGCTACCAATAAATTGTCAGTTCGAGGCCAGCGCTAGTCCACAAGTCGTTTTCGTCCTTTTGTCACATTTGTGGTCTTTTCGCACCAATTTTGATTACCAGCAAGCGAAGTCGGCGACCTTGTTAGGTAACGAGCCGGTGAGCGATGTTTAATTACGGAGCGATTGATTTATCATCAACACCTTGTAAACTGTAAGGTGATATTACCCTGAAATTAACTGATTGAACTTCTATGCAAGAATAACAGTCTCTTAAAAGCCCAATACGGCTTCACTTCAGGCTTTTCTACGGTATCACATTTCCCACGAAATACTGCCTCCTCAGAGTCTCATAGAGCTGCTTGATGCTGCACTAATGCATTTGACGTGGTTTGTCATACGAGGCTTCTTATTAGCTTCGGTAAGCATGCAATGACACAAAGCTAAAGGACTACTTACCTTCCGGAAACCAGTTAGTTGCATTTAGCCAGGTTCAGTAAATCGGAGTCATTGTTCCTCTGGTATATTACAAGGTTCAGACCTGGGGTTCCTGTTGCTGATTATCCATAATAATGACGTCATTGAAGTAACTGAGATCGCCACTAATAAAGAAACAATATATTTCTATGGCTCTGTTCATTCTCTATTCTAGCCTAACTGATATCCTAGACCAATCAGGGTGAAACAAAGCTTTCTCTTTTTCTTTTTGCATGAAGCAGTGTGTGCAAAATGTCAATTAACCTTAAGAAAACAGTTTCAATGAATTTTACAAACGAAAAGCAACCACTACAGTTCACTTACCGTCAATAATCGCTTAACTTGGCGTCAGTAGACTAGCTCTGATACGCTGGGCTGACATTCATACGCGGTCTAAAACAGCCTAAGCACATCAACCGAATAGAACAAAGGATTACTAGAAATCAGTTTATCTTAAAAGAGGATTTCGGGATGGCACAAGAGGTTGTACCCTAACCGCCTATAAATTACAAACAAGGCCGTTGCTCAAGTACGCTTCAGTTGTCTAGTCACCATACTATTCTATTGATGCGACTAATTTTGATTAAATTCGCATTAGAAGCGTCAGATTTATTTGTGGTCGGCATGTTTCTTATTTTTCAACCACCTTTTCAAGGTTGTGCCATATTGCTGGAATTGCTTGCCCGGACACGCAATTATATGTGGTGCTTACCAGATGTCGCATTCAATTGGCGCCGCACACACGCACTTGTCCTTGTGTACTTGTATAGCACGATATTGTTAATAAAATGGCACTCATCAAAATGCCTTTTGTTTTCACTAGCCCCTCTACCTGATGCATCTGACGTAGACATAACCTATACGTCTTTCTTTTTGAATCTTCAGTAGACTTTTATATGTTGCCCCACGCGATCAAGATTTCCAATGCCATTGACGGGCCATTGCGTAAACTGCCCGCGAACGAATCTGTCACCGAAATATCTCTATGCATTCGCGTACCTTAAGCCCTTAAAGGTGTGACTATGAATCTTGTTATCATTCTCGATCCAGTGATTCAGTTTTGGTATATCGTTTCGCTATGTGTTCCTTTTATGTTCTTTTTATTACTGCCAGACTGATTCAATAACATGTTTACGGAAATTTTGATCTGCTATGTTCTCTTCGTCCGGTCTGGAATACTTCACGTACTTACTCATGTGATATCTTGCTGAGCAAGATGCAATATTTACAAGCAAGTAAGAAATATCAGTTTTCTTTCAGCTGAGCAAGGTCAAGATAAAAGTGTACAGTGCCTGCCATACTTACAACTCTCGCGTCTTCAAAATTGCAAGAAAAATTAGGCTGCAATATTATCCAAACACGCCAATGGACTTTTCTGAACACTTATTTTTTATTAATAAAGAAGCAGCGTTGATACATTGCTATCTGTAATTGGCCATATGTGCCAGTAAGCATAACTCCACCTATTTCATTAAATAAATTATCGTTCATTTGTACCATAAGGTATTGGGACAGTGCACAGGCTGCACCGAATATTTCATATAGGAATCAAGGAAGGAACAGCGCAGACTAAGACGATCACGAGAGGGCGAACGACACACGACAAGCGCCAACACTTAAAAAAGGGCCCTGTATTTTTGAAACATAGTTCCGGACAACATTCATTTGGGCTAGATGGTGTATACTTGAATTAGGAAAGAACAGCGCCAACTAAGATGATCACGAGAGGGATAACGAAGGAGCGCTTGTCCTGTGTCGTTCTCCCTCTCGTGATCGTCTTAGTTGGCGCTGTTCCTTCCTAATTCAAGTGTGCGCCATCTAGCCCAAATGAATGTTGTCCATTTTATATATGAACGTCCTCAGGTTCCTTCTATCTTTACCGCTTTTTTTTTCTTTTATGTGAAAGCGCCAAGTGGCTCATTGAGTGAAAAAGCCAGCATCCGGCCACTGTAAAAGTCCAAATTCCCATTGGATGCGACGTCACAGCAAGAACGCGCCTCGACAGAGCAGAGTGGTCGAAACGGAACATCAGCGCGCAAGGAGTTCTGCGAGAGGAGACGGCATCGCCGCGATGCTGTGTCGCCCTCGCTCTGGCTCTCACAAATCTGCGTTATCGGCGCATTCCTCCTACGCGCAAGCTCTCGCCTGCCTTCCGAGTGCACCTCACTAAGGCCAAGTGAAAACGAGCCAAGCATCTCAACGCTCTCGCTTGCCCGCGAAGAGTCCATAACTCGAAGGACCTCTCAGCGGCGTTCAATTGGACATTAATGCTTTCGCGTTCACAACTCCTAAGAACTACCTAAGAGTTCTCGGACATTCTCCAAAGAAGCTGTACATGCCTAGGGTTCCCGGATTTTTTCGTCTCCACATCCTAAAACTGAACCAATCGCAGCAGGAAGGACGCGTCACGTGCATTGCTGGATTCCTTGCAGCACCAATAGATGGCGCTCGTCGCCACGCATCCGAGGCAGTGGTGGCACCGGCCGTGCCGAGGAAAGAAGGAAAAAGATCCACAAAGCTCGCATAACGTATAGCGTTCGCCGCAACCGTTCCCCGCAATAATTATGCTTGCCTAAGCTGCAGCTGACGGGAAGCGGCAACTGCAGCGTACGAAGGAGGGAGTGACGTCACTACACTTTCACTTGTGAAAGGAGAACCCGCCTAGCAGTTGATTTCATTTCTGTCGTCATCATCATCATCATCATCAGCCTGGTTACGCCCACTGCAGGGTAAAGGCCTCTTCCATACTTCTCCAACTACCTCGGTCATGTGCCAATTGTGGCCATGTTGTCCCCTCAAACTTCTTAATCTCATCCGCCCACCTAACATTCTGCCACCCCCTGCTACGCTTCCCTTCCCTTGGAATCCAGTCCGTAATCCTTTATGTCCATCGGTTATCTTCCCTCCTCATTACATGTCCTGCCCATGCCCATTTCGTTTTCTTGATTTCAACTAAGATGTCATTAACCCACGTTTGTTCCCTCACCCAATCGGCTCTTTTCTATCCCTTAACGTTACACCTATCATACTTCTTTCCATAGCTCGTTGCGTTGTCCTCAATTTAAGTAAAACCCTTTTCGTAAGCCTCCAGGTTTCTGCCCCGTACGTGAGTACTGGTAAGACACAGCTGTTATACACTTTTCTCTTGAGGGATAATGGCAACCTCCTGTTCATGATCTGAGAATGCCCGCCAAATGCACCGCAGCCCATTCTTATTCTTCTGATTATTTCAGTCTCATGATCCGGATCCGCGGTCACTAGATGTCCTAAGCAGATCTATTCCGTTACCACTTCCAGTGCCTCGCTACCTATCGTAAAGTGCTGTTCTCTTCCGAGACTGTTAAACATTACTTTAGTCACCTGAAGATTAATTTTTAGACCCACCCATCTGCTTTGCCTCTCCAGGTCAGTGAGCATGTATTGCAGTTGGTCCCCTGAATTACTAAGCAAGGCAATATCATCAGCGGATCGTAAGTTACTAAGGTATTCTCCATTAACTATTATCCCCAATTCTTCCCAATCCTGGTCTCTGAATACCTCCTGCAAACACGCTGTGAATAGCATCTGTCGTGATAGCGGTATGGAAAGGCCAGGCACAGTTGGTACTCCCAAGGAGCAGCGTGAACACGATGAGCGGCGATGAGAAAAGCAACGTTAGTATGCGTAACGGCGTCGTGCTCAGGCTAGGCAGGACACAGCGGTTCCTGGCCAAGGCAAGCCATACCCAGTCATGACGCCTGAAGAGCAGCGCAAATACAATGAGCAACGAAACGAACAGCAACGTCAATCAGCACAACAGTAACGTGCTCAGGCTTGGCAGGACCCAGTTCAAGGCTACGTAAAATTAGTCGATTGGATCAGATAATACCGCAGCATCACTGGCCAACCACCTCTACAGCATTGATTAGAGCCCATTTTTTCCCTTTCACCGTTCCTGTTGTAATGTCACCAACCAGGTTCAGCCTGGTCAACCTCGCTCTATATCCCTTAGTACTTCTAAGTCTCACATTTTCTTATTTCTTGCCTAAGGTTACCTACAGGCTGTCTTTTTCAGATGAGTAAGCTTCGTAATTATACAATGCGCAGCCAATACTGGACTTTTGAACGGCTGATAATGGAACACATGTGGTCTGCTCATTTGGCTATGCTTTGTTTCGCTTTTGCCTAGTAAAGATCTTCGCGCTTTCAATTTCTACACCCTGTTGTGATCGGTCGTTTACCCCGCGAAACCAGTCATTCACGGAGAAAGCGACAATGGTGAACGAGCCGAAAAACCCGTGAGAGCCATTTCCAATTGCGATAATTATTGGAAAACAGTTGGAAACCGCCAGGACGGGCTTGGGAAATTTACAAGGGAACCTTCCTTCACCTGGCCTCAGCCGAAACTACCACGTTAGCGTCAGAGCCGGCGGAATTGTGCTTCCCTCATTTCCTGTTCGTGTATGGGCGATGTGCGTGTGTTTTGGTTCAAGCTCTCCTCAGAGGAAAATAGCTTCGAACTTCCAGATTGGTGGGCCTGATATTTATCTCCTGACACGGGATTGGTGCAAGGTGACGAGATCAGGACGACGAAGGAGTTAAAGAAGGGCCGGACGCTTGGTAAAATGGCAGTGGGAACTAGAGCGTGATCACCTTACCTACAGTAGTCATCATCTTTATTGCACAAAATGTAAATATAAACGTGCGCGTAAAACTTCCTGCATGTCACGCCCAGCCCGACTTTCCCTCACTCCTGCACGGCATCTCAAGTACATCTCAAGTATTCGGACACTCGGTTGCAACAACCCTCTCTATGTTCGAAGGCGGAGTAGGAATGAACTTTATTTGTAGAAATGAGCTGACCATGGAATCATTCGAGGTGGGCGGCGGCCCCAGTCCAGAATATCATGGGCCAGAGCTGATAGCTTGGCCCTGCTTATCTTACACTGGGGGATCTTCTGGGCTCGAACTTCTCTTCTGGGCCTCCCACTGCCGAACGGTTGGTTCGGTGATGTGTGGTGCAGATCGGCTGCGTCATATCATGTGGTAGAGGGTATCTGGCACAGAGCAAAAGACCCGATTGTAAGTGCAGCTCGTAGAACATGGCGTGCAGCAGGGTGCCGTGTGGGATTCTGACGATTCGTGATATAACAAAGGCCTCAACGGGCGCAAGGTGTCCGATTCCTTCAGACCCCTCCGCCTGTTGGCCACTCGTCTGATCATGTTCAAGATTTGGTCTGACGTGAGCTTCATTTTTCTAATCATGGCTGTTGCCTTGCCGTCTGCCTGGATCAGGAGGCCCAGGATCCTGAGTTGTGGTACCGGGAGGATCCGGTTCCCTTCCAAAGTGATTTCTATATTTTCTGCTTGGGTACTTGATGCACGTGGTCTGACAACGGTCAGCTCCGATTTTTGAGGCGAACAGCAAAGGCCGCATGTCTTCACATAGCTGTTAATCGTGTCAGCCGCTTTTTGGAGCGTGTTTTCTATCCAGCCATCCGACCCTGCCCTCGCAGTCCAGAGGGTGATGTCGTCGGCATATAATGCGTGGCCCAGACCATCTATTGATTCGAGAAGCTTGGGCAACGGCAAGAGAGCCATGTTAAATAACAGGGGGGAAAGGACCGAACCTTGCGGCGTTCCTCGATCCCCCAGGTAGATCAGTTGGGATGTCTCCTCTCCTATTCTGATCCTTGCCGTTCGGTCACGAAGAAAGTCTCGGATGTAGTTGTAAGTTTTCACTCCACAACCCGTGTTGCGCAGGTTGCGGAGGACACTTTCATGTGTGACGAATCACGAATCACGAATCGTCTACGCGGCGCTGTACCTGCAGCTCCTCAAGAAGGACGTCTTACTACTTGACGCAATAATCAGGAAAGCCACGAAGCAGGCCCTGGGTATTCCCATAAATTCATCCACGACAAAATTACTTCAAATGGGAGTCCACAACACAGTAGCCGAGCTCGTAGAAGCCCACCTATCCAATCAAAGGGTACGCCTTAGCCAGACCAAGGCGGGCAGAAGCGTCCTCCGCAAGCTAGGATGGCAAGAATCGCACTACACCCGCCACGACCAATTACCCGAAAAGCTGAGTGAGAAGTTGGAATGCAAACCACTACCACGCAACATGAACCCCACAAGGCATGCCGGACGACGCGACGCCCGCGCAAGAGCCATGTCCAGGACCCTGGAGGAAGACGACACTGTTTTATATACAGACGCCTCTCTATCGAAACGCTCCACGAGGGCAACAGTCGTGGTCACCGGGCTAGAAAAGCTGGTCACCTGCGCATCAATCTACACTCCGTCTTCGGAGGAAGCAGAAGAAGCAGCGATAGCTCTCGCACTCCTGCAACCAAACGTCACCAAAATCGTCACGGACTCACAAGCTGCATACAAGAACTACAGATCTGGCTGGGTGTCCCTTGGGGCACTAAAAATTCTTGGTAAAGCTATGCCTCCTAAACAAGCAATCGAATTAGTTTGGGTCCCGGCTCACTCCTTAGTTGAGGGCAATGAATATGCTCATCAACAGGCCCGAGCGCTAAACTCCCGGGCCAACGAGGAAGAGGCAAGGAGATGGCAACCCATCACAAATTACAGAGATATTGTCCGATATTACAGGGACGGCAGGAAGACATTCCCGCACCCCCACCACTCCTTGACCAGAGCCGAACAAACAATATACAGGCAAATCCAGGCAGGACCCTTTCCCCACCCCTGCCTCCAGAACAAAATGTACCCAGAGAGATATAAGAACACATGTCCTCACTGCAATGCATTAGGCACCCTTCGGCACGTAATAGGAGAGTGCAATTTTTCCATTGACCACCCCCCACCTATACCCATAACTAACCCCCCTGCTATCCCCACTCTTTCCGAGCGATGGGAGATCATGCTGTCCAGCCCCGCCCTGGAAGACCAGCTCCGACTGATCCACAGGGGCCAGGCGGCCCTGGAAGCATATGGAGCCCGCGAAGAGGGAGCCACCCCATCAGACGCTTAACGCGTTTCAGTTCACAATGGACCAGTAAAGTCGTTTCTCTCTCTCTCTCTCTCTCTGGGATTCTGCCAGTCTGTGGTTTCCGGAACATCACCACCTCTTCTCTGGTCAGATTAGAATGCGGGTATGCGTAGGTGCTCCTACCCAGTCTGTAGTGGTTCAGGATGTCAGTGTACCTATTCGGGACCCGCCGCGGTTGCTCAGTGGCTATGGTGTTGGGCTGCTGAGCACGAGGTCGCGGGATCGAATCCCGGCCACGGCGGCCGCATTTCGATGGGGGCGAAATGCGAAAACACCCGTGTGCTTAGATTTAGGTGCACGTTAAAGAACCCCAGGTGGTCAAAATTTCCGGAGTCCTCCACTACGGCGTGCCTCATAATCAGAAAGTGGTTTTGGCACGTAAAACCCCAAATATTATTACCTATTCGGGACACCTTTGTCTGGGTCTTCCGGGGCTCATGAGCCCGGTAGGGATAGCCTGTAGAATGCGATCTCGGGCAGCGGCGTGAGCCGTTACATTAAGCCCCAGGGATCGTGTACCGGGACACAGACAATGTATATTTCTTGAGAGATGTCCAGTTTCTCGAGGATTCTCAGGCTTTGTTTGTGAATGCGGCACTTTTGGTAATTTCTGCATGCTGTTTGTGAGTCCATGACTGTGATATGCTCGTCCTCTCGCTTTCCCATTATTGTCACACGTGCTATTGCCATTTCTTACGCTGAGTCGATGTATGGAGTGTTCACCGAGGCCGCTGCTATCCCTTCTGCCTGACCACTGGCTACGCTTACAGCGTGGACCGCCCTGTTCTTGTACTTGCTGTGTCAGCGTATCTAATTTCTCCTGTTCTTGGTCCTTCGTAGGTCTTACGTAGTCATTTCACTCTCGCTTACCTTCATTTTTTGTTGTATTCCGGCTACTTGTTTCTCGGGAGGCTGTCAGAATGTGACGCAAGAAAACCATCATTGTTATCATGATCTTCTTCAGCAACGTACCGTGCCGCTGGTCAAGGGATGTGAAATGCGTGTCACGTAGTTTGTGCACCTGTGTAAGCTCTTCGGTACACGCCATAGAGCCTTCTCGCATGGTACGAACCACCGCTGAAGAAGCGTATCGTAGAGCTACGAGTGCGGCTGTAACCAGACAACATCAGGCTCACCAGACCACTGTGCAGAGACCGGGACAAGTTACAGCTCGCCGTCGACGCTGGGCGGACAGTTCTGATAATTCTCGTGAGAACGACGCGACGAGACTTCGCCACAAAGATTCTGTAGTGCGTGGTGCCGAAAATGGGTGCTCCTATGGAGCCACTCCTCCAGCTTACGCTGTGACTGCGCTGCGTGTGCCACGCAGGCCTACGACTTATTTTCGTGTGGTGTTTCCACTGTTAGTGACCTGAAGAAAGGCCTCGCCAATGCCGACAGAAAAGCCGGCTGGCACACCAGCGCCAGGAAGCCAACCTTTGACCCTTCACTCTTTCTCACTGCAAATGTACATGCTTTTCACATCATCATCGAGCTTGCCTCTACTAGTCCTACCGTCTGCACGATGCACTCATGGTTGCCGTGTTTTGGGCACAACCTCGTTATTTCTTTCTCGTATACGTCTCGGCGGTGAGGCCCAGATAGTTTCTGCAGGGTTCTCAAGTTAGTGCTGCAGTTATCGCTCGAGCGAAATAAATGCGAGTATGATGCGTCATGCAAAGGATCCAGGAGCAATCAGGAGTTGTTCCTCAGTTCCCTGAAAATTGTCCACGCACAGTGTTTCTGCTGGAACACCCGCATAGCGCTGGGCATTCCCTCTCTCGGCTCGGGACGCACGTAATTTCGGAACGTTTTGGAATAGACGACACAGTGGTCGCCCCGCACTTCTTCACGCTGCACAAGCTATGCCCAAAAGGCGGTCCCTTGTGGTGGCAGGGGCTTAGAAGAAGCAATTTCATGTTGCCATTCCTGTTAAAACGTGCACCGAGAAACCACTTTACTGTGGATTCACCCATATTCACCACTGCACTCCTAGATAAAGTGATAAATAGCGAATGGTTGAACAACCATGTTATGGACTATGTAAAAAAGTAAGCTTTGGGCCAACTCTGATTTCCTAATTCCTTGGCTTGTAACCTGTAGAAATGCCCTCGCTTGACAAGCGGTGAACCGAATGCAATAAATTGTATTAGCTTTTAGGAGAGAAAGGCAAATAATGCCGTCCACAGCAAGCACAATTTTCATTTCGAGCGGTAATTATTTTACAAAGGCTTACCACAAAAGTTTACAAATTCGTGCACATGTTTCATCGACAGAATATCGCTGTTCTGTAAGCTGCCTATGTGACACTATTTAAGGCGGATAGACGCGATATATGCACCTTTAACTTGCGCGAGGTTTTTAGAATGCTCACGAGAGTTTCTAAAAAATTTTACTCAAAATTGCTGGTGTACTTCCGAACGATGCGTAATTACAGGATCGATGTGTAATTACAATAATCGAACGGTGCGTAATTTTAGGGTCGTGAGCTTGATTATTCAGGTTTCTTTCAGCAATTACAATTTTAAAGAACCTATGCAAAAAATTCATCGGCGCGTCCGCTCTGACCAGCGAAGCTGTTATGTGTTCTTCTGAAATGACGAGATTATATATATATGTACGACTATGTATATGCAATCAAAGCCCGCGTCTCGCCAGAGCTTCTTTGCCGCCGCCGGCGCTCACGTTCCCGGTCCTGTTCGCACGTCGGCTCCACACGGACACGCTGTGGACCATCGCCGGGTAGGGAATTGCTACGACGGGCCTTAATGGCGTCCCGCCGCCGGCGCTGACATTCCCAGTTCTGCTCACGCCGTCGTTCTTGACGGGCACGCTGCGGGTGTTCGTGGGCCGACACGCATGACGGGCCAGGCTTATCGACGAACGCCCGATCGGTCTTAGCGGCTTCCCGCCGCCGGTGCGTCCGTTCTCGCTGTCGCTCCTGACGTGGTTCTAGAAGGACACGTTGCTCCTCTTCTGTGAGCGTGATAGGCGTCCGCCCCATGAGACTGCTCACGAACAACTGGCAATAAGGGTGCTAGGCGACACCGACTTCACTGTATAGACGAACACACATTGGACGATACATACCGGTACGTTTATTACGGCCTTTACACGGACACGGTTGCTATAGCAGCGCGCCCGCTAGCGGCAGCGAGCGAGCGCCGCGCCGAGAACAATGGGCCACTTTGGTGACCCGTTGCACTTGCCACTTGCGATGAGCGAACTAGGGAGGACAATGGACCGTCCATCATAGGTTTTTGACAATTATGCTAATGAAACTACAAGACTAGGCTCTCTTTTACACTGGCTCTAGAGAGGAAAATGTTTGCTTTTTCGACGCGACGGTGTACACGCATGGACGCAGAAAATTTGCGGGGGTATATAGCGATACAGCGCTTCGCTGTAAAAGCCCATGCAGCTGTCACAATTACGATAAGCGCAGTAGCGACCGACTTTCTCTTGTAAGTACTATTGAAACGCGTAACTCCTGGTCTCACTACAGTCGTTCCTGCTGTGTCCGTTGGGGTGACTCTGTGGCTACGGCATTCTGCCGCTGAGCTCTAGGTAAAGGGTTCAATTCGCGGCCGCAGCGGCCGCATTCTGGTGGAAGGGAATACAAAAACGTTTGCGTAATTAGTTGAACTTGATGAGCAACACGCAAGAGTTAAATCTGTGCCTTGGTGCTTTGATGAATGCCAATTTTTCAGTTTCATCAACTTCGTTCACATTGCGGGCTTCCGCTCAACTACACACTAAGAAAAAAAAGAGTACCTCTTACTCTTTTCGGAGAGTCTGGATTCGCCACGTATACGACACACTTTGTGGGAGACACCTGAACTCTCTTTCGGCAGAGAGTCCCGAGACTATCCGTGCTCAATACAAGGTGTTTGCGTGACTCCGCACACAATAGTCATGCACACTCTGTTGTAATAGTCGCCTATACCCTCTCAAAAGGGTTACAAGACTAGTGCTGAGGGAGTCCGTTAACAATTCTAAATGAGTCGAACGACTCAAGATAAAAGGGTGACATGACCACTGCTGAAGGATTCGGTCAACTCTTCTTGACGAGTCTGATGACTCCAGCAGTGTGTGTCAAGTTACCCTTAGTGCGTGGTGCAGGACTCTTGTAAATGGAGTAAAATAACTAATCCATGTAAGTCGTTTGACTCTCGGATGGCAGTGTCGAGCCGCTTTTCAAAATGTGTCACGAACTTTTGCTGTAATTACACATGACTATGGCTAGTTCTCAAGATGGCTACTGTGAAAAGACAACATATAAGAAAGAACCCATAGCAAACTTGCCAAAAAGGACGTGGCAGGTTAGCAACAAAATGTTAACATTTCATCACCCTTTGTTGTCTTCTGGAAAATTCAAATGTATTAGTCAGCACAGAATCACCATGAAAGCAAGACAGTTCTCATTACCATTAAACTGGAATCAATAGCCAACCAAGCAAAACAGTCTTAAATAAACATCCAATATGTAGCCTGCAGGTGCATATGCATGACACTGCAACGCAACTCAGAACCATAATGAGACCCCAAAATATTATGTAACTCATGTAGAAGTTCAATTCAGCACTGCACAGGTCTCTAATGTCAAAACATTTATAAGTTAAACCTATTTCACTGTTCTTCGAGACGTTTTTATTTAGAACTTACGATTTAACATTTTAAGGAAGTAAGCTACACAACAAATAAAGAAGGCCGCACTTATGTACAAAGGAGACTCAGATAATCAAGTGCAATAAAAACAATATTCCAACTTAGATTACATAATCTATGCGTTATACTATGCTTGCTGAAAACAACTGGTTGGCAATTGATAATCCAATCTAACAGTAAGAACAGCTGTCTTACCTTATGGTACTCTTGTTGGCACTTTTCCCCCACAACTTGTGTGTGTTAGCGTCAGTTGAAAATTGATCTGAAAAATACCACATTAAAAAGTTGTGCATCAATTTTATTGTCATACAACATGCAACAGTGTATAAAAGCTTCACAACAGATAATATTACACAAATAAATAGAGCAAAATTTATACTAATTGTTTATTTATGTTGACAAACATACTTTTCAAGACGAAGTATAATAGCTGACAGACAATTTCGCAGATTGCAATAACCACTAATACAAAACTTGCCATAATGCAAACACGCTGACAAAATATGTAGCACAGGTAGCTGTATTTTGTTACGGCAAAGATAGCACATGAATAATGAGGACAAGGGAGTTAGCAGAACACAAACTATACCCAGCTGCATGCATGCAGCTGTAACAATACACATGGTGCACCGAGGTCCAAAAGAAACAAAGAGGAAAATGTGAGGAAGGCTTCTTTTACTCATCACAAGCTATCCTGTAAGAGCAGACAGATTATGCACTGGCTGTAATGTACCCTCAGCACATACGTAAATCAGTTAGATTAGATGCCACATTTACAAATCACTCATACAATGTTCTTGTGATAGTCCTTATTCCGATTTTTAACTTGGAAAGCATGACTGAGTTATGTAATGCTTCCCTACACTTTCGCACATATGCAGAAAGAAGTGTTGCTATAAACACGGGAGATCATGGAAGGATGACTGACACATACTTCTTTTAATTCTTTTGTCTTGGTCTTTATGATTATCTACCACAGTAGTCTTTTGTAGAGTGAAACACATTCAGATAATAAATACACTGTGGGCAACAAAGTGTGAATACCTGTTCTTGATTTCTACCTTTCTCAAGTGTCCCACTAAGGTAAGATTGGTGCAAAAAATTGTCTTCCCAATGTATGCGTTCCCACAAAACAGGAGATGATAAGCCACATTAATGGTGCGTGAAATAAAACATCTGTTCTTAACTTTCTGTTCTTAACTTACCACTGCCATTGCAATCTGGTGCGATTTTCTGCTTTGTTGTGTACTCTAGCACAGGTGCTACGCAGTTCACTTGGTGCCCAAAGCAACTCTCACACTATAGCAGGATGTCAATTTTGTTTTTCAAATTCTAAGCGAAACTCAGGTTATGGGGGACAATTGTAAACTTATAGTTTTGCTTTGTATCATCATAATGTTGTAGAGCAGGGTAGAAAGCAAGAACAGATATTTATAATTTGGGGTCCCATTGTGCATTGCATGGATCTGTTTCAATGAATGATAAAACTACTTGGTAGATAAGAGAATTAACTTCGAAGTCTACCATATCAGTAACTGGAAATTTTATGTGTAATTGAAATTTTGTGATTCCCAGTGATGAAGAAACAGTTTTGATAATATGTGTCAAGGCAACTAAGTCACTCATGCCCACAAAGGAAACAAAATAAAAACAACCAAGATTGCAACAAGTTCCAACTTGCAACCAAAAGTGAGACACCTCACATGACTGACTTATGTATTTACTGAGCATGATTTACATCTAGCGCATAATCTGCTTGTACAAGATGACGAACAATTAGTTACTGTTGCTTTCTCTCTGGGCCATTTGGCTCTTCTGAACACATGCACATTGTGTGGCAAAGCTGCGTGGATGTAGCTGGGCACAGCTGTTATTCAGCATCAGTCTGTTCTTATGGTCCTGTACTATTATCATTGTAATTTATAATTAGCAAATAGCCTAACTATTGGGTTTATCAGCTCCATTTTAAACAAAACATACTGACAGATTTCCCTGTTGATCGCTAACAAAGTGATGGGTACATCATTTCAGATTTCAAGAAACAGCTGTGGAACAGAACAAATGCTGAAGACAGAAAATCTACAATGACCAGTACCTTCTTTATTAAATGCCATGTACTAGCTTTTTCTGCAATGAATACCATTATAACCAAAAATTGTAGCCTGAAAAAATAATTGGGAAATATTTACAAAAGTGACAGAGATTAGAACTGCATGTTAATTACATATGTCTTCTTAAACAAGATCACAATAATTGAAGTTTCATTAATTTTAGCAAAACACTGACATCCCATTATTGAAGCTAGTCAGTGCTGAAGGTATTGTTAGTTTGTAGGAGTCCTCAGACTAGCAGCTCTGAAATATTTGTCACCATACTTGGTGGAACATGCTTTGTTCTTTCGGATATTACTTTGCCAAAAAGCCTTCTGTAATCCTTGTAGGGCAATTCTGTGTGGAAAAGAAATCTATTTGATCATTACTTTTTGGGTATATGTATCTCAGAACTGGTGCTAGTCTGAGTTCTTACAAAGTAGACGTTATTGAGTACTGTAATTCTAATGCCTGCCACAGCTAAAATTTATGTTAGTGAAAATTGTCGCACTGTCATGAAGCAGTTATGTTCAATAATTAGTGGCAGTCACCGGTGAAACACTCAGTACAAAACACAAATATATGGAGTCAAAATTTAAATGTCCAACAAAGTCACGTCTCAAGTCTACATTTCACAGAACTGTCTTTTTTTCTGTTAGTGTGCCAATACCAATCGCACATTCACAAACATTTTAGTATTGCACTTCTGGTAAATGCAGGAAAATTCACCGTCTTTAACAGAAGCCCTTGGGAAGACAGCCCATATTCGCTTCGACAAGAGGACTTGCCTTAAGCTTTGCGTCGCTATGTTGTAGGTCACTGTAGCAAGGGGAACGTTTTGCTGATTGAATATTACTCGAAATATTTTTATTATTTGTACTAGAGGTTTCAAAAGAGAGCCAATTGTAGAGTTCTTCATGCAGATTTCATATATTCCATTAGTTTTTGTTTAGCTGCTTCGTGAGTTATGTCCTATACAACGGCGAAATACATAGTGATATTTGCGGGCACTTTCTTGTGTATTAAATTTTCACAAAAAAGCAGTGTGCTGCAGCTAACTCAGCTCCCTGTAGACTGCCAGGTGCCGATATCTATTCAAACAGCACGTAAAGTTACTAGAAGTATGCAAGATTAGTAGGCAGGCAGGCAGGCCTGCTACTAAAATTATTGAGAATACTTCAATAATTTTTTCTCACAATAGCATGAGAATAACCTCGTGCTTTATAATTGTCCTTTACAAATTAAATTTGGCATACATACTCTTCAAGATAAGCAGAATACCAGTATCTAATTGAAATTGCAATCTAAAAATTATTTAAAGTGGCCTAATATTTTTTGCATAATTCCAGTAATTGTACAAGCTGTTTGGATAGGTATCGCCACTTTGCGGTATACACCTAGCTAAATAAGATACAGCATGAAACCATTTGCGAAACTTTTACACACAAGTGCCCATAAAAATATATTGCCACTATGTAGGACATAACTAAACACCAGCTACACAAAAACCAATGACAATTCAAATCTACATAAAACTGCCTATGAATAGCAGTACATTCAAATTTCTAGTACAAATTAAAAAAGTTGTTTCGAGGAGCATTTCTCCTTAATAAGTGGGTGTCAGTGTTTCTACCAAAGGGTTACAAAACTCCTTGAGGCATACCATAGGGAGTTTTATAAATAGCACACACATGCATCTGTCTAAAAAGTCCCATGCCCTGCTTGCATTCCTTAGACATTTTTCTGCATTCTGTTGTATGACACCATTTGCATCCCTTAACACTGAGGGCGCAAAACCGAAAAACAGCCTATTAATACACTTAATTTTTAGCCTGTAAAGGGGTTGTATGCGAATGGGGGCAGCCAACTCTAGCATGAGAATAAACAAATATTTGTTCTCGCATTAATGAAACCAGTCAAAATATAATCTCGCAAATCTGGAAATGAATGCACAAAGAACCTTGCTGATTGTTACATTAGTGTCCCGAACAAGATCTTTTGATGTTTACAATTCCTAGTTTTATTCACTTTCCTCTAGTAACTGGGCTTTGACCTAGAATACTCAGTGTAGGAGACTAACCCAGGCCTGGAAGCCAATATTTAAATCTGAAATAGACATTCATCCCCCGACCACATGGCACTGCTACGTCATCAGAAGAAACATGCATCCATGGACATATAGTCTGTAAAATTATTTTTACATGATCTGTAGCGTTACTCTTCCACTAACAAATTCTGAAAATTAGGAAATACATCTGCTATTTAAAGCACTGCTGCAAACCCGTGTGTTTGAGAAATGCAATACTCAAAAGGTGTAATACAACCAATGTGTGCATGAAACCTATGCTGC
The DNA here is from genome assembly GCF_038994185.2 of Dermacentor albipictus. Taxonomy (NCBI): domain Eukaryota; kingdom Metazoa; phylum Arthropoda; class Arachnida; order Ixodida; family Ixodidae; genus Dermacentor; species Dermacentor albipictus. The sequence continues at coordinate 46,354,613 of NC_091824.1, forward strand.
CTTTGACATTCGTCAGTGTGGCAAATAAGCACTGAGAAATGCCAAGGGTATCATAGCTTTCATGTCTCAAACCTTGTATGCGAGTATCAGTATCTTTGCAGTGAAAGAAGTCACATTATTGCCAGACTTATGAGGGGAACCAATGTTTCTCTAGTTCAATAGTTTCTTTCTTGTGCTCCTATATCCTTGAGTTTTTAAAAAATAATGGGTGCTTGAAATAAGTCCTCTATATTGCTCTTAAATTTATCCTGCACCAGAGCCCGGTGTTATGTTGCATTTTTTGAACACATTGCAGTGCTGTAGATTATCAAAGGAAGAAAAAATGCCGTAAGTTCGTATTTTAGCCTTCCGTACAACAAGAATTAATAACCTATCAATTACACCCACAAGTACGAAAGAACTACGAGAAACGGGGCTTAAAGGCAGGTATACATTAGAATAGCAGGGGCTGATGGTGAGAATTCTAAGAGAAAGGAACTATTAAAAACTAGATACTAAAGACACATATCAATTATAACAGAAATATTTACAATGAATTTGAAGAGACAAATAGAATGTCTGTTCAAATCACTCCACCCCAACATTCATCCATGGTTCGATAAGTGATCACAGCCGGTGATGCTGTTTGGATAGATGGTAGGTGAGGCACAGCTGTGAAATAGGTAGCACATGTAGAGGGGTCACCAAAGGTTGCACGCTGGTTGCAGAGCAGGTTGCCTTGATCTCCGGACTCCCTTGACCCTGATGCGTTGAGCCTGGTTATACGTCGTTCGCAAGAGGCCTGGCCCGAGTGTGCGGCATCGCTTGGGTAAAATTTCGAGGCAACCTGAAAAACACAGTTTCATATATTAGCACCAAAATATTCTGTACCATAGGGCAAATCTGAAGTTTACCATCTGCACATAGCAGATGATGAAAACAGACAGAAGTCACCAGACTCAAGGTATATAAATGTGCAAAAGTGGAAATGAATGTGAAGAGCTGCTTATAGGATGGAATCCTTCAATTTGTCTTTTGTGGATCAATAATAGTATCTTAACATAAAGTCAAGTGTACATGACCCTCCCTATTTGTGTAAGTAGGCTATTCCATGCCAGCTGTTCCAACCTGGCACACAACCACTTGGAATTTCTTCTTGAAAACTGAGGGCCTTTCATTATAGAAAAAATCTCAATTTCACACAATACTTGAAGCAAAAAAAAATTTTTACTGCCATAAACATTATGTCAAATTTCGTGTAATGCACCAAAGTATGCATCATAAAATGGCAGCCAGAAATTTGGTTATTTCATTAAGAGGGCCAAATTTTTAACAACGAAGAGAGGCCTTACACCAAAAACTTGACTGCTTATTAGCCACTGCTCAGTTTATTATGGCTGATTAAAAATGGACAAAATGGCTTATTAACTTTATTTTCACAAAAGTGACCTACAGCAAAAGCTGCAAATTTATGCAATCCATGTGTTTAGGACTTGTGCTGTGTGCAAGAATGGTATCAGAAAGATACATTATGCAGCAGTGCAGAGAGGAGGATGAACTTGGAAAAGAAGACAGTTTTGGTGTACGTTTATCGGCCTGCTTATCATTGAGGCAGCCCTAGTAAATTTATGCCAAATACCATGTATGAGCGTACATTGTATTCTTTTTAAATTGGTAAAGCTTTATCAAAGTAGTTTTTGTGTTAAGCAAAAAAAAATTGTGCAAGTGGTCTCTTGCAGTTTGAAAATTTACATCGCATTTCGTCTAATACACATAGCCTCTTGGCGGCTAAGACAAAATGCATGGACTTGAGCATCCCTGCACAGATAGCAGGGAGTCTAAACTACTTCGAAGTTACGTCTTTCATTGTTGAGTGACAAGCCATTTCACTCAAAAAGACGTCACTTAATTACAGGTATTTACCTGAATCTTTCTGTCAGCTGTCAGCCTGCTGGCATCATCACTAAGGCTGCCAACTCCCTAGTGGACATAGTCGGGACATGGTGGCGGCAGGATGCAGTGGCAGAAGCCGCCGAAGGCTCCCAACTACCTAGTGGATGTAGTCAGGACAGGGTGGTGGGAGGACACAGGGGTAGGAGCCGCCAGAGTGTACCTGCAACAAATTTGCACAAATGTTCTTGGTCCTACCATGACATGATTTACAATAAAACTGAGCTGTCTGTGTAACATGGCTACCAATACAAATAAAGGTAAACAGTTAGGCCCTACGACACAACTAGAAGCCCAACAAAAAAGAAACGGTACTTATGTTTATGAAAATCCAAACAATGAAACAAAAAATGTGTAACCGGTTTGTGCATGGAAGCTCGGTTGAAACCTGAGCTCATACCATCAAGTGATCTGCTAGACAACTGCAAGCCTGCCACCTAAATATGTCATTGTAAATTATTTTTACATGCATTATGTTAAGCTGCATTAATACAAGTTCAAAATCTCTTAATATAAGTAAATCACCAAGCTAATTCAATTAACGAATTCCAGTGGTCGTTAATGCAACAAAGTGCAAGCTTGGAATAAAGCTGGCTAAACTGGGCAGTGAAAAATAACAATGTGGTTCTCTACATCTTGTTTTCCTGGCTTTCGCTTTAGCGCTGGAATATACAAGAATTTTGACATTCCTCATATTTCACCCTGCTAATTTTTATGCCATAATGCATAATACTTCAGCAAGAGGAATAATGCTTTCTTTCAACCGTAAATAGTGATAGAACAAGAAAATTCATTGGAGCCAACGTTTTGAGAAGAAAAATCTCCTTCTCTTTGTCGAAATATTGGCTCCAGCGGTCCTTGTTCTACGGCTCTTCATCAGTTCAAGTCTCTTGTCCTCCTGTGTACCTCTGTACTTTCAATGTTATGTCAATGAAACTGTAATAACGGATCATTAGTAAATGTAGCTGATGAGGAACTTGGGCTTGTTGGTAGATAACGACAGAGTAACTGCGCAACATAAAGATACGGACAAAGGAGGCTTGTGTGTGTTGTCTCCTCCAGCCATGTCCCCCCTTTGGGTGATTACTCTGTCGCAATGTAAAACTGTTACCCTTTGCACAATAATAGTAAAATGCATAAAGACAGGAAAGTGGACACAAAAATTACAACAAATAGCATCATATGCTAATGAGATATGCAAAAGTGCCTGCTACGATTTGTCTCACCCATAACGTGCTGGTAAGATGGTGACTTCTGGCTGTTGCCATTTCTTGAATACCTAAAATAAAATACATTTCAAAATTATAAAAATATACAGGACAACAGCAGTAGCCGAGGACATAATGCATTGTTTAGTTCAAGAAGGTAAACTAATCTCCGATACACGGCAGACGAAATTTCCTTTAAGTTAGTAGAAAAATACAACACACTTCATTTCATTCAATAGTGTCAGCGTTTCTTGCTACAAGAAAAAAGGTATTTCTGCATGGAAGCAGCTAAATAATAAATGGCCTTCTACTTTTACAAAATATGTTGCAGCGACTAAGCCAACTACAGCTGTATATACTTAAAATTGCTGTATGCACATTACAATAGCCAAGACAGGATAAACTTGGGTTCATATGCAGCTCACTGGAAGGTACAACTTTGCAATCAACTCATTTCTGCTGGGCAAATATACGCACTAACATAAAACTACACATAAAAGGACCTTTTTTTTTTCATAAACCACCGGACTCAATATAAAAAATCCAGTAGCAATAGTACAATTTTACCACATAACACAGCCAGGTTTTGTAAGCGTAGTAGGATTTACTATATAAATGTTGCAGCATATTCATGCTTTTAAATTTTTACAACCGTGAAAATAAAGATTACGTAAAAATAATACATTATATATAGGCTTAGATTGTGAGCTAATGTGTTTTCTACTTACAGCCAAATGCACAAAAAGTTTGTTCTCTTTCAGCGCTTTGAAAGCGCAGTGTCTGTTCGCTTGTGCAAGCAGCCGCTTAACCGCTCTTAAAATATCTGTGCTGCCACATCGCCTGACACTGCCATACAGCGTTGTAGCGCTTTTATTATTCGCGGCAATATACCTAAAGCGCTAGTAAATCTTCAGAATGCACAAGCTGCCCTTTCGATTACCTGTCTTCGCCACGCGAAAGTCACACTGGTGCTAGTATTGTATATACACTTCAAGTTACGCAGTACTTGATATTCTACGGATTTTTCGATGCGACAGGCCACTCGTCACTAGAGTCGTTAAGAACGGTGTTTATCCTGAGGCTTCCGTCTGCCAGTAGTATTTCCGCATACATACGCGCACGCATGCCTAAGAAACGTCTGTGAACTGCCAAGAGAAACATGGCGCAAAATGTAGCCGTACCGGAAGGGCCGAGTACGCGCCGTTTGTAAACTCGGAACAAAAGCTGATATGCTTACCTGAGACGTTAAGAGAAATATGGCACAGGTCACTCCCCGCTGGTAGTCGTTCGCATGCATCTGGTCGTCTCTGTCCGTTGCGATCTCCCATATCACAATGAAAGATGCAGTGCAAACCGCAGCACTTCGGGCGCTTATCGGCGATACGCTGCTGCTGGCGGCAGTCCCCTCGTCGCAATCACACAGCACGGACAGAAGCTCCCACCGTAACTTGCCACAACGCTTGGTTGCAGTCGCCCTTAACGCAGCGATTTCAGAACCACTCAACGACAACGTATTCGCGCGTGATGCAGCACAAGTTCAACATGGCGTCATGCTATTGACGGCTTCGGCTTTGGATCATTTTGTATCTGCACAACTGGGCAAAGCAGTTGCGCTAGTTTCGGTTTTGTTTCCTTGCGTTGAAATAAAAACTGTTTTGCTCACTGATAATTTTACGTCACTTAAGTAATGTTTACGAATGAAACAGCCATGAATTTAACACGCGTCTTGAAATACCCGCTACGTTCACTTGGCAGAAGCAAACTTTTCTCGTCCGAGTGTGGTTGTGTTTTAAATACCTATCGCTGGGCTGTCGGAGCGTGCTCGAAGTCTGAAGACGCGGCGTAATTGTCCTTAATTTTCTTAGCTATAACGGTGCGGCTGCCCTTGATTTCTGTGGAGTGCAGTTTGCTCTGATGTAAGGTAGAACTACAAAGCCGCCCATGTTACTGAATGATCTAGTGCACCTGAAGCTGCCAGAACTCCGGTATTTCCTCCACAAGTTCTTGCGACTGTGTGCCGCTCTCACCAAATGCGAGCGTATAGTCATTTGGCGGAGATTTAGCAACACATTTTTTAGAACTATCGTTCACCGCTCTATCACGACATGGCAGCAGCGTGGTTGGTCCTTAGTAAAATTTTCTATGTATTGCGAATTTTGCGATAGCAATTATATGGACACAACCGCCGAAATATATCTGTCGGTGTTGCCGTGAGCTTACGTATAAAGTGCGATAAGATCCTATCCTGCGCCGTTAGCTGTGCGCGTTAAAGGAAGTGTACGAGGGCGAGCCGAGATGTATAGTGCCTGGATGGGTGCCCCAAGTATCTATAGGTGGTCACTTGATAAAACGCGCGCAAGCCGGGGAAAGGAGGCGCTGGTTTAGCACGCATCTCCTCTGGCCGTTGCTATAGCCCGGTCTGGCGCCACTCTCGCTCTGTCTTGGAGATAATTCCCGATGGGTGCAAAGTGGGGAGGGGGGGGGGGGGAGAGGGGAAAGGCGCTTCTATATCGCCGTTTCAAGTTTCGGGGACGCTTTGAAGGACGAGGCAGCAGAAGCGTTCTGTCCGCTCTGTTCGCGCCCTTCATCACGCGGACGCTGCGGCAGCGAGTGTTCGCGGTCATTGAGTGAAATCTGTTCATGTTTGCACGTGCGCGCGTGACCCCGTGCTTGCTAATTTACGGAGTAAGCGATTGTTTACTGCAGTTTATTCAGGCGATGAAGCTACGAACCTTGGTTCGTGCAGTTGTTCGTGCAGTGGTTCATGCAGCATTGGGGGGGGGGGGGGGAACTGTTACATTTTTGTTTTTAAATTTCTGGGGGGTTCAAAAGCAGTGCTGCGTACGCTAGTGTTTGTTTCTGGTCGCGGAACACAACGCACTGCGGTAGCCCAGTGGCTTTGGTGTTGCGCTGCTGAGCTCGAGGTCACGGGTCCAATCACAACCGCAGCAGTCGCATTCCAATGGGGGCAGAATGCGAAAACGCGCGTATATTGTGCATTCCGTGCACGGTAAATAACCCGAGCTGCTGAAAATAAATCTGCAGTTTTCAATTACCGTGCGCCTCATAACAAGATCTTGATTTTGGAACCTAAATCCTCAAAATTTAACTTTACGTAGCGCAATTACATTTACAATCGACACTGTTGAGTGCGCCTACTGAACTTGTTATCTCGTTGCTGTGCTCTCTTTAGTAGCCAATGCTATATTTTTTAGATTTACTTATGGTCAGAATCCATTGTGACAAATCCGGGTCTTCCTTAGCATAGGAAGCCAGCTATCGCTTAAGCGTGTGATATATCAACAAACATGTTCAAGGAAAATCGATATTTAGAGTTCGATGTAATTGCAGAACATGACAAGCTTGACGAAAGAATGATACACCGCATGTCGGTAACATGTCGGTAACATCATTTCAGCATCAAACAAAACCCTCGGTTTTCTAAAACGTCACCTTCGTCTTGCCCCACCACATGTTAAATTGCTCGCGTATAAATCACTTATAAGACCCAAATTAGAATATGCATGCCCCATCTGGAGCCCACTTCAAGCATATCTAATCACCGCATTGGAAGCTGTGCAGAATCGTGCTGCCCGATTCATTCATTCCTCATACTCATATGACGTCAGTGTTTCATCCTTGAAAGCTACATCCGGACTGTCACCCCTCTCTTTTCGTCGTCGCATTGCTAGCCTCACCCTTTATCACAAATTCTTTTGTTCTCCTCTCAATCAAGCACCGTATATCGCCGCCGCATCACGCATATCTCACCGCACCAGTCATCCCCTTCAAGTTGCCCGCCCATTATCACGTACTACTACGTTTTCAGCCTTGTTATTTCTTCGAGCAGCCACGGACTGGAACGGCCTACCCCATGACATCGTCGCCATCGCTTCAACACCTGCTTTTCAAGAACGCGTAACAGATAATAATAATAATATTTGGGGTTTTACGTGCCAAAACCACTTTCTGATTATGAGGCACGCCGTAGTGGAGGACTCTGGAAATTTTGACCACCTGGGGTTCTTTAACGTGCAACGCGTAACAGATCACCTTCAATGTTAAATCACCATCGCTGTTTGTTTTCCTCACTACAAGTGTAATCCCACCCCTTATGTAACACCCCCTTAAATGGGGGCCTTTAAGGAATGAAACTGAACTGAACTGAACTGATTACAACCAGGACAGGAACCCGAGGGCCTGCCTAAAACAGAAGACGTTATCTGGTATTTCTTCTCCTGCATTTTAATCTTTCTCTCGCCAGACTCATCTCGAATATCAGAGGAGTCGCAATCTTGCACGACGACTCTTCGCGCCCTATTAAGAGTCAAACGACCCACACACAAATGTTGACTCTTGTTTTGTGACCCTACCCGCGCGAAAATGGGTCTTCGTAAGAAAAAAGAGAGTCAAGTTGCTGTGACTCACTTTTTACTCTCTTTTTTCTTAGAGTGTAATTTGCCATATTCTGTGTAATTTAGGTGCACACTGAAGAACCCTTGGCAGTCTAAATGACCCTACCGCTGGCCATTGCGGGGTTTCTGGAAGTTACATTCCGTAATTCGAATGTTCCTGCTGTCGGCTGTGTCTGTAAGGGGGAAAGCTACTTGGGGCCTCTCCTGACTTAACGCCTGAATCATTGACGCTCTTTTACCAGAGCGAATTTGAATTTCACCGTGGACTTTGTTGAAACCTGTGTCTGTAGCATTGGCCGGTTTTGTCGGGCCACCAGTAGTGCACGTCGTCAATGACAACGCCAGATTGAAATGCCACTTCCCTGGGAATAACATGGTAGTGTCATCTATCTTATAAAGACCACAAAAGATGAGTGGCTTTGTCTACCTAGTTATAGATGGCACCACACTCCACTTCAGAGATAAGTTTCTTGTGCGGCCTGCACACATAAACCCTCATTAATAGGAACAGATAAAAACAGACAAAACCATATACTAACGTTCATGCATGAAAAATTCCTGATCAGCTATATTTGGTTGCACCTGCAGCGCTGGAAACATAACTTTGATGATGCATCATTGACACAATGGGCGAGATTAAGATGTGCATCCCTTATTTGGTTGGAAGCGCAAACCCCGGATACTTTTGCACTGGCGTCTTCGCTATACCACGAGTATACTTGCGGGTCATTTACTTTTCAGTTAAAGACGCATAAACGTTGCCAGATCATTTTTGTGCTTCAATATCTACACGAATCTTTATTTACAATGAGCTGACACTACACGCATGCAATGCTGGTAATTCAAAGGTACGACAAAATGAGACAGGTTGAAAATTTCAGCTCGAAGCGCTTTTCTCGGCTTCTCTGCTCGACCCAGCATTATCCCCCTTTGAAATGGGTTTTTATCAGGCCTTAGCCTTTTTTCTCTTTTTCCTCTTTGTCGATTCTTCTGTGTGGTGTTTCTTGTTTTAAAGGAATAGAGAGCACGAAAAGTAGACATAAAGGAAGGCCAAGTGACATTCTAGAAAGAACAGGGGAGGTCACATGACACTGTGGAGAGGTCGCAGCAAAGAGGGTTGTAAACCCCGATAGATAGAAGCGAAACAAAGGGTCGCCAGTGTTTCGAAGACAACAGTTCGTTTACTCCAGGCAGCCACTTTCCCTTATAACTTTCACTGCGTTGCAAACATGGAAAACAATTGTTTTTTGATGTGAGGAAACGAAAAGAGCTTTCAAGGAGCTTACATGTGAAGTGGAACATCAGAGTAAAGCTGACGGGATAAGAAAGAAAACCGAAAAAAAAAATCAATGTGCGACAAAGACGATCCCGGCAGGGATGCACGATCACCTAAACAAATTGCACGCTATGAGTGGAGAGAACCATAGTAAAAGCAAAGAAAAGAAAGGTAAGCTTTCACTAAAAATACGCAGAAGACAAACATGGCCGGCGCCAAATGCAGAGGTGTTATAGTGCCTTAAGAAGTGCAACAAGAACGTAGACAAAAATAAAAAAACAAACAACTTCAAGACAATGATCCGAGGATAGTAAAAGAGGTTCGCAAGAGAGATGCAGAGAGCGCAAAAGTGTTTGCTGTCAACGCAGCTTACTGTTTTCGTTGTAGGTATGAACACCGTGTGGACGCTCGAGCAAGGAGCGAAGCGTGAAACAAGTAGAGAACAAAAACTTTCCGGCACTTTTAGTGACAGGTGTCAGGAATGGACCTGTCGAGCCGAATACAACACGACGTCCTGTTGTCACGTGCCACGTAAAGACTTGTCGCACAAGCGAAGTCTCCAGGGACCAGATCTGCCACCCTCAGGACATTCTAAGCTCGCGATGGCTCTACGTCATAGCTTTGCCAAGCGGGGAGGCAAATCCTCATCAGACCACCGCAACTCCGCCGGTTAAAGCTGACGTGGCTCTGGAGCGAGCAGAAACCATGTGTTCATAATAAGCCGTCACTAAAGAAAGCGGTTAAGAAAGCTTCTTGGCTACTTTAACGGAAGACTTCGGTGATTCGGTTTGGTAAGGAAATGCCCAAATCCTACTTTCTTAGGCGCAAAGGTTGTAGCACTTGCACAACTTCTTTAATCTGTGTCTTTACATTCTCTTCATGGACGGCACCCCAACCTTCTCATCGAAAACACGCTGCGTTGATTATTCACATTTAGCGCTGAATAGCCGCTTCTTCTGCAACATTGGTGACCGAATGCGTTAAAGAAAGTTAGCAATATGCTCCTAAAATATATCTTATGACCATTGTCTATAACAATAATTGTTATCTGAACCTACCAAGGATAGCGTAGGATAGGGTATCCTTCTACGACGGTGAGTACCCACTGTGGGGGATTGGCCAAGATTTGGATGAAATTAGGAAGATGCTCTTAATACAAAAATTGGTAAGGTGGCAGGTGTCAGTTGGCAATGGATAAAAATAATGTGAATAATTTAAGAGAATTGCCTTGAAACAAATATAAATTCCTCCATGCCCGAGCAAAGATTTCTGTGGTAGATTCCAAGAGAAGAGGCCCCTAGAGAAAGAATATTTAGAATCAAAAAATTCTATCCAAGTTGCCTGAACGTTTGGTTCTAAAAAGTTTTTCCTAAAAGAACAAAAACGGCGGCAGAATCAGAAAAAATGATCTATAGCTTCATCATCTGCACAGATTGGGCACAGAAGGAAGGGTGACAGGCCAGTCCTGTGACGATAAAAGATTGATACTGGTATTCGATAGCGTAATCGGGTAAAAGGTACTTTAGTTTTTCTGGTGTGGAAGGAATTTTTGTGCCAAGGGAATAGGAAGTGTCGATATTCTGAAAAATGTTCTATCGCTCGGTTAAAAAAATCTAGAGCAGTTGCGTATCTACTGAATCTAGCAGTAGTTAGGTAAGCTGATGCAGGACGTAATAATAGCACAGGGCTATTGAGGAGCGCTCTAGCGACACTGTCAGCCATTTCGTTCATGTATAATCCCTTATGACCAGGTACCCAAAGTAATCTGATTAAATTTATCTGGGCAGGCACTGGATCATGACGTGTACGCAAAATGTTGGTACCTATATTCGGCCGTTAACGGCCGAAGACAACCACAATGAGTGCGCCTACCTCGTCGCGAGGCAGCTTACCTGCCGCGACGCCGTCACCCAGAGGGCAGCCGCTGCCGTTGTTGTGCGGGGCCCCAGGGGATGATTCACGGCGACGGTGGCGGCCACCCCATCAGGCACCGCCGCTGTCGTTACCAACACAACCCAAATCGCGGTGGATGGAGCTGGGGATCATGGGGACGCCGACTTCAATGTCGAGGAGTCTCTGGCAACGTACCGAGAGGTGCTTGGTCACTACAGGAAGGAACGAAGGGAATATCCATAACCCCACGGGCGGCTGGACAGGTCCCGGGTGGTCGACCTGAGATGGTTTGCAGACGGGCACTTTCACCAATCCATACCACCTACACCGCCTGTGCCCTCGCTGCACCCGTCGCCCGGCTGCCCGTGGTGCGAGCACAAACGGGTCGATATGGCCCATGTGCTTTGGCAATGCCAACGCCATGAGGAAGAAGGGCCAGGAGGAAGGGCGAAGACAACAGCAGGATTCTCTGAAGCCGGGCGCCTCGCTGAGACATGGCAATCCGCCCTCCTCAGCGAGGCACCCGAAGACCAGGAGTGGGCCGTCCAGCGGGCCAGGGCCGTTGCCGAGGATCTCAGAAGATGGACTGCTGGCAGCCAAGCCCCGGGCACCAACAGCAATAATTGTTGGACAAATAAAGTTTATTCCTATTCTATCCTATCCATATTTGTTGTGAGCTATGTACCTAAAGATAAAGAATCCGTTATTATGACTACCGTCAATACTGATGAATTTAGTTTACGTAAGGCTAACACTAGAGCTAGAAATTCAGCCATAAACACCCATAAGTAGTCCTGAATCCTGAAGGAGAATGACCACTCTAAAGCAGAAGCAAAAATACCGATTCGAGACTTTTCTTCACACTGTCAGGAGTTTGTTAGAATGACCGTATATATAGCTAAACTCAATAAATAGTCTTGTAATAGTCCATTTAATTATGGGGTTTTACGTGCCAAAAGCACTTTCTGATTCCGAGGAACGCCGTAGTGGAGGAATACGGAAATTTGGACCACATGGACTCTTTAACATGTACCTAAATCTAAGTACACGGGTGTTTTCGCATTTCGCCCCCATTGAAATGCGGCAGCCGAGGCCGGGATGTGATCCCGCGACCTCCCATGCTCAGCAGCCCAACACCATAGCCACTAAGCAACCATGCCGTGTCATTTAATATGTTAGGAGAGAGAAGTTTTGCATTGTTTGTGTAGATGTCATCATAGATGATTAGTAGAGTCTCTCGCACATCACAAACAGGTGGCACCTCCCAAATGTGTATATGTATGGTGTTTATATGTTTGTACGAACACCACCTGTGGTATATGAAGCAGGGCCAGTGTGCTCCGAAGAATAATGCAGCCTGGTTAATCACTATGCTTTCCAATCTTCTAATAGAGCCTGCGCAGAGATTTAGGAATGTATGCACCGTAAGCAAAAGAAATCTGCAGAATATTGAGCGCAACCTGACTTCTTGATGTTATACGTTACCAGCAACAAATTTAGGTAATTTGCAGCTCAATTGCAGGGTTTCCTCCTCCAGCAGAAGAAAGGGGCGTAAATTATACGCTGGCGCACCAGAAAATAGTATACATCCCAATTCTAAAATGGGCCGCACATACATTTTATATATCATTAGTAGTGGGTCTCTCAGCGACCCCGACCGAATATTGCATAGCTTACGCAGCATGCCAACTACTCTCACTCCTTTTTTAACTATATGGTCGATACGACCAAGCCAACTGAGGGAACCCTCATAGACTAAACCTAAGTATTTCACCGACTCCACTTGAGGTATAGTCTCGATATAGTAAGATAGCGATGTCGAGCACTTTCAAACGTTAAGTGAAAGGCGAAACTTGTTTAACCAGATTTTTATGGCGTGGAGGTAGTTCTGTAGTCGATAATGCAGAGTGTGAATATCACTGTCTGATGCAAAGAAATCAATGTCGCCTTCTTATATATATGTTTCCCATATGGATACCGAGGAATGGAACTCAATAGAACATGAAGTAATAATGATGAAGGAACTGTTTCTTGAGCAACAACTCGTGATTGATTATTGATGCACGCAGAAAAGTATCTTGGAAAGTAGTAGAACTTCCTCCTATTTAAAATTCCCATATACAGTTTATAAGACAATTCAGAAACTCTAGATTTCGTAATAAATCTAATAAAATTACATATTCTACGCTATCGTAGGTTTTGGAGATGTTAGTGTCACAAGAGCACCTATCTGCCTTTGGCGCCGTGCTAACTTTATTCTACTACGTCTACGTGACCGTGCCCGATTGCCCATGATTGTCGGCACTCAGTTTGACAGCGATTAAGCAAGTCTTTGTTTTCTACAGATTTAACTGTACAGACATATGGGACTCTTTCAACTATTCCACCAAATTTGAGGTTAGCGTGATCGGTCTAGTGCTATGTATTCTATATCCTTCCCCATGATATTTAAGAATTGGAATCATTTTAGCGGTTTTTTATGCAGCCGGAACCCACGATAATCTAACTGAGTGATTTATAATAGCTAAAAGTTCATCAGGATCTTCCTTAAATAAAATTTTTTGATGGCAGACGTTACCCCATCTGCGCCGGGAGCTGAACGTGTCAGTCGCTCCACGATTTCAACCAATTCTAACATGGTAATTTCTGCACAATCATCTGATGCACTTTGTCACCTAGAACAATTTGGCAAAGCTGAAACAAATCTCCTTTCTAAGTCCTTCGCAATTTCTTCTAGTGATTGGTTTGTTTTATTATTGCCTAACACAATAGAGTCAGTATTAAATGTACGCGGAAGAACTTTCTTTCTGAGGAGAAAACTGAACAACGCAGGTTTATTTTTATTATTAGATAGCAAACCAGAATGCTTGCAGTCGTATTCCTGTTTGGCTTTTGAACCTACATGTTTAAAGAGGGCTCAAAAATAATTTAATCACTGCAATTTTGGGGATTGTGGTTGTGTAATTATTTTTTACAGGCGGCTTTTCTTTTTCTGTTCTCACGAGCGCAACTTTCATTCAACCAAGGGCTGTATAAATTCCTGTTATTCAGATGAACCTGAAATTGAGGCTTTCTGCGAGAATTTTCCAAAGAGGAACAGATAATCGTGGCTTTTGCTCAGTGCATGCATCAGATAGATATGAAAGAATGTATCGTAAACACTTTTTTTAAACATTGTAATTAATGAAAGTTCGAACACGATCGCTCTTAAATGTTTCAGGGCGTTGTACTTATAAAATTATTAGAAGGTGATCACTGCTTGTAGCATACTCAACAGCCTACCCAGACGATACCGAGACACTCAGGCCACAGAAAGTAAGGTCTATTACAGAGTGAGATGGCCCCACATGAGCGTAATAGATCCGGACACTTTACACACGTTAGTCCGTCGTCCAATGACGAGTTCCATAATCTGGTGCCGCACAAATATTTTCCTAATCGCCATGATATATTGTGAGAATTGAAGTCGCCTGATAATAGGATGTCCCGTCCCCGAGAGTTAGGAACCCTGTCCAGAATGCGTGTGTCCTGCACGCCAAGAGGAAAATATGCATTTACAATGGTGAAGGGGCAACATCCGGGAGATTCAGCTGTATCGCTAGGATTTCACATTCAGGAGTAGAAAGCTGAAATGAAATTTGGACCTTATGGTAAATTTGAGGCGAAATAAATGTAATTAATCCCCCCACCTCTAGAAGGACGGCCTTGACGAAACGATCTGTAAAATTTTGTTTGAAAATATTTTGCAGAATTTAACCACGTTTCTTGTAATGGAATGAAATTGCGGTAAAGTTCAGTAGTTGAAATCTACTGAAGCAGAATATAAAGAACGACAGTCCCGCCAAAGCCCCTTCGGCGACCCTATGGTTTAGAAAGTGCCGCAGCCGAAACTGCCTTCTGTAGAACGCTTCCTTTTGATATAGCACTGGGCTGACTTTTCTTTGCTTCTGCGGGAGGACCGCAGGAGAAATCATTGATTTACGACATCGTTCTTTTATACGCTCGAACATTTTGTTCCATTTCTGTGATTTTGAAATTCGCGTTGCCCAGATTACCAGTAGCAGGCCCCACGGAAGAGCAAGCCGAAGGTTCAATACCTTCATTAGAAGGATCGGTACCTGAGATTCTGTGACTAGTTTGTGGCTTAGGATCTTCTGCTTGGATTGTTGCAGGACTGAGACAAGTAGCTTGCATCACTTGAGATAAGTGACTAGAGAAGGCCTGCGACATACATTCCCCAAGGTTCACTGGCAGCCGTTCTATAGTTTTTGTAACTGCTTTTTCCACAGCGGACTCTACAGTTCCTGTTAGCGATACGTCCGACGTAAGAGTTCATCTGCCTGTAACAACCACACAGGCGAGCGCCCTTTCTTTCACAATGCTTATTGCCACCTACCTAGAGCAAGGTCATCTGTCAATTATTTCAACCACCTGCAATCCTTGAGCTATAACAGAGCAGTTAGAATAATTGACTGAGTGACTTCCACCACAGACGCAGCACCGCTCATCTTAGGCACTACAATAACTTTGATCGTGCTCATCCTCACATGTACAACAACGCTGGCTTGCATCTTGCACTACTGTGGCCGTATCGCCAGCAATTACGGCATTGTAAACAACCCGAGGCCAGATGTTGAACTCTGAATACAAGGGGCCACACCTTTAGTTTTGTTGGATAGGAAGTTCCGGCGGGTGTTACAATCGCCTATACTGTTGGGACTCTCTTATTGTCTACCACTCTGTTGCATCCATAAACAGCAATTGCTCCACCCCCAGCGAATCTCTCTGATGCTTCTTATGGAGGTAGATCAATATCGACACATCTGACTATTCCCTTAGTGCATGTCAGGCGAGTAGGGATGAAGGCACTCACCGGCAGTGACGCGAATGATGAACATTTAAGTAAATCCGCGAGGCAGGTCTGGTCCGGAGATCTTCACACGATACCTCCAGGGACGAACTGTCTCACTTCATTGATATTCTGGTACATGGAGATAGCAGCACGTAGAGATTTCTGGATAGCCCGGGGGTTCGCCAGCCGTATAGATCCTCCGTTGGAAAGAACCAGAGCCACCGGGATGTTACTCATGCCACTGCGGATAAACAAATCCAGATGTAATTCGTCTGTCGGAATTGAGGCTGTTCAAGAGGAAAAGCCCCTGCCGGAGGAGTTTTTGGACATCAGGCTAGGATGAAGCAGGTGCAAGATTAATTAGGAGATCAACCAATAAGCCTAGCAAAGCCTAATACCACCAAAACCCTGGCCAAGTAACGGATCTTTTCGTTCTGTTTCTTGTTCTCTAGTACAATGGCGCAACCCACTTTGAGGGATCGGCCATGAATCGAGTGGTGAAGAAACTGTTGTCCATATGTTTTTAATAAATTAGGGTGAAACTAAATAAGTATCTTCCATACGGGCTTTAAAGTGTCTGCTGTTACATATATGAATAATCAAATATGCAAGTACCACATAACAAGACATTTCTGGCAATAATAAGTATAAGGAAGAATTCTAGCATGGGAATTTTTTGCCTCACGCAGAAATATGTAGAGGGCTTCACAAACGTTCCAGTAGCTATAACCTAGTACGCTAGCCACAAAGGAAAGAATTACAGGAAGAGTCAAACTAAAGGGAAGCTTTTGGAAGGGTTCTTTTTCAAATCTTTTCCGTCGAATAATGAAACGCCGGCATGTCATAAAGAAGTGTTGAAGAGATTCACTCCCATTGCGCAAGGGGCACAAAGGCGATATAGCCAGACCAGACCTGTGGAGGTAAAAATTCAGTTGAGGACCTCGCACCGTAGTCTCGTAATCGTTACTTCAGTTTTCCTAGTTGTGTATCATTTCCAAACAAAATTCAGATGCGAGAAATGAGAAGTTGATAACGATGATTATGCGCAGTTATTTGCAGTACTATATATTCTGAATCACGCCGCAGTGAAGAAAGCAGACATAGGGGAAAAGGAGATCGCAGGACCATCGTGGGATGCTACTGTGAGTGCGTCTGCATATTTGTTTAGTCTAGACCTTGTGGCCTGGCACCCACACTAAACTAACGAGACGTAGGTGTCTTGAGAAAACAATATACAAAGTTTCTAATGAATCGGACAATTTGGATGTGGTTAGTGAAGAACAAACAGACAAGCAATCAGTTAAGATTACGGCTGATGACAGAGATGATGATAATTTGCGTAAAGCTAAGAAAATTACCAATAATTCAGCCTGAAATATAGGCGTGAAGTCAGGCAGCCGAATGGAAAAAGACCAACTCATAATGCCCACAGCTGCCTTTTCTTCACAGATGGAAGCATCTGTTGCTATAATGGTCTTTGTATCCCGGGATCAAGGTGTTCTTCCAATATTGATAGGTAGATATTGATAGGGAAAATGTTTAGCATGGTTTAGAAAAGCATCATCGAATTCAATTTTAGCGACTGGAATAAAGGAATATAGGTGAGACCACCTCGCATAGGTGAACATTTCATGAGCCCAATAGTTTTTGTATGGAAACAACTTGAGGGCGACGTGAGCGATACTACTTATAGTTAAAAAATGAGGCCGATTCATTAATGAAAACTTCTTGTTATCTCCTCTGTGGTGATGGATATATGTTTAGAAAATTTTGCACTGCTAGTACGAGAAATGGCATGAGAAGAGAAGGCAGGCGTGCTTCTTGATATAAGATATCATTAGCGACAAATTGAGAAAGCCCAGAACATAAACGTAGTGCCCCTCGTTCTAACAAAGCCAGAGGCCGAACTTTGTATGCAGGGCCACCAGAATTCAAAATGCAGCTGAACTCTATAATCTTGCGAACATACAAGCAACATATCATAATGAGAGCATGCCGGCACAACGCTGATCTATTGCTGCTAAATCTACGCAGTATTTCTACTGCGCGAGCTCCCTTTGAGGTAATAGGCTCTCTACGCATGATCTTTATTTTGGCATCCCTTGCCATGTGGTCCGCTTCTGTAGACGTTGCGCATGGCTACCCCGAGCTCATTGACCTGCAAACTACTACGCCCCTCTAGTTCCATTCTTCTCGTCGCCTCCTGAATCACATTCGACTTCTCCACGCACCGCCTCTGTCCATGATCGCCGCTCGTCATCTCTACGACGGCGTTTACTTTCCCCAATGCGTCGTCGTCCCAGTCCCACCGAACAGAGAAGCTAGTCGCCGCAGTTCCTGAGGCAAGAACTGCGACCCTCGTGTGTCGCGTGGCGAGTTCGCCGATCTAGCAGAGCTATCTTGCTGCCGTTATGTTTCTGGCTGTCGCTTGCCGAGCCCAATAATTTTCATCACAATCATCATCATCATCATCATCATCATCATCATCATCATCATCATCATCATCATCAGCCTGGTTACGTCCACTGCAGGGTAAAGGCCTCTCCATACTTCTCCAACAACCCCGGTCATGTACTAATTGTGGCCTTGTCGTCCCTGCAAACTTCTTAATCTCACCCACCCACCTAACTTTCTGCCGCCCCCTGCTACGCTTCCCTTCCCTTGTAATCGAGTCCGTAACCCTTAATGACCATCGGTCATCTTTCCTCCTCATTACATATCCTGCCCATACAATTTTTTTTCTTCATTTCAACTAAGATGTCATTAACTCGCGTTCGTTCCCTTACCCAATCTGCTCTTTTCTTAACGTTACACCCATCATTCTTCTTTCCATAGCTCGTTGCGCCGTCCTTAATTTAAGTAGAGCCCTTTTCGTAAGCCTCCAGGTTTCTGCCCCGTAGGTGAGTACTGGTAAGACACAGCTATCATACACTTTTCTCTTGAGGGATAATGGCAACCTGCTGCTCATGATCTGAGAATGCCTGCCAAACGCACCCCAGCCCATTCTTATTCTTCTGATTATTTCCGTCTGCTGATCCGGATCCGCCGTCACTACCTGCCCTAAGTAGATGTATTCCCTTACCACTTTCAGTGCCTCCCTACCTATTGTAAATTGCTGTGCTCTTCTGAGACTGTTAAACATTACTTTAGTTTTCTACAGCATAATTTTTATACCCACTCTTCTGCTTTGCCTCTCCAGGTCAGTGAGCATGCATTGCAATTGGTTCCCTGAGTTACTAAGCAAGGCAATATCATCAGCGAATCGCAAAAGTTACTAAGGTCTTCTCCATTAATCTTTATCCCCAATTCTTCCCAATCCATATCTCTGAATACATCCTGTAAACACGCTGTGAATAGCATTGGAGAGATTGTATGTCCCGGCCTGACGCCTTTCTTTATTGGGATTTTGTTGCCTTTTTATGCGCGACTACGGTCGCTGTGGAGCCGCTATAGATATCTTTCAGTATTTTTACATACAGCTCGTCTACACCCTGATTCAGCAATGCCTCCATGACTGCCGAGGTTTCGACAGAATCAAACGCGTTGTCGTAATCAATGAAAGCTATATATAAGGGTTGGTTATATTCCGCGCATTTGTCTATCACCTGATTGATAGTGTGAATATGGTCTATTGTTGAGTAGCCTTTACGGAATCCTGCCTGGTCCTTTGCTTGACAGAAGTCTAAGGTGTTCCTGATTCTATTTACGATTACCTTAGTAAATAGTTTGTTGACAACTGACAGTATGCTGTTCGGTCTATAATATTTCAAGTCTTAGGCAACCCCTTTCTTATGGATTAGGATTATGTTAGCGTTACACTACATCACAGCATCACAATACACACACACACATATATATATATATATATATATATATATATATATATATATATATGTTTGTATTGTGATGGAGCTCCGTTCCCTTTCATAGCTTGTTTTACTCTCCGTCCTCGTCGTCTCTCTCCCATTCACAGTTCCTTCATCTGTAAGCCCACTTTCTCTTGCTCACACTCGACCACACTAGCAGTACGCTGAAGAAAGCGCAGCATGGTCACTTGTTTTGAGTCGCGACACGTGCACGCCGAAACTGATAGTCTCGTCTCGTCTAGACCTAATGTGCGATCACCATGTGCTATCTGCGAGGTGGTTGGTTACGACGAATGCCCTCTCAAAGTTATCAGGAAGCTTTCTGTCACGGCATGGAACACGTCCCTCTAACTGCGCTTCATTGTTGCGTGCCCGGGGAGGTCCAAAGTGGCGGTGATTTCGTTGTGCATGAGCCCTATTCCTCTTCCACGTTTCAGCGTTCTGGAAGCGACGAGAACGTATGCCTTTTAATTCCAAACATGGCTCAGGTTATCTGAGAGCAGATTTAAGTTATTGTTCTCACTATTGGCTCTGTCCCGGCTTGTCCCTGTGTTGTTGTTTGCAAGGCTGGCACATGTCGCAATGGGCGACGTAGTAACCGATGTCAGTTTGCATTTTCGGCCACCAAAATCGCCAATGTATCTTACGGAGAATGGCTCGCCGACCGATGTTTCCCCCATCTTGAGTCGCGTGGGTACTGTTCAAAACGCGGGAGCCCCAAAGCGAGGGATTACAATAAGATGACTTTCCTCTTGCGTGTTCTTTCTCTTCTTTTTCTTTCTCTCTTCAGCAAAATTTAAACGCCTCCTGATGTGGGTGTATGCATGTTCATAACTAAGCAACCAGCATCATTGTACTGCTGATGCTTTTTACTATCCTTGCCTTTGACCAGAGGCGCGAGAAGCAATTTCGTAGAGTAGTTGGCGTGAAACTCGTATAGACATTGGAAATAAAGTTATGCTCGCAAAGTATACATACCACACCGTCATGTAACTAACATAGGGTAAATTGGCTTTCAATTCATCTGAAAAAAGTGAGCGGTAAATATACCAAAACTTATTTCAAGGAATTTCTCAGGCATTATGCTAGGACCCCTTCCCACCACTTGGCGAGCCTCACTGCTGCAAGGCCCTGCTCGACATTTAGCGGCATTGTCAGTGCACATCGTGCGTCGTTTACTTCAGGGTACGCACCTGCGGCCAAGCCGGCGTTTCCTCCGTGGTCTTTGAGCCGTCCACAAGTGCATCTAATGATTCCAGGACTACAGAAGAAGACAGATCTACCAGCCCCTTCTCTAAAACAGCTGAGCTTACTTCTTCTGCATGAAAAGTACAGAAACCACGTCCACATCTATACCGATGGATCAACTACGTCGTGCAGTTCTGGTGGTGCCGTGGTGGTACCAACGCGAGGAATGACACTGCGCTTCAAGACATCGCATGTCACGACCTCAACGGCAGCAGAACTAACGGCCCTGCTTCGAGCACTGGAATTCATTGAATCTGAAAGTGCTAGAAAATGAACTGTTTTCTGTGATTCCAAACCGGCATTCAAACCGGATTCAAACCGGCACGCAGTCAGTTCTTCGACACGGATGCCATGACCAACTGACATACGAAATCGCGAAACTTTACCATGATGTCCAACAAAAAGGTCACGAGGTCATTTTTCAATGGGTACCTGGCCATTGTGGAATCAGTGGCAATGATTCCGCCGATAACGCTGCTCGTACAGCACATCATGAAGAGAAGAGCGTTCCGATTCCGCTTTCGAGGACAGACGCCGCTAGGCAGCTTCGACACTTGGCACGCAGTCTCACACTAACCGAGTGGAACTCACCAAACTTACGACTTACACGACTGCATCGACTAAACCCCTCCCTGCAACTCCGGCCTCCACTCGGACTTCCTCGACGTGAAGCTACGCTTCTCTGTCGCCTTTGGTTAGGAGTTGCGTTCACAAAGGCATACTCTACATTGATTGGAGTGACTGACAGTGGAGCATGCGAGGTCTGTGGCACGGAAGAAAACATCGACCACCTGCTGTGCCACTGTCCACGATACACCCCTGAGAGACAAGAACTTGCCAAATCTTTTCAAAAACTGGACAATCGGCCGCTTTCTGTGCAGGTGCTGCTGGAACACCACCCCCATCGCCCATCGGCCCAAAAAGCGGTGAAGGCACTTTTGTGCTTCTTAAGGACGACGGGCTTGTGCGACCATTTGTGACTCTAATTGCAATTTCTGTAAGGCCACACACGTCAGCGAACTCCCTGCAATTTCCTTCTTTCCTTCCCTCCACTCTCTCCCTGTTATCTTTGTTTTTCCCCTTTCCCATTCCCCCAGTGTAGGGTAGCCAACCGGACGTGATTCTGGTTAACCTCCCTACCTTCTTCTTATCTCTATCCCTCCTTCCTCAAGGAATCCGATTGCAACTTACAAAAAACGCTTCAACTGGAAATCTTACCGGTACAACACTGAGCTGACGCCGGCTGTACGACGATGGCACCGCGACCACAGTACGACAATGACTGCATGACGACGACTGTATGCTGACGATACAATGAAAACAATCGCATGACAACGGCGACATCATCACGACTGAATGACTAAAGAACGATTGCGGCAGTGGGATGACGCGAGCTTTAAATGATTTTTGTAACTGAACAGTTACGTAAAGAGGCTAGATTACGTGGGAATGGTGCAGCCCCGCAGTCCACACCATCAGGCCTCAGTCCTGGCCAGCCGCGCCATAGCGCATCCCGCTACCAGCTCGCGCCACTACTGGCGCATTCGTCGTCGTATTCTTCCTCGGCTGACACCGATGCCACTCGTCATGCCGGCGTTCCGATACTGCCATTCCCTCTGCGAAGGCATTGATGGCACTGACTCAGGGTGGCTTGCAGCAATGGCATGGCGGCCCCCACCGGCGGACAAAATTTTTGCAGACAGCTCCACCGAAGCGTAGCTTTGTGGAAGAGACAATGTACAAGTAACCATGGCCTTCCAGGAACCCGAAGGTCCTAAACACGGCTGGCCTCCAGGACGCACATGTCGCCAAGGCGCGGCCGACCAAGTGATACAGCCTTCGAGTTCTTGAGGTCTCTCGCTCGCTGAAAACCATAAGCCCTAAACCATTTCCGGATGCACATCTTCTGGCCTTACACTATCTCCCCCGCCGACCTTGTTCAGACGAGTGCACGCAGTAGAGTTCACTGGCAGATGTAGGCGCTCGCAGTGTTACATGCCACCACACAGAGACTAGCGCCAGTCACTTCACATGCGTAGGTAACAGGAGCAGAAGATCGCAGATTACGATGATCATCGCTCGAACGGTGCCGCCGCCCCTACCACGGCAAGTGGCCTCGAGCTCCCAGTATATCACCGGTACACCGCTCACCAGCAGGTGCCTCGTAGTCGACTGCGGGGAAGTCCGCACCTTGCACCGACGACCGACGCAGGCGTTCCCGAAGGTTGTGTCGGTGCCATCACATTTATGATGCCACTCGCCTTGGGAGTGACATTCTCTAAGGGCGGTGGCAGTAGCCGCAGCAGCGGACCATGCTGCTGGTCTGCTGCTGCCGGAGACTATGCACGTGGGTCCCGCGCTGGGCCGTATGATGGCGGCCGAGGATGAGCGGGCGTAAAAGAAACGTCCTCATAACAACAAGAACAAAAAAACGCTCATATGAATTGTTGCTAATTTGAATGAGACATACTCGAGGTAATATTTCTCTTGTAATCATTGATCATTGCGTTTGAAAGATTTCATGCCTGCGGCACACGTTGAGTTGCATTTCCATTTGGTATTGACACACTGCCCTTTGTGGCAAGAAAAAGGTTGCGGTGCTCTCTTTACAGCTTCGCCGAAAAAACACGGAAGCGCAAGGACTCCCAGACACAGTGACGCGAACTAGAAGTCACACAGCAAAGGCGCGAAGAACTCGACGTCTGGATAATGCGGCGGCGATGCCGTTTTGGAGAAGAGGGAAAGAACTTGGAGTACACCTCAGCTTCCTATTTAAGAGTTCACGCAATAGCGTTCATAACTACATGCCTCTAATAGACTTCATTAAGTTAAAAACAACAACCCTCTCACAAGGCCACCCTATTATCCACGCCTAGCTTCCACGGCCACTAAGGCAGAGCACAAACGGCAACTGGAAAAGTGGTTTGTTCGAGTTACCGCATAACCGAATTACGCTTTCTCGTATATTCAAATTACAGTCCGTCGCTACCGTGTCTGTATAGGTTGTGTGTCGTACTTCACAAATTTTCTTACGAATTCTACATTGAGAAATTCTCTTAGTTCGGTAATGCCTATGCACCACCCGGAGAGCCTGCGTGATTCGGAATAACTTTTCTCTAACGGACATCGCCACCGACGCCGACAGCAGATTTTCCGCGACATGGGGCCCTTAACGCTGTCGCGTCAAAATGAGGGACCGCACCCATATCACAAAAATGAACAAAGGTTTGACTCTAGCATGGAGCGAAAGCGGCCCTCATCTATTCCATATGCGCTGCTGAATTGATCTGTGTACCGTTCAGTAATGCGCGTTACCTGAGGCAAAGCAAAGTGGATTCACACCAGGAACGTTGAACTACGTACAGCTAACAATTAGGTAACATTCAGCTGGAACCAAACAAAACAACGTTGTTACGGTGCGTACCTGCGTTCCGCTGTGTTGCTTTTTTTGTGTCCTCTTCAATTTTGCGCTAGTAACAAGTATCGCGAATCCAACAACCAACTGACACGGCTACAGCCCCGGTTGCTGTGGTTATAGATGACGGACAACAAATTTGCTGTCTCTGAAATCTCGTTCACAAAGCCTTAACAGTATCATCCCTATAACGTGGTGAGAGAACATTAGTCTTTTTTAAGGTTTGCGCAAGTTACAAAGCGGTGAAGGCATTTCTCGACAGGCCTCTACGAATGTGCAGGAAGAGTGGTCGCTGCCTCTGGGACTACAATGTTTGTCAAGCACTCACTCAGCAGTGCCATGGCTTTTAAGGTAACTCAAGTTTCCGTACTGTATTCAACATCTTCAACGTTCATGCGATATTTTCCTTCTCTTTCTCTCTCTTTACCATAGATGACTCCATTCTTCTCAGAAAACTTCCCTCCCTAACGACGCGATGCCAATTTGTTTACATATATACATACATATACATATACGTCATGACCTTAAGCCTGCCAAGCTGGGTAACGAGGTATTTCAGTTGAGTCAGACTCGCGCGGATGGCAACTTTGTTCACGTAGTCTGTCACTAAAAGACAAAAAAAAAACGTAGATGAAACGCAATGTTGATGATGCAGCATATTAGGTTCTTGTAAATATGTTTCTCCATAACATATTTATTAAAGCCTACAGGTGTGCGAACATTTAAAGATTTTCAGAACGAGTTCAGTATATTTATTCTATTAGGCTCTCCCGTTGAAGAGTTATTCTTGTGAACCCCAAATATTTGTTTAGCAATTTACAAATAATCGATACCGCCATGCAAGCGCTATAAGAGCAACTAAAAGAACTAGGGGTTCATTTGTATCGTTTCCACGGTGCCCGTATTTAATACAGCACCGAAGCTTTAATACCGCAGTGGCAATGGTATTGGTGCCGAGGCGATGTTCCTGCTTCATACTCGTTTGCCACCTACGCTCATGTGCCACCGATCTGATGTTAATGTCACGTTTATCGGCTTTGTTGATCTATCACGGTCTATACCTGAGCTTTCCATCGACTATGCCCCCCCCCCCCCCTGAGGACGGAACTCCAGTACTTTCTCTTCGCATCTAAAGCAGCCATTTTTGATAAACATATGTCTTTAATTTTTAATTCAGGACATTTGTTTAGGGGATGGTGAGAAAAAGCGAATCCTGCGTGCTGCAGTACATGCTGTATAGCAGCCTATTCGAATTTACAGCGTTTTGTACCCTTTTGCTTTTTATTGAAAATTACTCATGCGTCAAGTAAAGTAAAATATTGCGGAACTCGAGCACTGCATTTGTAGAAGTTGTTCTTTAAAGAAGTAGTATTCGATTCGCATTCGTAGTCGATTTGGTTTGAAAAACTACAGTTGACAGAAGCCTATCGCAAACCATCGCACCATACCGTCTGTTCCCAAAGTTTCAAGACAAGTGCTTCAGGGTCCCCTTCAGCCTCATCAACTGCTCCGACGACGCAGTGGCTGAGGTGCTCGGCGGCTAAACACAAGGTCATGGGTTCAATGCCCATTAATGCCGACCATATTTCAATGCTGTCAGGAAACAAGCACCCTCGTGTTATCTTTTTTTATTGATTGATGTGCATGTTGTAGAACCGAGGTGATCCTAGGTATTCCGTATACATCTACTACGGCAGCTCCAACAATACTTCTGCCACTCAACCTTATAGATTGTCGCAGCGCTGCACGACTGAGGCAGAGGAAGAAGAAGGCGAGTGTGCGTGCGTTATCTCGGGGTACTCTGCACCAGCTGGTCCTTGCCTGTGGCTTCCGTTTGGACCTCATTTCACCCTGTAAATAAACAACTTTCGTAACACCTGTGGTTGAAGCGCGGGGAAAAAACTGGACGACTGGACGACCCAGCTCTACTAACTGTCCAACGGAGTAGACGCTTGGCCGATTTATGGCAACAAGCAGCGGACATGGCCGATTTCGGAGAAGGCAATGACGATCCCACCTGCGACGAACCAGACAGCAATCACGCAAGGCGGGCTGGCTAGCGGACTGCGCTGCGAGAGCCACCCACCTTTTCGGGGAAGGCGAACGAAGACGTCGACGACTGGCTAAACCACTACAACAGAGTGAGTCGCCACAATCACTGGAACACTACGAATCAGCTTGATAACGTGGTTTTCTTTTTCTCGCCAGAACCGCGCTCGTCTGGTTTCAAAACCACGAGAACGTTCTGACAAGCTGGGATAATTTTGTAGAAGAGTTCACACAGAAAAAGAAGGCTGAACAGGCACTTTCACGACGAGCTCAGTTACCTGGCAAAACTTGTACAACGTACACAGACGCTGTTTTGAAATTATGCGCAATCGTCAGCGCCACCAAGACAGACGAAGACAAAGTAGAACATCTGCTTAAAGGAATTTCTGAAGATGTTTATAATTTTCTGATAGCGATGGACGATCTTAGTACTCCATCTGATTTGAAGAAACACTGGTGGGCGCTTTAAGCGCTGAAAATCAGAAGGATTGGACCAAAGTTTGGATGCTTGAACAATGTCACTACTATTGCAAGTGTGTCCGTCTCGGCCCATGACATCTCCTCGGTGATTCTGCAAGTGGTTAATAGAAAAGCTTGAAGGCCTTAAAGTTGTTGATGGCGCTCATGTGTGACATCAGCGTGCATTTATCGATCGCTCTCATGTGCCACCGGCCACCTGGGCACGTCAAAGATACCGAGAGCCTCGCATGACCTGTGCTGATAGTCCAGACAGCAGCAATTTGCCACCGCAACCAACAAGTCTAGGACGCAGGCAAGATGCACCACAATGATTTGTTCCGCGGGCTCTTCCCTCCTACAAACACCCTGAGAGTTCGTTTCTACCCTTGACACCCGTGTCACCGGTGCCGCCCGCCCCAAGCCGCGACTCCCGCATTTCCTACAGATGCGGTGTACCAGAACACAATGCCAGGTATTGCCACCGCTGCCCGCAGCGTGCTCCACGGTTTAATTCGTATACACCCCTCGTGCCCACTGACGAGCTTTGGTCGTATCCCAGTTCCTAACAACGGCTGCAGTAGGGACACGCGAACCGCAGTGACTCCCCCATTTCCCAGCGCAGCCTTACACAACCGCCGACACGACAATGGCGCTCTCCGTCACCTCGTCGTCGCTCGTTGTCATGGCCGCAGCTGGGAAATTAGCTGGTGTGAGCTACGGGGGTGCGGCCGCAATATATTCATCTTCATCAGGACCCCTTGTTCAAGATTGCTTAAAAACAAAGTGTGTGTTTTAGTTGACGATGTGAGTGCTTCTGCTCCAGTTGATACCGGGGCTATAGTTTCTGTTATGAGCCTGTCCTTCAAAAATCATCTTGTACAAAAGTTATGTTTTCCTGGGATCGGAACGCTACCTTTCGCGGAGTTGACGGGGAATTGTTATGCCCGCTTGGGGCCTGTTCTGTTTCAGTTATGATAGGGGAGCAGATATTTCGAAGTGAATTTGCTGTTTTTGCACGTACAACGCATGACATTATTTTAGGAACTGATTTCTTGCGTGAGTGGGGGGCAACTTTGGAATGTGGCACTCGCGCGACTTTTCTTCGCCGCGACGGGCGAACTGCAGTGACAGATAACACGTGATACCGCGGACGTTCTCTCCGTGTCGCAAGATGTGTGTTTGCCCACTAAGAGTGCAATGTTTGTACCTCTCAACTTTTCTCGCCCTCGTACGGGTTCTTATCGCGGTTTAGCCGAGTCAGATTATAACAACGCGCTCAAGAAAAATGTGAGTGTCTCGCTCCCTCGTTGTCACCACTGACAGTTGTACTCGTTTGTGGACAGTGAACGTTTCAACCCAATCCATAACATTGGCGCTAGGACTTAAACTGCCAAGTTTTGACGAACAAGCCATTGTCAGCGTGGAACGGTCGAAATGTCGACTGCCTGAAAAAAATCTAACCCTGATGGCAGCCACGACAATGCTGCTGACTTTAAGCGCATGATTAACAAGTCGCTGTCTTCTTGTGACCGGTGTCTGCTTCAAGGAGTGCTCGCTCGCTACGCCACAGTGTTCGATTTTTCTCAAGACCAACGAGCGTCTTATATACCACCGGCGTCTCGTAGGCCACACAGCATCCTCATAGGGCAAGCGGCGCCAATTCGTCAGAAACCTTATCCCGTTTCACCTTCAGAGAGAAAAGTTATCGCCGAGCAGGTCGAAGAAAAGCTACGGAAAAGAGTGATCCAGGAATTATGTAGCCCCTGGGATGCTCCCGTGATCCTAGTCAAGAAAAAAGACAACTCATGGAGATAATGTGTGGACTATAGCCACCTAAACACCGTCACAAAGGAAGACGTCTACCCCCTACCACGAATAGACGACGCCATCGACTGCCTCCATTCGGCGTCGCATTTTTCTTCTGTTGATTTACGGTCGGGATACTGGTAAATTCCCATGCGCCCCTCAGACAAGGAAAAGACAGCCTTCATGACACCTAACGGTCTCTTTTAGTTCAAGGTTATGCGCATTGGCTTATGCAACGCTCCAGCGAAATTCGAGCGAATTATGGATATCGTGCTCCATGAACTCAAATGGGAAATTTGAATGTGCTATTTAAACGACGTCGTCATCTACGGCCGGACATTTCACGAGCACAGTCAGCGCTTGTCGGTCGTTCTTGACTGTATCCATCAAGCTGGCCTTATTTTAAACTCGAAGAAATGTAATTTCCGTGAGTGTGGAGCCCTCGTACTAGGCTTTCTGGTTGACAAAGACGGCATACGACCAGACCCTGAAAAGGTAGCAGTGGTTCGCCACTTCCAACAGCCACACATGGTGAATATCTGCGATGCTTTTTGGGCCTTTGGTCATATTTCTGGTGCTTTATCAAGAATTTCGTACAGCTTGCCTCTCCCCTCATGTCTCTCCATCACAAGAAACCCCATACTTGTGGACTGCTGACTGCGAGTCGGCGTTTCAACAGCTGAAAATTTAGTTGTCTTCTGGACCGGTTCTGCGGCATTTTGATCCAGAGGCGTCAACTGAGCGGCACACTGACGCCTCTGGTGTGGGTGATGGCGCTGTGCTTGCTCAGATCTGCGGTGGCCGTCAGCATGTCATTGCCTATGCTAGTCAGGCACTTACAAAAGCAGAGAAAAACTACACCGTTACTGAACTAGAGTGTCTAGCAGTCGTCTTCGCCATTCAGAAGCTCCGTTCGCATCTACACGGCCGCGCATTCACGATAGTGACTGACCATCTTCACTCTGTTGGCTCGTTTGGCTGCGAGACCTGTCTGGCCAGTTGGCCCACTGGGCTTTGCGCCTTCAAGAGTACGGCGTTTCCGTTAACTACAAGAGTACACGATTCAGAGGGATGCTGATTGCCTGTCCCGTCTCCCTTCATCGCACACTAAAGCTGATGATGATGACTGCGATGACTACCTAGTTTCCATCTCTTCCGACTTTCCAGATCTGAGTACCTCCGAGAGCGAGCAACGTTGCGACCCTACATTGAAATCCCTACAAGCAGCTGCACATGAGCCAGCAGGAAAAACACTGTTTACTTTTCGTAATGGTTCGCTGTACAAAAACAATTACTCGGCTGATGGTCCTCCACTGCTTCTGTCCTTCGTTCCATGAACGACGATATCAAGTCCGGGCATCATGGCTACGCATACACAGTGCACCGACGTCGCCAGAGATTTTTCTGGCCCAAACTCTGGAAAACAACTAAACAGTATGTCGCCAGCTGTACTGCTTGCCAGTGCCACAAGAAAACGATGACGGCTCCAGCAGGCTATTTGCAACCAGTTAGGCCACCGAGGTTACCCACTGAAAAAGTCAGCATCGACTTGCTCGGCCCGCTCCCGAAGACGTCAGCTGGCTACCGCTGGATTATAGTATGCGTAC
Source organism: Dermacentor albipictus (assembly GCF_038994185.2). Classification (NCBI taxonomy): domain Eukaryota; kingdom Metazoa; phylum Arthropoda; class Arachnida; order Ixodida; family Ixodidae; genus Dermacentor; species Dermacentor albipictus. The sequence goes on from NC_091824.1 coordinate 46,384,636, forward strand.
ATTACCTTACTCGCTGCATGGAAACGGCGGCATTTCCATCTGCCACTGCAACAGATGTCTCTTCATTTTTGTTGCATCACCTCATATTCCGTCACGGTGCTCCACGGGTTGTCATCAGTGACCGTGGACGACAATTCACCGCCGACATCACTGAAGAAATTTTACGGCTTTGTGGGTTCTGCATGTCGTCATTCCACTCCTTACCACCCACAAACCAATGGCCTCACGAAGCAGATGAATCAAACCCTTACCAACATGTTATCAATGTATGTCCCTGCTGACCACCAAAACTGGGACATCGTCTTACCTTTTGTAACGTACGCGTAGAATAGTGCCAAGCGTGAAGTTACTGGATATGTGCCGATCTTTTTGCTGTACGCACGCGCTCCCCAGAGCTTTCTGGACACTATTCTACCTTCATCGTGCCAAAAAGCATCCTTCAATCGCCCAAACTATCTGTCGTGCTGAAGAAGCACGTTGACTGGCGCATCTTACGACGTTGTTCTCACAAGGCAACAGCAAGATACGCTACGATGCGCAGCATATTCCCGTGAGTTTACTCCCGGTGACTATATTTCGATGTGGACGCCTGCACGCAAAAAGGTCTTGTACCGCAAGTTTCTCGCCACTTACACGGGACCATTCGTTATACTCAGTCGCTTGAGTGATGTGAACTAGGTCGTCACCAAAGTGACGGCAAGTAATCGGCGTTCACGTCCGACACAGGTTGTTCACGTGGCCAGACTCAAGCAGTACCATCATAGTACCCAGTACCCAGGGGAAAATGTTGCAGCACTGCACGACTTAGGGAGAGAAAGAAATAGGAGAGTGCGCGCGCGTTATCTCGGGGTACTGTGCGCCGGCTGAGCGTTGCTTCTGGCTTCCTCCTGAACCTCGTTTCACCCTGTAAATAAACATATTTTGTAAAAATATCATACATCTTCTTTTAAAGCAAATATAGGCTTTGTTGTACTTCCTCCCATGTGAATGATATACATAGAACTTGCAGCAAATTGTACTATGCAATGATCACTCCGATAACAATAACGCAGACGTAAAAAATAAGCGCCTTTTCCTCTACCCCATTTCTTTGTTTTCTCGCCAGCTCAATGTCCCCGCTGTGCTCTGCACATTCGGAAGTAAGCACTACGGGCGTTAGGTCTGCATCGCAGTAAAGAATGCTTTGGGATCAATGACCCCCGACATGGCGAAATTGCCGGCTGTGGTAATTCTAGGCAAATAGCGATAAAACGGAACAATGCGCATCCACGCAGGCGATCCAGAGGCTTTTAGGCTAATGCGAGGCGGTGTCCTGAATACGGATTAGGCCTTTGTCACGATCCGAAAAACGCATGCAACAAGCAAAGAACGTTGCATTGGAGAGTTGCTTGCGATCACTCTACTTGCCTTTGCTGGATATATTTTTGTACCCCCATTTGAGCAGGCGATGCCATGGCTCTGGGTCTTATTCACCCGTATGCTTTGTTCGATGCGCACCAACCTCGTTGCCATTCGTTTACATGCTAAGCCATTTGTGCAGTTCTAACGCTGTTTATGTTTCGGCTGCTGTGCTGGCCCCTGCGGACAATATCTCTCGATTGCCTTTGCTGCTTTATTCAATTTCGCGTGCATCTTCGGATGTTTTTCTTGCTAAAACGTTATCGCTCTATACTTCATCGTGCAGTAAGAGTTTCTTTGCGATGACAAACAATCGAAATCTTAACGAATATGTGACCGTTCCAAGGGAATGGAACACCGACCTGGTTTCATTCAAGTTTTGTTGTTGTAAATAAGGCTTCATTCGATCATTATCTTACCTTTTCTTACTCCTGGTTTCCACACTTTCCGTCGTAGTCTGGCCGTGTCACTAGACAAAGCGTTCATTTATTGCGCGGTCAGTGAAAGTGAACGCCAACTTATCCCATGCCTTCCAATTGCTTTTGAGCGTATGAAAAAAATGTCATTTTATACGTGTCTAAATTTCTGTGCAAATGCTCTTGCTCGTCGATTGTTTACGAAATACCAGCAAATATTCTAAATTACGCATATGAAATGATGTATCTTACGGACTGCTCTGAGGTTTCGCCGTCAGCTAGAAGCTCAACTGCCGAATATGAGGTACGAACAGCTTGTTTCGGTACAAGAGTGGTAGTTTTACGCTAATAACTGAATACACACGTAACAAACCCTAAACATTTTGAAGTGCTAGATTGCATATGCCTTGGCGCAACATTGGTCGTGAACGGTATAGTGCCATTTCTTTTTTCACGGCGCAAGGGACCTGTTGCACATTGCGCGGAAAGTTAACAATATTGGTTTCTTTACAACGTATCAAATGTTCAGGTGCGTTAGCACAAAAAAGAGCGTGTTCCAACTAAAGTACTTTATTTACTGAATGCTCCAGACGTTACATAAATTTTCCTACATCTGGGCCTCTCGAACCGGTGACGATGCTGCTCGAAATTTTTGTTATCATGGCACAGTGACAAAAACCATAGCTCATACATTTTGATTCGCCTCTTCCACTAAAGCTTTCGCCGATCAATTCGCAGCAACGTCCGAAGACACGGCGTGGTGAGCACAGCAATCCAAGTTTTAATTGATCGAGTCACGTATCCGATGACCCATCTGGTAGCATGTGGCAATAGCTTATGGAGATCAGAATGTTCGAGTTTGCGCACGCAGGAAGACAAGCGTGGAAGCACGAACGTCCGAAATGTTGGCTGTATCTCGCTGTCTTCTGTACGTTTCAGGAACTATATTGTTGTGTTGGATTCGGTGGAAGGAAATTTCAAAAAGAAGAGCAACCATGTAAAGGTTCCCGGTATTTCGAGACAGCTTGGCTGCACTGTTCAGTCACAATGCGCGACCTAGATTCTTCTGCTTGCAACAGGAGATCTGCACGTGCCCTCGATGGTTGTGCCCACCGGAGGGCACACCCACTGCCACACAGGGAACGCATGTGCATCCTCTGCCGAGGAAAAGCCTGTCCTCCTCCCATTCCCGCTCAGGCACCTTGACCATGGGAATGGGGACTTATGTATGTTTGAGGAACTATATCTTTGTGCTGGATTCGGTGGAATGACATTTTTAAAAAAAGTGGAACCACGGAAAGCTTTCTCTTCCCGGCATTTCGAGACAGCTTGGCTGCACAGTTGGGTAACAATGCGTGACCTAGCATCTCCTGCATGCAACAGGACGTTTTCACGTGTCCTCGATCCCACCGGGGGGCACACCCAAGACCGAACAGGGAACGCGTGTGCCTCCTCTGCCGAGGCAAAGCCTGTCCTCCTCCCATTCCCGCTCAGGCACCTTGACCACGGGAATGGGGACTTATGTATGTTTGAGGAACTATATCTTTGTGCTGGATTCGGTGGAATGACATTTTTTTAAAAAGTGGAACCACGGAAACCTTTCTCTTCTCGGCATTTCGAGACAGCTTCGCTGCACAGTTGGGTAACAATGCGTGACCTAGCATCTCCTGCATGCAACAGGACGTCTTCACGTGCCCTTGATCCCACCGGAGGCCACATTCACCGCGGGGAATTGTGGTGAGGGCCGACGTAATAATTCCAACCTTTATTTTCCTCAGAGACAAGTAAATTAAAAACTGGTTAGTCTTACAAAAGGAGGCTCCACCTTTGTGTTACTGGTTTGAGCAAGATGAAGCATAAATGCCTCTCAAAGAAGTTCACAAATTCGTTTAATACACAATATTTAGAAGACGATGGCACCTTTAGGCGGTAGAGACTGCTCCTTTTCTGACAGAATGACTATATGCTTAATGTGACATAACAAACTGGCACTTACCAAAAGAAGAGCAACGTTGACAAAGTCAGACCGTGAGGCGACGTAAATGCACTGAAACACTTTACCATAATAATGACATCAGATTTAATTATTCGCTGTAATTGTTGAGTCTTGAAATTCCCTCCGCTATCGTTACCACGTCACCCTATAGCCTTCACAACGCGCGGGCACGCCACCTAGCGAAGGCGTCCGCCTTTGCTTCTATACAAACATGCCCGCAATGTTTGCACACGCGCAGAAGGGCTTTGGCTCCATTTTCCATTCCGTTTCCTTTTTCTTCTTTCTATGCGAAAAGAAACTACTTCGAAGAACTATTGAAGCCGCTGCAATCGATACTCAGGCCTCTTGACACCGCTGTGGCAGTTGATAGATTTTGAAAGTATTTTTTTTTTCCGTCCTTAGAAAACTTCTCCGGTTCCGTCGTCTTGTCAACATGTTTGCACAATGCGCTGCCTAGTTTCTTCACGAGGAATTTTCGTCACATTTCTTGTTTTTTTTTTTGACGGCTGGGGTGCTACAGCCTTCTGCTATGCTAATATGCGAGGAAGCAGGGACGGAAGCTCGATGAAGCAACGCTGCAAAAAAAAAAAGAAAGACATCTCTTCAAACGCATGGCTTTTGTGGTCCTGACGGCCCCGTGTGTTGACGCGCCTGAGCTTTCTTTGTAATTCCTGCAATAGGGGAATAGAAATAAGGCGGCAACCAATGCACGAGTGCTAGGTGTGCCGCATGTGGAAGCACTGCGCATTGAGGAAGGAGTGATCCTTGAAAGCAAGAAGTCAGGAAAGCCTACTGGATCTTCCGTATGCAATTCAATAGTTCCATGTTTTTTTCCCTGCGGTTTTTGTTAAAATTACCTACATCGAATTATATATTGAATCCGTATATATTTTGTAAGATATATGCGGAAAATGCATGAATATAATAAAATTCTCTAATGACTTTTTTCATTCGGGAGGTTCTGTTTTCTAATTAACAGTGTTTATGCATGAATCCTTGCAACGCTGTTTTTATTTTTTCAAAAAATATTATTCATGATTCATATGTGCGCGTGTATGTGTATGCGCGTGTGCGTGTGCGTGTGCATGCGTGTGTGCATGTTTGTGAGTGAGTGAGTGAGTGAGTGAGTGAGTGAGTGAGTGAGTGAGTGAGTGAGTGAGTGAGTGAGTGAGTGAGTGAGGTAGTGAGTGAGTGAGTGAGTGAGTGAGTGAGTGAGTGAGTGAGTGAGTGAGTGAGTGAGTGAGTGAGTGAGTGAGTGAGTGAGTGAGTGAGTGAGTGAGTGAGTGAGTGAGTGAGTGAGTGAGTGAGTGAGTGAGTGAGTGAGTGAGTGAGTGAGTGATAAAGTGAGTGTGTGTGTGTGTGTGTGTGTGCGTGTATGGGCGTGTATGCGCGTGTGAGCGTGTTTGACCACTAGGGGGGATCATTACCATGCCCCCATTGCATCTAGCAAGGGCTTGGTGGCGAAACCCACCGCCCCGTTCCAAAGGGGACTTCCCCATCCATCCATTGCACGAGACACGGACGTTCTTGCGTCTCGTCTCCATCGAAATTGGGCCGCCGCAGGAGGGATTTGATTTCGCAACATCGTGCTTAGCAACACAACACCATCGCGGCTTAGCCACTTCGGCGGGAAGGAAAACACTGAAGTAGAAAACACGTCTCGAATTTTTTTTCAGTGGCGAGAATATTCCAATAAATATGGGATATTTGTGTGTCGGTCTTGCAAAGCCTTTATCGAACAAATTAAACATGTTAAGATAATATGAAACTACGGAATGTATTCAATGCCACGAAGTTATTCTAGCTTATCCGGTGCTTTACGGAGGAAGGACGAAGAAATGGTAGGTCAGTAAAGTTCACTCCCTTCAATATGCAAATTAGAGTAACTTGATGAAAATAAGCAGTGCCTGGACATCGTGCATCAAGTTTCCGGCTTGCAATCATAAAAGTGTCATTCGGGTGCTTGGTCCAGATGAGAGTGCTGATTGTTCCTGTAGATGCCGCAGCGTGCGCAGCATACTGACTTCTACCAAATCCCAGTGGAAGTGCGCAACTGATGCGTTAAAAAAAAAAACTGAAATGTGGCTTCGCACTATGTGCCAGTTTTTGGATCGGAAAAACTCTTCGGGGACAATCTGCCCAATTCTGGCCCATAAATTGCTGCCGAACCCATGACGAATATCGACGTTAACGCGATTAAGAAGGAATCAAAGTAGCGACACACCGTAATGCCACCGCAGAGACGCGTCAATTATGAGGAGTGTAGGCAACCTAGCTCCTGATTCATACTTCCCTCTGGACACGCTGCGGCATTCAGCGGTGCTGCAGTGAACTCCACGAGTGGCGCTTCTAGGATCACACATTCCTACAAGTTTTTTCTCAGTCGATAGGACATCGGTTCAATTGCCCAAGCAACGGATACATTTAAAATACTTTGGGGGCGGGGGGAATTAAAGGGGGCCACGTACTAAGTGGCACATAATTACAGTAGTTGGTGTCAAAAAGGACCCATTAAGAGCAGCACATACCAGGTGACAATACCCAGGGACCAAAGTCGGCATCAAAGCCATTAACTGAAGAGCGCCAACTAATGTTGTGCCGCTCATCAGTTAGATGAGCGGTACATATTCAGTGTAGCATACCCAGGTACCCAAGTTGGTTCGGTGGTTGGTTCTGAGCCGGCTTCGCTCAGCAAAGCAAGAGAGCCCCCTGGAAAGTGGATAAAATACTGAAGCTGTGCTAAAGGGGTATAAACACGTTATTGAGCTCCTATAAACACTGGCCAAGGTCGTGAGATTAGCTAGCCGTCCCACATTGTTTCAGATGTTGTGCGGGCTTACCCTTTCGGCAGCAGGCAAGCCAAACGTCGACGCCCTCTATTGCTTTGGCCCAGATTGTGCGTAGAGCTCGGTAGTGCCGGGCTGGTCCTACCGACAGTGTCCGGGATACACCTCCCTCGCGAGACACAATGGCTGTCAGTTCGGCAAAGCGACGTCTTCTATGAAATCGATGCCCGGATGAGTCTGTTGTGAGCCATGAGCTTTCCCGCACCTCCACCAAACTGTTGCGTGCAAGATGTTTATTTTCTAAGGATGAGGCAAACGATTAAGTACAGCGAGTCCGGAACCACGGGCAGCCAGGCGAACGTCGTCTGTCTTCTCTATCTTTCATTTCGGCGGTCATTCGCGTTTTGTCTGCATTCCGCTACAAGAACTTGCGAAAATGCTTTAAGCCGCCCAAAAATAATAACTGCTCCTGGAACGCACGCTTAAATCCAGAAGTCGCGGTACACAAAGGGGAGTGCTAGAGATAGTGGTGGTAGATACTTACGATTTACTGTTTACTGCAAGGTACTTTAATGAGAGGTCATTAGATAATGAGCAACAGTTGGGAGGCTTCTTTTCGTGGTGTGGGCTAGTTATTGTGGTTAGGGTAACATGTTTATGTGCATTCTTTGTGGCTACAACTATGTGGTAGACGTCATAATTTCTACCTGATTGAATGAATGAAAAAAGTGATGAAACAAAGAAATTAGGCGCCATATTTTGTACAGTTTGGTTGCTGTTTATACTGTATGAAACCAATGGGTAGGCAGTCGCGGATGCGCAGATTTGTGCAAGCCAACGACAAAAAGCAGAAGAATACAATACCAAAAGAATGGGATAATAAAACAGACAAAATCCGGCGTCCAACTCAAGGAAAGTATCGATCAACCAAAACACTGGTACGACACACCCGGTCGTATTGGTTTCGGCTAGTCAAGGTATGTGTCATGCATTAGCGCACGAACACGAGTGAGCGCGCAGTCAAGTGGGAAAAAAAGCAGCATGGGTTATTTCACTCTTGCGAGAGAGCAGGAGAATAAAAAACACGGCAGGAATAACGATTGAAGCTGGAAACGGTTCTCAAGTTATTACGCAAACTCCACACAGAGCACTCCAACGCGGGCAAGAAATCAAATTAGGCGCTTGCACTGGAGTTGTCGCCAGACGTTCAAGTGCGGGACCGCAAGCTAGAATGCTTGCCTGAGGGTCTTTTGCGTAACAAGGGCCGCAGAGTGACTCAGAATCAGTTTATGCCGCGTGCCTCCTTAGAAACATGCAGCACAGTCAATGGAGACGTCTTTCGCAACTAGCGCACTCGGCGTCTGCTTCCCATTTCTATGCGCCCTATGTAGCCACCAAATGGCCCGCCTGAGCTCAGCCATCAGAAAAAAAAGTCATGTAGGATGCACCAAAGAGAACAGCAGCTACCACTCTGCACTAGATTGCTTCTGCAACACATTAGAATAGCTTTACTGTACATTCTTTGTACACTTTCTGTTCCTTTTAAATCGTCAGCGAACTTCTGTCCCAGCATGCGTTGCATAAGGGGTTGCGCTCTTTGCGGAATTTTAGGCAGCGTGACTGCCACGGAAAGCCCACAGCTGTGGCCTAGTCGAGTCTTTGCTTTGATCAGGTTGTCTAATTATTGTTTTAGGCGTAGCTAGAAGTCCCATCTGAAGCTTGGCCCTTTGTATATATCCTCTTCTGCACGTGATGCTTCTTTGCCTTCATAAAACAGCAAAGGGCATCTATGTTATCCATGCAAGCACCCAAAACATTCCCAATATTTGAATAAGGGATATGTCTTTCCCGTTTTGCACGCAGCGGCGTTCTTGGAGTTTTTAGGTGAGACAATTTCATATAGGACATAAAGAATAAGGCACTGGTGCAACACGATAGCGTTCTCACATGCGCCGACGTCTTGGGCATTTCGCACCTTTGCTGCGGGCTAAGCCTACGGCAAAGAAAAAATAATCTCAGTTTCTCATTCTTCCGACTGCATTCTGGCAAAGCTTTGTTTCACCATTCTCTGTTCTTTTGCATATTCTCTTGTCCAGCATTTCGTGACAGCTTCCAATCGCGTCGGCGACGTTACTCCAAGCGTTCCTCATTTCTTATTTGAAGATGAGTTTTGCGGCATCGGCATATCGAAGAACATTCATTTTACTTGAACTGTTTTACCAGATTTATTTGTGCAATAGGTCTAACGGCTCTAAACAGTGCGTCGCGAGATGTACGGTGCTCGATTGTGGAACAGTGAACCCCACAAGGCCTGCACTTGTTGTGTGGCAGCGACACACCTACCACCTCGAAGCACGCGGTGGTATACGCCAAGCTCTTCGGTACATGACACGGAAGTGACGCGAGTTCGGCACAGCTTGTGCGCGACAATGGCTCTTTTTACAATGGCCATCGCCGGTTACAACCTCATGGTGCCACGTAATCACGCAAATATCTCATAGAGCCCGAACAACACTGAAGAAAGTTCAAACAGGGCCTCCCACCATACAATTAAATATTAAAAAAAAAACAAATTATCCAGGCAAGATGTCGAACCTACGCCCTCCTGATTCAGAGTTATGGCCATTGGACCACGATACATGCCGAGTGACATATTGTCACAACGGAACTTCTTTTGAAGTTTTAAGAGCGTTAAACCTTATTAAGTAGCTAGCGCAGCGTATAGGGTGTGAAAGAGAGAATGGCGACGCGACCAGTTCGCGCGTGCACCTTGCAGCCGCAGACAAAAAACTTCAACAAGAGCGAGAAGCCACGAGAAGCGTTCCGCGAACAATGTCCAGAAGAAAAAAAAATGTTTATTTTATGGAAGGGAAATCCAGCACCCGCGTCCCTGAAGAAGTTCTGAGCAATAACATATTGCTTGAGAAATGCACTGTTTCGTCTCGTGGAGAGCGCCGTTGCGACAAGCTTCGAACGGTACCTGTCCCACACAATGTGGCGGAGACATCCAAGCAGCTCGAAAGGTGCTAGTGGATGCAATATATTCTGTTTGCCCGGAAATTTATTTCGGTTACGTAGAAGCGCACGCATTTGAGCTCGTTGGCTCACGACTTGAGCAGAAACATAATATAAGAGACAGGACGTGGGACCTGTTTTTCTTGCTCAGCGGCACGCTATATGTGCTGCTTCAAAGAATAAACGTTTGGTGTTTAGTTGTCACCGTTGTTTGTCTCTTTCTTCCGTGCTGTTAATTTGCCGTGTTTCTGCTCGAAAATGTGTAACGCTACAGATCCGTTTGGAAAGGTGCTTTGTGAACAAACACCAGTCTCCTTTCGTGTCTTTGCCCAAGGTGTGGTTTATCGCATTCCATTCCCATACAGCGATGCATACTAAGGGACTAAGGGAGCATAAAGAAAAGCTAAAACAATATCGGGACAGGTATTTATCAGTGAAATGCGATTAGCGCCGCTGAGAACAGTTGTTTAGGAAATGCTGCGTGTTGTACAGAAACTGGAATAAATATTTGCAGGAAATCACAGAAGCGAACATGATGGCAAAAGCGGGTGCTGGCGGCGTGAGCAGTCTGCACGTGCCGGCTACAGCATCGAGTATTAAAGGAGACATGTCTACACACTGCTAGACTGCTGATACGGTAATATCTCCTTGTCTGTTTGTCGTGAGGGATTATTTAGTTTTTGTTATTTAAACGAAGAAAATCTGTTTGGATGGCGTCCAAAGAAGACGTATCTCATCTACAAAAGTAACATTGATAAGGATTACACGGGCTTGTACGGACAGTTACAGTATAATCAGTGATATATAGAATAACAACACAAGCCATAAATTAGCACTGCCAAAGTGTGAATATATCATTTTTGCCATCCAAGGTAGGTGGAAAAAATTGTGTGTGTGTGATAACTTTATTTGGAATCCGGCGATTGAGAGGCCCGGGCCTGGGGCCGCCTAGATGGCCACTGGGAGCTGCTGCTCCCGTGCGGCTTCCTTGGCTCGCTGGACGGCCCAAAGTTGGTCTTGGAGTTCTGAGCTGAGCAGCACGGCCGACCACCGCGCCCGTAGATTTTCTGTGGAGACTGCCATTTTATTTTGGTATATTTCACATCCCCACAACATGTGTTGAAGGGTGGCTCTAACAGACTTGCATAGCTTGCACATATCGCTCTCGTATATATCGGGGTAGAAAGTTTTTAGTTGCATGGGACTCGTATAAGTTTCTGTTTGTAGTCGCCTCCTAGTAACGGACTCGGCTCTGTTCAGTTTAGTGTGAGGCGGTGGTAATACTCGCCTCCGATTTTGATAGAATTTGGTAATGTCACTAAATCTTGTTAATATGTCTTTTTCTCTCCAGATTTCCTCCTCCGCGTTCTCCTGACCGATGGAAGTCACTCTTTGCTCAGCTCGGCCAGTAAGACCTCGAGCTTCGCGGTGTGCTACCTCGTTGAGGTTGACTGCGGGAATGTCTGGAGTCGTATGCGCTGGGAACCAGATCAATTGCCTGCCGTTCTTCTCTGCATTGGAGAACTTTGCTTCATTGACTCTGAGGATATGCCATGCCTCAGGAGAGATCCTACCTTTTGAATAATTTCTAATGGCCGCTTGAGAATCGCTAATGATGTACTCAGCATTCGTGGAGACCAATGCTAGTGCAATGGCTACCTCCTCTGCGGTCTCGGAATGTTTGGTATTAACTGATACGCTTGTAAGGGGTTGTGGGTGTGATCTACGATTACTGCTACATAGCTATTTCTGTCTGGGTATTCAGCCGCGTCTACGAAGGTTGCTCTGTCGTCTGACCCAAAGCTTCGGATAATTTTCTCTGCTCTACTCTTTCGTCTGCCGTCGTTGCAACCTGGATGCATGTTCTTGGATATATTTGGTACTAGGAGTTTGTCACGAATTTCTCTCGTTATCGTCCTCTTTTCCCCGTATAGATTGTGATAATTCATTCCTAGTTTGCTTAGTATATGGCGTCCCGTTTTGGTTTTGGTTAGTCGCTCTGCTTGAGATGTTTGTTGTGCTTCTATGAGTTCGTCCAGTGTGTTGTGGAGTCCTAACTTTAGCAAGAGATCCGTGCTCGTACTGATGGGAATCCCTAGCGCTAGTTTGTATGCTTTTTTTATCATGTTGTTAATTTTACGCTTTTCAGCTGCAAACCAATTGTGGAAGGCTGCTATGTATCTGATCTGACTGATTACGAATGACTGTATCAGCCGTATGATACTTTCTTCCTTCATACCTTGGTGCTTGTTAGTAATTCGTTTGATTAATCTCATGGTGTTTGTTACCTTTGTGTCTAACTTCTTTACGGTTTCCCTATTTGTGCCTTTGTTCTCGATTACCAGACCCAGCACTTTGAGCTGGTTGACTATTGGGATATTCCGCCCGTTCTTGGTGTGTAGCTTTATTTCCTCATGAGCCTTGTTTCTGTCGCATCCTTTGGGAGGCCTGCCTCTAAGTGTGGGGCAGTACAATAGAAGTTCAGATTTCTCTGCAGAGCATGTGAGGCCTGTTCCTATGAGGTGTTCCTCTACTGTGTAATTTGCAGTCTGGAGCCGTTGTTCTATTGATCCGTCGCTGCCATCACAGATCCAGATAGTGATATCGTCCGCGTAGATTGTGTGATTCAGGGACTCTATGTAATTTAATTTTTCGGGGAGTCCCATCAAGACGAGATTAAACAGCATCGGCGAGATGACAGCGCCTTGCGGCGTGCCGGCCCCCCCATGTCGATCTCGGGTGACTTGAGCCCTCCGACGGAGATGATTGCTTTCCTATCTGTTAGGAAGCTCTTGATGTAGTTATACGTCCGTTGCCCTAGTCCTATTCGTTCGATGTTTTCCAATATGGTTGCGTGGTTGGCATTATCGAAAGCTTTTTTAAGATCAAGGCCCAAGATGACCCTTGTCAAGTGCGTGTTATAATCGATTATCTGATGCTTTAGTTGGAGCATCGCATCTTGTGTCCAAAGATTTTGCGTCGAAAAAATTACGGCATAAATTATCCCACGATGACTGCCAACGCTCATGCAAATAGCATTGGAGAAATGTAGCTGGACACTGCATTCTTGAAGTCACGTTTATTTAACACGTGTAGTGGCAACTCTGAAACCTTCGTTACTTCGGTTGCGTACTCTGATATCGTTCAACTTTGCTCTGGCAGTCGCTTGCCAAGGACACCCGTGAGCATGGTGGCATGACACCGACTATATGACGCTGACACGTTGACGATATAAGGCCATAAAGGCATCGCACTGATCATATATATATATATATATATATATATATATATATATATATATATATATATATATATATATATATATATATATATATACATATATATAAATCACGATTGTGTGACGTCGGCGGTATCACGAACATCAGATGAAGAATCTGCAATGACATCGAGGGCCCGACCACGGCTGCATAAGGTCAATGGTAGGACAACCGATACCGACGGCGAATTGTCAACGACAGCACGACAACGGCGGCACAATCACGACTAAATGACAGCAGCGTGATTACGATAGAATGACAAACAAGGAACGACTTCGATGGAACGACGAATGCGGTATGACAGGGACTGAATGATGATGGCGATATGATGACGTTACTGAATTGATAACAATTTTGAAGCGACAGCGGTATCGGCCATGGCTTGATGACGAAGCTATGACGACGACTGTGCAACCACGATGGCTCACGACGACAGCATGACGAGAATTGGATGTTTAAAGTTGCCATCATGACGATGTGCCGACTGCGAATGCATCACGACCACGGTATGACAACGAATTCTTGAAACGAATGTCGCTGGTCCGCACATCCTACTTACTGTTGCATACAACCGGACGACACTCTCCTGGACTTCACCTAGGCGCAGGTTAACCCGAGAGCCACGTCGCTAGCCGACATCTCGCCTATCGATGATGGCTACATATCTGTACTAGACCTGGAAGTTCCATCATCACCATCTGCAGGCAAGTTCGATCAGTCGAATCCTGCCAGGGCCGGATTAAGAAAAATGGGGGCCCTGGGCTAATACGCACGCCGGCCCCTTTCCCTAATACTGACCCCTGTCCCCTGCTACGCTACTGGAAATATGCAATGTTTCATTTTAATTCCACCATATTAAAAAGAACGAAGTGCGGTCAACGGAATTATTATTATTGTTATTATAATTATAAGGAAAACAACAAAACTTGCTTGCAACGTGTGCTGTTGTAAAGACCAACACATATGTCCACTTTGTGATGAGTCTGCATCCTGTTTTCAGCAAAAGCTATGCTTTAGGGAAAAGTTTAGTCCACTCAAGATGAACAAGAACGTAGAAAAGACAATACAGCTCAGATGTCGATCCATCTGAAGCTAGGCTTTGTTTGCAACACTAAATTTAATCCCGTGAGGAGACTCATGGTCGTATCCAAAACATTTTTTATTAAAATTCCAGCATCAGACTGCAGCAATCGTTATACACGTTACTCTTTAAGTATGCAATAGATATATACACTACTTAAGACAATACAAACACCATAAAACTGCACTAGAATACAGATGAAAATTACCTACTGTAATTAGAAAACATTATTTGAAAATATTTTCGTTAGAGGTAATACAAGCAAGGACAACACCAAATAAATGTGACACTATCAAAAACAACAGAACTATAGCTCTTTATAAGCACGCTAAATAGCACAAGAAGAACAAACGAGAGACGAACAACAATTTGCATATTGATATGTGTACATGTTTATCTTTCTCGGGTGACCACGTTACACCGCTTAAGAAGTGTTATCACGCAGCGCAGGACGCGCCTGCATGTATAGGAAGTTTCTGGAATGTTATCGATGGTTCTATCCGCTGTCTATGACCGAACGTTCTGTTCTGAGTGGGTCAAGCCGACGCGCTTGACCCGCCGATCAGACCTTCGACGATCGCCGACCGTGTTCACCGCTATCGTTGTGCTATAAGTGTAGCCTGTTAATGTGGGTACAGGTTCAGCCAATAAAAGGTAGTTTTGTATTTCACAGTATTGCTACTGTGTTCTTCAACGTCCAAGCCGCCCTCCTCAGCGAGGCACCCGAAGACCAGGAGTGCACCGTCCAGTGGGCCAGGGCCGTTGCCGAGGATCTCGAAAGATCTTCCTCGGGCGATGGACCCCTGGCAGCCTATCCCCGGGCACCAACATCAACAACCGTTGGCCAAATAAAGTTTCTTCCTATCCTATCCTTCAACGTCACCACCATGCGACATCTACCACATGGCAATATCTTGAATTACACTGCTCAGCGTTTCATTGGCAACGTGGAGGCTAGGAGGCGACACAACGAACTTATTGGAACTATTCATGTATAGCGCAAAAACGCCTCTCTTAGAATGGCATCTTACGCGCCTTCGCTTTGGCGAAATCAGATATAGTCTGTTCGAAGGATAGATCGCGGGGGAGGTCAATTTCAATGGACATGATAGCAAGCGAGTTCACCTTGTCGTCAAGGAGGCTCGAACGAAGGCAATTCTTTTATCAGCGACAACTTGAAAACGACAGTTCAGCCTCACAATTTGCCACGGGTATGTTTAGTACATTCGCAAAGCAATAGAAAGGTTCGGAAAGACATCACTAAGCTTTCTTTCGTGCAGCAACTTCATTATTCCCAGGGTACTCGTGTCCTGGCACACAGAGTTGTGCAGGAAGTTCGCAAACTGAACAATTTCAGCGGAAAATGCTGCTCCAAATCATTGTTGTGTATTCTCACCAACTTATCAGCCTGCTGTGCCACAGAGGCCTCGCTCCCAACTTCTGTCAGCAATTTTAAGAATCCGAACCTGTCGCAGAGTTCAGTGTAGACAGCCTTTCGCACTCGCAATGCAGAGCCTAGGCTGTCAAGTACAACATTGTAGGTGTCTACGATAATTTTTTTTCTACCTTGTAGCGCACTATGGCTTTTTTCCGTCCAGGTGCTTGCTCAAAATGATGCGTTTGCCCTCGTCCTGATAACATTGATTGGTACTTAGCGTGCGTGTCTCTCTTCGAAGGTATCAAAGAGAGGTCGCAAAGAATTAACAAAACCTTCTAGAGAGCTCAGCAGGTCTACAGCAGTTGAAATGTCTAGGCCTCATTTCTGAAGTGCTAGGCTCGTTTTGCCAAAGCGCTCCAAGATTTCACTCCAGAAAATCGCCATGAAGGCAGTCTCTAGTTTTGTCTTTTTCTTGAAGAGAGAGTGTGCTTTGTTCCTAGTGTCACCATTTTCTTCCTCGTTCCTTGATATAGCTTCAAGGCAGCACAAGACTGCATTGAAATTTTTCAGAATGGCCTTGCATGATTCAGCGTGTCTTTACCACCTGGTCTCAGAGAGACTTTTCAAAACAAGCTGCTGGCCAGTTCCGCCCATGCTGTCCAAAAGATACCTCCATCGCTTAGGTGAGGCAGCAAAGAACACATGCAGTCTCTGAATTACAGTGAAAAATTTGACTGCCTCGAGGCAGCTGTCAAAGCTACACGCGCCAACCAAGTTCAGTGAATGACCAGCACACGGGACGTAGACTGCGAATTAGTTCAGGTGTTTGATGTGAGCTTGCAGTCCTTTGTATTCTCGCATTATCACAACCTTGGCCCCTACAATCATCAATCAAGATGCCATTGG
Organism: Dermacentor albipictus; assembly: GCF_038994185.2. Taxonomy (NCBI): domain Eukaryota; kingdom Metazoa; phylum Arthropoda; class Arachnida; order Ixodida; family Ixodidae; genus Dermacentor; species Dermacentor albipictus. The sequence goes on from NC_091824.1 coordinate 46,400,890, forward strand.
TAGTCAAGAGGGACATCACGGTATTGAAAAGATACAAGCCGGTATGCGATTCAATTGGAACAAATCCAAAAAAGCGTTCGTACACTTTCCCATTTAAATAGTATCGTAAAACAACTGACAGCTGATCAACATGAGTAATGTCTGGAGTCGAATCAACAATTAAAGAGAAGTATTTTGCGCGTTTCACTTCGTCAACAAGACGTTCCTTGACAGCCTTCGCCACATGCTTGATAAATTCATCACAAATGGTTTTCGTCAGATACAATGGGTGACCTTTTCCTTTATTCTCGTAGCGTTTGATGTGCTCCTCTAGAAAGGGGCCAAACTTGGCAATGGCCTCAAGCACTCCCATATAATTGCCATTTCTTGGTGAACCCAAAATTTCTTCGCTGCCCCAAAACGCTAGGTTGCGCTCAACTAGAAGGTTAACTACAACGACTACGCGCTTCAACACCTCTGTCCATTAAGCGGTCTCAGTCACAAGATGCTTAACCAGCTCCTTGTCAATTGTGCTGCTCGAGTTAAAGAGGGCGAGCGATACTGCCACGTAGTTCCGGTGCTCGACAATATTTTTATGTGCGCAAATCTTTTTTTCTGCTCATTTCCAATCAAAAAATCCATGCGTGGTGAAAGCACTGGGGTTGCTTAAAATCGAAAATACTTTGCACATGAAACAGTAAATGGAACATTTGGACTCCGAGTGCATTAACCAGTGTCGCTTGTACGCCTCCCCATTTACAGCCTTTCGCACAAAAAGATGAGGCGACATATAGCGTTTCTGAGTTTTGTATTGCCTTTCGGAAGAAGGAAAATTTTCTGTCCAATTTCGAATATACTAGGGCCCTTTCTCAAAGCATACACTCCGAAAGCTGTGAGTAATAACGTCCGGCAACTTAGCAGGGTCACTTCGGAGAATCTCGCAACGTACCTCTTGCTGCGGGTGTGTCTGTACGTCTCTGTTGCCGCAACGAGAAGCCGTCTCATTCGTCCCCTCGAGGCACACTTTGTGGGTGGGAACATGATTATTTGAAGCCAAACTAACAGGAAACAAGTGAGTCGGTTCTTGGAGTGTTGTTTCCTGGCGCTCGTCAGTAGAAAAAGGCTCATCGGGGAGGTTTGGCACCTGTTGCTGCAGTAGTAGAAATCGGGCGCGGTGGGCCGGACACCTGGAGCTTTGTGGCAGGGGCCAGGCCGAGTAACATAGACATTGCTGACACGGGAGCAGGACAGCGCTCGGTTAGCGTCGGTTACTCAGAAATATGAACGACCGAGGTGCACACCATTTCCACAGGATCCAGACAACCAAGATGAGTCAAACAATGCTTCTTGCCAGGAAACCATGGTGATGGAGTTGGCAAGTCCTCCACAGGAGCATAGTCGGTGCTATATTGAGTGTGACAAAGGCTCTGGGTAGAGCGATCATACTGCTCCGCGGAAGCTGCATTCAGTAGATACTTTGTGATCTGTGGCAGCTTCTTTTCACGCTCTTCTTTTTCTAACTTCGCCTTTCGTTTAGACGCACCACTTTCATGCTTCCGATCGGACAATTTCGCATGAATGGATGCTAATTGTTCACCGGGCAATTTGTCAGTTCGACGCGACCACAGGTGTCCAACGGTGGCCGTCCCGATGACTGGCGCACGCTGCCTGTATGGTCCGTGGCTGGCCGACAGTGGTGCGTCCCCCGGGAGCTCCTCAGCGGGCGGGCTTATGGAAGCTTAACCGGCGGCTCGGGGCTGAATCGCAGCCCGCGATCAACTTTCTTTTACAGACGCGCGCCGCGTCTGTCTGTTACTAGCGCCACAGCAGGCGTTCACATACGCACAGAGTTTCTTGTACGAATTCCCTCCTTCTCCGTACACACTCACTCCTTCTCTCGTTCTGGTCTCGTCTTCCTATTGGCTAGGAGCAATGGTCTGTTGTGGGAGGTTCTCAATTTTTCTTTCACCCCGTCGACGCCGAGTGCGAGAACGAAGGGGAGAGGGTGACTCCTAGCACGAGCGAAGTTATGCGCCCTCCGTCGCCTCTGAGTCATCTTTTTCTACTTCTTTCTGGAATGTTCGGCGGCCAGTCTGACCTACTTTTTCCGTCGAGCGCGTGCGTCGGTGCGCAGCCACGAGGCAGAAATGGGCCCTGGAGACAGTCCTTTGTGTCCTGCTCTCTAACTTCCCCCTTCACTATTCCACAACCCTAGCCCGAACAGTGACATTCCATGCCCCACAGCACGCGGACAAAAGCACGTGTGGCGTCTTCTTTCCTTTCCTGCCTAGACTCTGCCATCAGACTCATCATCATCTGCTATCCGACTTATCTTCCCCCGCCCAGGTTACCATCACGGTAAAGAAAAGTCCAATGGGAGGCACTGTTGGGTACTGCAGCAAATCCTTTCAATGAGAAGGACAGCGGCGGAGCTACGTGACAGGTGGAGGGTGGCGCGGTGGTGACGAGGGGCAAGGGAGATTTGAGTCCTCATCCCACATTACATGTTCTAGGTGTTTCCCCCTTGCCCCGCCTCTCCAGATAGCACTGGACAGACGGACTTACAGGAAACCACGAAAACTCTTCCAAGCAAACGCACCTCGCTTCGTAAGAAAGAGGGCCCCGCCGGAGTGGCGGGGGATTCCTGTTTTTGCAGCTCGACAAGCTCTCCCCAAATGATCAGGCTAAGCGAGTGCTGTTACATTAGGCGGGGGGCCCCGTCTGCTCGTTCTAGTTTTCTCGCTTGATACATGTCGCTCGAAGTTCCGTTGCCCATGGTTCCATATACTAAGGAGGTTAGAATAAATTGCCCCCCTTCTCTTCCAGTTCGAGGTGAGGCCCAGGACTGCAGCGCGATTGCCCCCCCCCCTTAATCCAGCGCTGAATCCTCCGCCAGACGAACTTGGCCAGGTGATCACACCTGACCTTCTTGCTGCGCAGGCTGCTGACATATACGCCACGTATTGGAAGCTCATCGCGGCATTCTTTATTTTGATGGCCATCCCTCAGGCCACACTTCAGCGGTCACCAACCGTATATATATACCAGTGCCGCCAATCCCGTACGCCGATCTCAGTACCGCGTCTCACATTCTGAACGTCAAGTTACACAGCACCAGGTGGACGAAATGCAGACTAAGGACGTCATTGAACATTCGTCTAGTCCGTGGGCGTTATTCTTGATAAGAGGAATAGCAGCTGGAGCTTTTGTGTTGATTACCGACATTTTACTAAGTTCACTACCAAAAGCATCTACCCGCTTCCACGTATTGGTGACGGCTTAAGGCTGTTTCACATGCTGCGACTGCAACGACGAAAATCGGAGCTGTCGCACGCGTCGCAATGCGATTTTTAGAGGGCTCATTTCACATGATTGCGATTTCAACAATGCGACTGGTGCGACGCCCAGGGTTGCTTAGTGCCAGGTTTCGTGGCACACGCTGCATAATTCTTTTATTGTAGTGAATAAAACGTTTACTTTATAATATTATTGACTTCTCTTGATTATAAGCAAATAATATGTACGTTTACTCATTTAAAAACGTTAGTTAAGATTTGTCTTGGGGTGCGCGACGGCGGTTTCTGTAGTTCAGTGCGACATCGCGCACGTAAACAGCTGTTCGCAGGTGGTTCAGCGATGTGTGTTGTCTTATCAACCTTCTATGACTGTTTCGTTCTGCCTGTGCTACAACAATCTGCAAGATGACCTATCGACAAGTTCATATAGCTGCCCTCACCGTATATGCAGTATTCGGAATTCGGCTGCCACGAAGATGTCGTGTCAGCCCAACAAGATCCTCGCGCTACGCGTACTCGGCGTCAGCGTCTAGAGAAATGATGCGTGTATATTGCCTGTCATTGCGCATATGTGGTGCCTGCTCCTAGCCATATTCTTACGCCAAACGCAACAAGAAGCACCAACCCGAACGCCCGCGTGTGCCCCTGAACGAAGCCTCAAACGATCTGTGTGATTACGACGTGGAATGAAAATTGTGTTGTGAAATTCAACCTTAGCGCTAGCCTGGTTCGTCCATCGCCGTGCTTGCGCTGCGAATATATATATGGGAGCCCCCTCTCAATATTTCTAAAGGCGCAAAAGCCGACGCATCAAATGCTTCGAGCAGTTACCGTCACTTTTGTAGAAGCCTGTACGTTGTAACATAGCATTCTAAAAGACAGGCTTCTTGTCCACTTTGTTGTCCCGTGTCTCGCGCTGGTAGTATACTCGGAACTTCTAACAAGAAGACCATATCAATACGCGCTATTCATAATGCAGGATCGTAGGCCCACGGCAGGCGCACTTGCCGTAGAATTTTTCAGCTTTCTGCTCAGCCTCGCACGCCTCTCACGGTTAGCCTGTTTTGTGGAAATAAATATTGTTATTATATTATTAATGTTATTAGATATTATAGTTTATTCACTGTAATTTATAGCAATCATCCAGATTTCTTAAGCTAGTCATGCATTTAACCTGTATTAGATCAACATTGTTACGACATGCTTATGGGAGTCATTTCAAACTAGATTGCTCAGCCAGAGAAAGTACAAATGCAAGCCTCAATGTTTATTCCAATTTGGTATTCCTAAACATTATATTGGCAGAATTTTATGCCTGCTTGCATTTCCTGCAATTCAATGTTCAGAGCTGGAAAAACTGATTCCTTTTCATGCTGTCGAATGGCTGCTTCAATGTCGATAGCAAGCTAGAATTATTCATTTCGAAACTGTTAAGCAATGACTATATGTCTAAGCTTATCAATGCGTTTTTGTTCCACGAACACAATTAAGTTTTCTCTCTCCCTCTCATTGACAGCCATGGAATGAAACCGTTCACTTTCATAAGTATCAGGATGCAAACATTCTGAAATTTGTCCTGAACATTGTTTGTATTAAGTTCTGGGGTTACAATCGCAGTGATCTACACATATTGTTATATTGCAACAAACAAATTTATTTCACTTTGTTTTCAAATCTACAATGTGGCCATGCAGTAACGACTGCATTAATAAGCAAAAAAGAAAACTGCAGATTCAGTGTACGTGTTGGAATCTATGCGAAGGGAAGTTTTTGTCAAGTGGTCAATTAAATGCTGTTAAAGTAACTGCGATATGTACAATTTGGCTTATTTTCAAGAATCCAACTTGTCATCTTTTGCAAGGTTTGCTTATGCACCGCATAGGTCACAACCTTAATGTCATGTAATCTTTATGCATTACACTGTTCACAAACCATACCGAAACGCAAACGGCAGTTAATGTAGATGCACGCTGCGAGACATCAACACAGTGACGTTTGTTGAGCAAGGAATGGTGCGAGGTGTATGCAGATGAATGAATGACGTGCTTATGTACTTATTTATTTATATACCTCGCAGGCTGCAAGGTTGGAGTATTATGCAAGGAGGAATAAAAAAGTTGTTACAAACGGAAGAAGGGCACAACATTAAGAAAAAAACCAGCAAAAAAAGCAGTACCACTACATTGCACCAACTAGCCCAACGTGTTTTACTGGCACAACAATATACAATACTTAACAAACAATTAACAGAAAAAGTTACTGCCCATGCACCCTGTACAGACGGTAAACCAGCGAAGCTGAAATGTGCAGCCCCGGTTTTTATCACTGGGTTAATTCCAATGGCTTATTCAAGTCTTTCTATATTATTGGTTATGTCTGGGTTTCTTAATGAGGTTATGCACATGTTTGGCTTGGGTTTATCACATTGTTTATTTGGAATGCCGCACATTGCAAGATCACCATCTTCGAAAGTGCAATGAGCAGCGGTTCATTGTGTTAATCCAGGTGGTCCATCGAAGTCTTTCTGAATTATGTTACGCATTTGTGTTTTGTAATGCGTTAATCATAATGTTTGTGACTCAGTTATGCACTGTAGTTACCAAGTGACACACCGGGGCTGCACATTTCATTTAATTAAATACAGGAACACATTTCTGAACCTATAGGGAAGTCTGAGAGAGACTTCTACACGCGCGCTCTGCTGCTAGAGAGAAACGACGTCACTATCGGTGTAGCCAATGGCCCGCCACACCTTTGCTGCAAGATGATTATGACATCATGATCTTGTCTTAACCCCGTCCCACTCTGCGTCCCTTCCTTGCAATAATGCGTAGATAAATGTTTATGTGTTAAATGCATAAGCATTTCTATGTCTACCCAACAAGAAATGTCTCCGTCCCTCATGTAAGACGAACAATGGCTCACAACCCCCAAAACAATGGCTCATACCTCTACGCTAGGGTTCTTGTGATCGGACCATGAGTGTTTCGCCTAGGCACATACAGCTTCACTCTAAAAAGAATGAACATCTTTCTGCTAGATACGAAGATAATCTCATGAGGTGTACTAACAAATGAAACTTTATTGACCATGCCGAGTAAATGCTGGTCGACAAGCAATAAATCGAATTTACACAAAAAGCAGAAGCAAGATCTGATGCGTTTCCATACAGATCCCAACAGGAAACGCATCCATCTCTGAAAGTGTTAAGAGCGGCCATGCTGACACAAGATTCTCCCAGTGTATTTGCATCTACAGCATCCATAATTTCTCTAGGCAGCCGATCTCCACAGAATGCTAGCTTCTTCCTCTACAATGCACTCTCCACATCTGAGCGTGCATTGTAGAGGAAGAAGCTAGCATTCTGTGCAGATCGGCTGCCTAGAGAAATTACAGAAGCTGTAGATCTAAAAATGCTGGGTTAATCTTGTCATCACGGCCTCCGTTAGAAATGGATGCATTTCCCATCAGGAAATGCAGATGAATTTTTGCTTCTCCTTTTTGTGTATGTTCAGTCTATTGCTTGTCAGCGAGCATTTACTCGGTGTGTACATTAAACTTTTGACTGTTAGATCATCACGGTTTTCTTGTTTGCCCTATGTGTTCTTTGGTGCCATTTGCAGCCAGGTTATTCGTTTTTTTTTTAGACTGCAGCAAGTCACTTTAATGGCCCTCATGATACCTTATAAAATCTTTTATTTGGCCAATGTAGCAAGAATGTACAGTGTGAAGCAGTAAGAACAGGGTATGCTAACTTCTAATTAAAAGGTTTATTGTGAAAATGCAGTGATCTATAAAGGTTGCCACAAAGTAGTACAGCAATAAAACCTGATAAAGACTAGTGCTTGATGAAACCAAACATAAAAGCAGGAAAGGGGGAAAATACATATAGATATACAAGTCCAGGGAAAAAAAACAGTGATCACCAAGTGTGCAAGTGGTTACCTTCCAGGAAACTCATTTTTTTCCCAATGGCATGGAACTGGAAGAATGTGCTTGCATTGCATAAGCAAGCTGTCAGTCTGTCTATTGGAATAACAACAGTGTTTCTAGAAAGGTGCTGGCATGCAGGATTGGCAATTGTAATTATTTTTTCCTGCACTTGGAATTTTTTTCTATTTTCTTTCTGTAACATTTTTATTTATGTTTGGCTGCATCAAGCACCAATTTTTATCTATCCTTCAAAGATGTCTTTCTTTTTCTGGGAAAAACTCGGGGAAGGCAGGAGATGGAAATTCAAGACGATAAGCAACATGAGAAAAGGGTGAAAGTAGGAGCCAACATTTCCACACGTGGACCTTGAAGAAGACAAGTCCACTTGTCGAAACGTTGGCTCCTGCCTTCACCTTGTTCTCGTTTTGCTCATCGCCCTTTTACAACTTGCCACATTTTTACAAATGAACCTCAGTTAAAAGTTAGTCCTCATCCATATCTAGTGTCATCCTGTTGATACTGCTTCATGCTATGCACTCTTGCAACATTTGTGTGTGTGTGTGCACACGCGTGGATTTGGATGCGAGATCGGGCCCTTTGGCAGAGGTATCATTCTTCTCCTGTGCAGCCTTATGAATTCATTAACTATACTGCAACAGAAATGCGATGGACAGGAACGAAGTGAACACACAGAGCGCTTTGTTCTTGTGTGTTGTCTATCTGTTGCACTTTAGTTAATAATGAATACACACAAACTCATCTAGTTTTCAGTTATTATGTCAGGCTTATAAGCCCGCTTGTGTCCTGGAATATCTGCATGGCTATGTATCCTGTAATTTAATTTCTGGCCATGTGCTGGCAAGTCGCGTGTTAATCTCCTGATTTTCCTGACAATCTTGTGTGATGTGCAGGCCCAGACAGTTCCTGGTGAATCCATGCAGGGTGTAATCTGCATTACAAGTGCTGCTTTGATTGCTTTCCGTTCAGCTTTTCTAGGTGTAGGATGACCTGGAATGGTACTCACTTATATGGTGTTTAGTTTTATGTAGTGTCATACTACTGTTACACTGCTATTGCCAGATCAGTGTACTACTATATGTGCCTTATGTTTGCTTGTATCTTCATGACTAGCAACCTCCTCTGTGTGTTTGGCAGTTGCATATAGTCTCCTGGCCTAATTGTTTGCCCCCATGTTCCATGGTATGGGCCTGTTGTGTTTAAAGTTCAGGTACTCCCGAGGTTGTGTTTCTGAAGGGAGGGGTAGTCGTCTTTGCATCTCATATGCTAGCTGGCATAGTATCTTGGGACGAGATTCTGAGCTCTTGAGACAAAGAATTTGTGCTGCAGGCTGCAACTCTACTCTGTCTAGGTGCTTGTTCGTTAGCTCTTTCTCATAGAGGTCATCAAGCATGGTACAGTTAGAAAGACCTGTTATTACTACCCGATGCCTTTATTCGATGAGTTGTCTTTTTTGTGTGCTGCTGGTAATTCATACCGTACCATACCTTGGACACAAGCACAGCATCTGCGATTTTCTATAGTATCCGCTCGCCCACCCTCGTTATTTCGAGATTGTTCTTTTCACCAGGTGTGGAAGTTGCGTCCAGGCATTGCATAATTGTTTCACCCACATGCTGGCTCTGCCGTCATGGGCTTACACTAGCTGAGGATTTGTGGATGTTGACTTGCGGGCATATTTGTCCAGCTATGTGGATCACAATGTGCAATCTGGGGTAGTTCTTGATTCTAGTCTTTCTTTTTTTTTCTGACGTCGATATGAGCTGACTTATCAGAAAGCGAGAGGCCAGACTAGCCAAGAAAGTCTGCAGTGTTGTCGAGGGCTTGTTGCATCATTCTTGATTTCTGTATAAGATAGCTTTCCCACAGACTGTAATACACCATAGGCTGTAGTGTTTCTTGTAGTATGTCCGTGTTGTTGGTGTGTGTGGGCTAAACGTACCTCCAACTCTCACCTGGAATTTTCTGTCTTTCAGAAAGTTAGTTTAAGTGCTCTACCAGAAATGTTTTTGCTCATCGTTCCTCTTATTAGAGCAGCATGAGGTAGTGCTGTTAACCCTTTAATGACGAGACATATAAATACCGAGAAAACATGTTTATTGTTCTATCTAAATATGCAAAAGACGTCAAGAGTAAGCATAATCAACAAAAAGAAAAAATATTTTGCAGAAATTTTTCAGCAATAGAGGGAAAACCCCAGGCAGGAAACTGGAAGTGGGCTTCACCCCAATGAAGCCACCTAGCTTTATTTTCAATTTGTATAGACAGCTCTTATCATATCTGAACCATAGGTGCCCATTTCATTTGCTTTAAATCAGATGTGCAACACCACTGCAGCTGCATACGTTGCATTGGCCTGTCTCCTCTGAACTTGCTTGCACAAGACAGTGAGTCGCGTGCCAAACTACTTCTTCTTCCTCGTCCAGTGTTCCTGCTCTAAACCAACAAATGACGCTTGCTGCCTGTCATTCAGTGTTGGCCGAAAACATTTAGCTAGAAACTTCGTACTCGATACTTAAACTCGACAAGAAAAAAGATTCTTTTTTGGTGTGTTGCCTGTAGGCAACAACTCGTCAATAAAGGGTTAAAAGCCTCTTCACTCTGTTCATTCTTTTATAAGCGGTATTACACAATATCCTGCAATAAAGTTTCTGCTGCTTATGGCCCACTCATATCTGCCAGAAGGGACCACTCTTGAAAAAGGTTTTCTTTGTGCTATGTGTGCGACGTAGTATGAGCGTTCATGCCTTGACATTTATACATCTGTAGAACCAGCTTCTTGACAGAGTACTTGCAATACCTGATCATGCTTACTTGTGCAGTGCTGTTGAACAATACATATTGATGCAATGAATATTTACACACTTGAATTATCACGAAAGATGGTTGTTTTACAATTCTGCGCTTTGCTTTCTATTGGTGCGAGATTTTGCATAAGCATGCCCCCCGTGCAATAGCATTTTGAAGCGTAAGGGTTCAATAAAAGGTGATGAACTAAATCTAAGTGCAAGAGCTTTTTTTCGCACCTATGACTCCCATCGAAATGCGGCTTCCATAGCTGGCAAATCAATCCCTCGCCTTGTGTTAGCAGCAGAATGCTATAGCCACAGTGGCAGGTGAACAAATTGAAGAACAATATTTCTGTCTATAATTTTTTTTCTTGCCTGTATGTAAGTAAAGTTTGGAATAAGGTTGTCATTGCAAAAAAAGCCCAGTTTGTGTTCTTTTATTGAATAAACCACATATTGTGTATAGTTGAAATGCAGAAATTTGTTCTAAAATCCTCAGGTGATATATGTTCTTGCAAGTAGCATGGTATTTCATTACTTATAAAGATAGTAATCGCAGCGGATATCGTTATATGGGTTTACACACTAATATATGTGATCACAAACTTATTAGAAACTTACTAGAAACATGTAAGGCATGAATGTTTCTGCACAGTTGATCAGCTGTGAACGTGCAAGAACTGCTTGTACTGGCTGACTTCACTGCACAGTTTTGATTTACTTTTCTTCAGGGTGTCGTTTTATACTGTTTTATCCCCGCAAGAGCAGGCCATTTGCCTGCTTTTCGCATTGTTGCACGAGTTCTACATAATTGTGCAGGAGGGTACGTTGTCACTGTATTTACTTAATCTACTAGCTGTACAGTTAATTACCTTGCAGAGGAAGTGTTCATACAGATGCAGTAAGGATACAAAGTCCGCAACATAGTCAATGTTTATTGGTTTTTGTGCAAGAAAAAAAAATTCTCCAGAGAAGAGGTGCAACTAAACGTGCATGTAATATTTTATTCAAGCCACGGATTTAATGCTATCGTAGCAAATTCATTACGATAGCCTACACTTTTGCTCTGTCAAATTTAATAAGAGGCAAGATAAGCTTTCAAGATGCATCGGGAAATTCGTGCTTGAAAACCGACAAGAAAATGCAACTGAACGGTACCGCGTTCAGCGCAACGTTGAAACTTCGGGTACTTTGCCGTCTTGTCATTTGCCCTTGCCTAGGTTGAAATAATTCAAGCTGCTCCGTAAGCGCGATTTTTGCATACTACTCAACAAAAGAAAATTGTGACGACCTCGTCGTCTGCTGGGGATCGAACACTTCCTAGCACTGACAACTCGCAAAGGCGTACGAAGCAAACGTGAAAATGCACTTCATTTGCTGTGTAGCGTGTCAACGAACGCATAGCAATCGGAGAATGCAATCTGCGGTACAAGTTTTTTATTCTCCCTTCGCGTACGTACCGAATTCGACGATCCACGTCTCCGCGCATTGCACTTGTCGTGCGAGGCGCCTTTTTCCACAACAAACCGGCGAAATAGCTCCGTTGACAGCTCTCCGCGCAATTTCGACGGAAAATCGCAGCGATCGGTGCGACGGTGCGACTGTGCGACCAACCGGTTGGTCGCAGCCGAAAATCGGGGGGTCGGCACTGCGACTGCGATTTTCATCGCAAACGACGGAAATCGCACTTCCGGTGCGACGAAAATCGCATCATGTGAAACAGGCTTTAGGCTGACTTCATGGAGTGAAGTACTTCTGGTCCATTGACCTTCGCTCTGGGTATTGATAGGTCTCTGTAGATGACATAAACCGCGAAAAGAGCACTTTTGTAATACCGGATGGCCTTTATCAATTCAAGCTGATGCCGTTCGGTCTACGTAATGCCCCGTCAACCTTCCAGAGAATGATGGGCTCTCTACTTCGCGGCTGTAAATGATACACTTGTCTATGTCATTTGTACGACGTGATAGCTTTTTCGCCTACATTTGCGAGTTTCCCTACGCATCTATAGTTCACTCTTGCTATTTTCCGACGTGCCGGCCTGCAATTCGACTCTTGCAACTGTCGCCTTGGATCTGACACATTACTGCACTCGGCCGCCACGGCATTGCCGCAGTAGTTAAGCCGGATTCCGACAAGATTCGCGCCGTGTAAAAGCTATCCGTTCCCTCATCCACAGCAGATGTCAGAAGCTCTGTTAGAATATGTTTATATTTCCGTCACTTCCTAAAGAACTTTGCCGACACCACCCACCAGCTGGCAGAGCAACTCAATAAAGACGCTTCCTTCTCGTGGGGCCCTGCGCAAGCCGAAACTTTCACCGGCTACGTCCGTTTGCTAACGGCTCTCTCTTTGCTGGCTTACTACGACCCATCTGCTACTACTGAAATTCACACAGGTGCCCGCAGCCATAGAATAACAGTAGTTCTCGTCCAACAACAGGACAACGCACAGCGCATAATTGCAAATGGTAGCTGCCTTCTCTCGCCCACAGAACGGTAATTTTCTGCCACGGAACACGAGTGTCTGGCGTTAGTTGAGGCAGTAGCCTAGTTCCAGGCTTACTCATTTGGCCACCCATTTTTACTTATCACTGATGCCCTGTGCAGGCTCTCATCGGAAAAAGACTTGAATGGGCGACTGTAGGTAGGCGTGCGCTGCGGCTACAGGAACACGCTTGTACTGATCTCTGTAAATGTGGCCGTTTAGAAAAGGACGCCGGTTGTTTCGCAATGAAGGCCTGGAACTTTTTGTTAATTCTATCTCAACATCTTCAGGTAGAAGTTTATGAGCAGCCGCCACCAATGCCCCCACCGCCAGCCACCTCGATGTCTTGTATGTCGTACATACTACAGTGTTCGACGACGCTTTTTACTGGCCCGGCCTGTATCGCTCCAGGAACCGCTGTATACGTTGCTGCCTAAGCACTCTGCCAGCACCGGAAACGAACCGCTGTATTACCCACTAGACACCCAAACCCTATCCATGTCCCTTCCGAACCTTTCTTTAACGCTTAGTATTGTTTATTAGCTCAGTAATAATTGGCTTATTGACGTAAAGCAAGACAATATTACCCGCATAAGCTAGAAGAATACTTTAATTATCTGCGTATCTGTAATATTTATTCCTTCAGTTAGAAATCGCGCTTAAGCAAAAAGACCCGAAGTATATAGCGAAAGGCAAAGGCGATAGCGGCAAACCGTAACGGATAAATGACTTTACCTGTATTGTACATAAAAGGGTATGGTTCTAACTTGTAATTATGTTTAGGACGAAGTTCTGTACCATTGTACAATACATCACCTAACTCACGATACCGTAACAGTGGTAACGAAACAAAAAATTTCGCTTAACCTTATCAAAGACTTTGACGAGGTGAATCGCAATAAGAGCCTACGTGATTCACACTACTCTCTATATTCTCACAGACTGATCGGCCTATAGAAATATTCGTCTGTACAGAGTGTCTTCGAATTCCGCATGTTTTGTGATAATTTACGAAATTAGAGAAATAACTGTGTGCAGCCTATCTGTAAGTCCCTTTGCAAATATTTCACAATTAACGTTGTATAAAGACATCGGCCTACATCTTTTTATTCGCTTTATTGGCTGATTGCAGTGCTCTTTGGAATAAAGGTCCTGCGGCCTTGACCGAAAGACAAATTAAACTCACCGCTATGTTAAACGCTACCCAAGAAAATACCAAAGAAATTCTTGAAATTTAATAAGAAATTGATCAATAATGCCATTAGGGCCAGGCGCATTGTTTTTCTGGGGGGTTCCAATTACCTGCGCAGCTTCCTTCTTCATTTGACCCGGCCAAATAGCGAAGCTGCGTGTCATTTTCTCCCGGTCTCAAAATAAGAAAACCAAATAAAAAGTAGCAACCGATTTTTATTACATTCATTTAATAACGCCTCACACATGCCATTCGGAGATAGAGTAATACCATAAGAATGTTAACCCCCTTTCTTCTCGTTTATCGCGAGACATAGGAGCGTGTACTTGCGCTATTCATACTCATACGTGACATCCGACGCGCCTCTCCCCGGGAGAAGAAGGGCCACTCGACACGCCGACCTCATTATGTACGGTCTTTGAGCGCTGTGGAAGATGGCGAGAAAGAAGGTGCGGGATCCAGCCACTTCACCTTAACGAACCAATGCGATCTTCAAAACTGGACGCCACTCATCCGCCTCTAAAGTATGCTTTCCTAGAGGCACTCGGAACCACGTCCACGTCGTTTTTAGTGGAAGGTGTATAGACAACTTCCCAGTTTTCTTTATAAATTTTGCTTTGCCTTTATACGAATCGCCGCTTTCTATCCTGTGGCGATGCACTCGCAGCCTGCCCGCACTGCCTTTCTGGATTGACTTCTTTTTTTGCAAAAAACATCTTCGGGGAGGCAAGAAATGTCATCAAGTAGAAGCGAGGTAAGTGAACGGCAACAGCTTTAACAAGATCGGCTCTCGGAAGTCACATATATATGTGTCCGGTACTACAATGTCAGTGTATATATATCGTCACATCATCTATGGCCTGAAGAACATTCAAGTGCCTTTCTCCTGACGACGGCCCGTAATGGCAATGTTTTTTTGTAAGAGCGTTTCTTTATTGGTGTTTTTAAGTGTACAGTGTTTAGACGCCAGCCATTAAAGACAGGAATCAATGTGATAAGAAGACAAGCACGCGGCGATGACCAATCGTAGATAGAACTCACAATATAAAGGCCTCGCGAATGTGGCCCTTGAGAAAAGATCGGCAAGCGCGGCATTTTGATCGTAGTATTACACGAGAACAGCTCTATACAGCGGAATTTGTGACCGGTGTCGTCGACTGCCTATTTGTCGAGCCTTCGACTGTCGTCTAAACATATCTCGTTACGAGGAAGCTTTACGGTGCATTTCTTGGCATGGGCCCGCCGTGAATGGGTCGAGTCGGAATTCACACTGACTCGGTTTACCTTGACTGACTCGACCGACACGTTGGCTCGACTAAGTTTTCGCGGGCTTGTTCATGTCAGGGCGAGGTCGCAGCGATAGCATGCGTCCAGGCAAAACAACAGAGCAGGTTAGTGGCACGTCCGCTTCTTTGTTGCTTGCTGCGCACCACCCACTCGACCAGTCGCCTTTATGCGCACCTTTCAAGTTGGTCGGTTGGAATCGACTGACCCAATATGATAGGACTGTTTCTCGGCGCTCACTTAGACTGTAGAATTTCAAAGCGTCCAGCAACTAGACGTCAGTGCGACAAGTTCGCTTGCCCCGCCTTTATCTCTTGATGTGCACGCTGTCGACTGTGGTGAGGCATCGTGTATACAAATGCCCATTGTCTTCCGAGTGTGGTCAGTGCTTCTTGCAACGTGTTTTGGGGACGAGACGAGACTTTAAAACATATCATCCGCCATACCTCATTAATTTAAGCGCGTCGACTCTCAATACTCAGACAAATACTTTGACAACTCCCCTTATCCAAACGTTTGCTCCACACCATTTTGAATCACTTAAATGTAGCATCTTTCAGCGTACCTCTGTGTTCTTCCATTATAAGTATGACGCATGCCCTACAAAAGCTTTTGCTACCTTGAAAGAATACGCTGCATTGCTTCTAGATGCATTGCTTCTAGGGTGTACAGCTGTAGCAATCAGATATTGAGCGCGGTCATACGATAGGCCATTTTTCTGCAGCAAGGAATAGACCCATCGTAGCACAATTTCATTCTGTCAAAGAAAAACACGATTTAGTTGTGAAAGCTCACAATCTAATGTTTACCACCGTGTCCATAAGTAAGGGTTACTTTAATAGCGAGCGGCTGGAAAGAAAAAAGCTGGTAGCATTTGCCAAGCAGCACAATTAGATTTTAGAGCCTAGTTTTAATGTGTTGATTGTGGAGGCAAGACGTTTAAGTACAATTCATCGACTGATAATGTAGAAATTGCACAATAACAATTGAAACCACTCGTACAATGCAAAAGGTGCAATCTGCAGGAACTTGTCTACGTCGTCGCAAATTGTCGGAGCATAAGAAAGAAAAATGGGATTTTGACACCTCGTGGCTCCTGAAAAAGACAATATGATTTTCAGGACCGAGTTGTGGCTAGACGACAACGATTACGATAGAGCAGTTTTTCCATCTCATGTTAGCGTCTATCGCAAAAATCACGATTCGCCCGGCGTATCCATTCTTGTGCTGGTTGACATTAGACTGAAAAACATGTCAGTATCTTTTGGCTACCTTCGGTGTTAGGCTGTGTGGTGTAAAATTGAGCTGCCTCATGGGCTCCACGATGCTGTTGGTTGTTTTTTGCGAGCCTCCCAACAGTAACAGTGCGCAATCGCTTGAAGCTTTGTATGAAGCATTGACTATTTCAGGCTCTGAGCACGTTCTGTTGGAACTTGACTTCATTATTCCAGATATTGAGGGGATAAGTTGCTTCCCTGGGTTGTACTCGTGGTCTGCTCTGTATTTGGAAGCTGAGGAACTAATTAAGTAATGCACATTGCACCATCTTGTTAATTTCTCAACAAGGCACATTCAGTCATGTGCTAACATACCATATTTTGTTTTCTGTAACTATCCCACTCTTATACAAGTCAGTTACAATGAAGAGATGGATTAGTTATCATGAGGCAGTTGTCGATAGCATTGTTTGCAAGCATATGAAGTTAAAAAATACATCCGCGAAAGCAATGACTTTATGAAAAGGGTACCTAAGACGTGATACCGTCAATCTTCCGTTGTTTTTGACCGAATTTCGGGAATGTTTCGTCAGGAATGTTACTGTTTGTTGGCTTTTTTTTAAATTGCGGCTCACTTGTTTCATCAGCTCTCATATTCCTTCTGATGTTAATACAGTGAAACATAGAGTTATTTAACCCTGCATTACATGAAACTTAAGGAACCTAATTAACACAAAGAACAAGCTTTTTAAGGGCATCCGGGTAACAAAGACTGCTGATGTTCTATGTAACCTCGGCCAACTAATTACAGTGTTAAAAACAATTCAGGAGAGCTGAAGATAATTTCTTATTTCATTAGAGAAAAACGTATCACTATCATTCTAAGAAATAACGTAAACATGTTCAATCGAATAAGTTGGACTCAGTTCCTATTTTAACCACTATCGATGACCCAATAAACTTAGTTGAAGACGCGCACAAGACAGCATGCTTTAGTAGACATAGTCGTTCTGTACTTCCTGAATCATTTCGTGGTGAAATTCTGTCACAGACGCCCAACATTTATTAACATGCGGCAGACATTGTTGTCTCCAGAATCAGTGCTGGCCCTCTTCCAGAATGCTTTCATTCAAATTCAGCTCCTTGGCCTGACACCATTTCCAAATACGTGTTGAAGAGATGAGGAAGAACTTTCTCTTGCTTTCTTCCTATTTTCTTTCCTACATCCCCAGGCGATTAACAACTCCTGTTTGAGACGAAGTTCGGTAATGTTGTGCCACTATTCAAATCCGGTAATAAAAATAGCGTCACTAACAGTAAAATCTATGAGCAGCTAGCATGCAGTAGGATTATAAAACATTTGGGCTCCAATAATCCTTTTTTTCAGTTCAACGTGGTTTTATGTCTGGTTTATTGCGTATTACACAACTGTTAGAATGTTTTCGTTGTTTCAATTTTATACCATAGCGGCCTACAATTTGATTTCGTATTTATATAACTTAAATGGTGATTTCTGGGCCTGACTGCTAATTTTGGTTGGTTGACTAATTATCTTGTTTTTAGAAATAGTCGATTGTTGTAAGCACTTTTTGCACGTGATATGTTATGACTTCCGGAATGCCATATGGTTTAGTGTTAGAATCGCAACTTTTTTCGGTTTATTTTATTGATTTGCTCTTGATGTTAACTTGAAATGTCCGGTTGTGCGCGGATGATTGTGTCGTTAATAAATTTATGCAAGGCATGGGAGATACTGACATCTTACGATGGAATAAGTTTTGTCTTATTATATTGACCAAGAAACGCGAACCCTTCCATTCCTGTTATAGTTTGACGCTCGGCCACGTAGAAAATAGTAAACGCCTTGGTATCTATTTTTCTTCTCACCTAACTTGAAACTAATACATTGCTTATGTAACGGGTAAAGCCAATGGTGCGTTAAATTTCTTTGAACGTAATTTCATATCTCCACCAAAAAGTCTTCAACAAGCATTTTATATCACCAATGTGCAACCAATGCTTCAGAATACCTGTACTGTATAGGATTCTTATGACGAAACATTAATCTTTAAACATGAACGCAGGCAGCACAATACTGTCCGCTTTGTCAGTTGTAATTATAACAATAATTCTCGTATAACTAACAATAAATGTGAACTAGCTTTGAAAGTTCTTCAGTGACGAAGAAAACAGTGAAAAATAAATATTTTTCATTTCATTCCTAATTACTAACTTGTTAATAACACGTTTTTACATAATCAACAAATGCCATATATCGCATAGAAATTATCATGCTAAAAAGTGTTGAGAAATTAGGTGTCGTACGGACGTATTTGCACATAATTTTTTTCCCTTTTACAATTCACAAGTAGAATGTGCTGAATGCGAGTGTTGCCAATGTTCTCGCACATATGTTTTCCTCATCCTTGCAACATGTGCGTCTTAATTGAATGTACAAGTTCAGTCTGCGCCTGTTTCTTTCGATGCTTTAATTGTGGTTATTGTTGCAGCACCCTACGATAATGCCGAATAGGTGGCTGTAGGTTCCTGAATAACAAAATTACATTAAATCAACATCCCACCGCTCTTCCGGCTAATAATATACGCTTCCAGCATGATAAAGAAACGAATTTTTTTTAATGAGAAGATAGGCTGACACAGTTTCACCACTTTTACACGTCACTTCACCACATGATCCGATTCTCGGTGTGTTTAATCACTTGTGCTAAAACTTAAATCACTTGTTGTTTAGTCTGTGCTCATATCGCCCACTTCCTTTTGTCCTTCGTCCCGGATGCGCTGCCCACCCCTTAGGAATATGTTCAGTCGCCAACTCGCCCAGCTTGCTGTGTTAATTGAGTATATACGCTTGTCAGTTTTCCATGGCCGTGGTTGACGCCATGTAAGTGTTGGTAATGTTTATATTCATTTCACTAAACAACACAATAAGATTATTTATTGTCATTATTTCGTATTCCATATTCAGACGTGAATAAATCACTGGGGCAGTCTATAATGGTCACGAGAGTACGCCATGATCATTTTCAAAAAAATGTGTCTTTCCTCCAGGGATTAACGAATGGTATATATCAATGATATTAAAGAATGGTGTGTGTGTGCGTGCGCGTGTGTGTGAGAGAGAGAGAGGCAGAGTGTTTGATGTCGTTCAAAACCTGGTGCTTATTAGCCATGCGTCATAGCTTTTTTTATATTACGCTAGAAATGCTTTTCCAGTCGATTACTTCTTTGAACGCACATATTTACACACGCTGACCCGACTGACAGTTGATATATTTCTGTACCAGCCCTTTTCTCTGTTTCTTCTGGTTCTTCTCTTTTTTAGTGAACGATTAAATTGCTTAGCTGCTTCATCACGTGGCGGGCACTATTGAGAAAGTACACTGCATACCACCATTCTTATAAAACAGACGCAATTCCTAGCACGTTCCTTATAGGTAGTTGAATATTACCTTCATAACCACATATGTCCTGCACAATCTCGCGTTAAATTATTCGAACGCGAAATATGCGAGCTTAATAAGTGAAGTGGTACTTGGAGAATACGTTGCAATCGTTTTAATGGCGTACCTTGCACTGGGGCACTTGTATTCGGTCGGAAGTCAGGCCTGTAGATTTCACAGTAATGTTAACACTAGCACTGCTCTCAAGATAAATTATTTTCGGTATGTAGCACGTCACTCGACGGTGAAGTCGTAGTCTGGTCAAGGATTACACGTTGGAAAAGTAATGAGTCACATCTATATTGGCCGCAGATTTCCTGTACAAATATCTTGAACAGGGTGCTAAAGTTAGCGTGACCGCAGAGCTACAGGGTGAGTTATCTGTTTTCAGATGGCTTCAGCTCTGGCGATAATTAAGCAAGTAAATCGTAGAGCTCGTCTTTACGAGCAAGGCTTACCTAATCAGATGTAACGTCAACGTTCTAATTCGGGAAATATCCCGCACGTATTACGAACTTTGTGATGCCTACTAGACCGAATGTTTTGTTTCGGGAAAATCCACTTGCTTCTCCGCACTGCCATTCGTTAGTTATTTTTCATATTCATCGTAGCCTAGCAGCGTCCATTGTCAAACTGCACTGCAAACAATAAATCTTATGCAATCACCGCAAGATCAAATAGTGTAACGTTCATTTAAAGGGCATGTCCGTTTAGAAAACGATGGCAGCGGGTGTATAACGGGATATGGTGGACTGGCGAAGGCATGAAAAGACAGTCGTCGAGTGCTCGAGAGAAAATTTCAAACATTGAAGGTCTACGTCACTTGCGTGTGGCTACGGCTACACTCGCCGTCAACTTTCTAAGTCAATAAGAATAAAACTACGAAGGTGAACCACCCGTGCGGCAGCCCTCATTAAAACAGCGCAGCAGTCCACCTCACGTTTGTTTAGGCCTGGAAAAAAACTTGGAGGATGCTTAAAAAGGTTTAGCTCCAGGCCTCCTATCTAAATACATGGGACAGCGGAAATTGTTTTTATCGGCAACCACTGCACCAAATCTTATGACGGTTGTTGCACGTAAAGCAAAACGGTAAACTTAAGTGGCTGCTGTTTGGGTAGTTTTGATTTCGGTTGCGAATTTTTTCATAGATATTACTAAAAAGGGACATTTCTAGAAAACAAAACTATGAAGTTTATAACCTTGTAACTCAGCAATGAAAAATTATATCAGAATGTTCTTGTATCATGTAGACGGCCAAGTGTCAGTAGAACTTTCTCAAAACTTTTGCATACAAAGTAAGATATCCAAGTAGAATTAGAATAAATATTGACATATCCAATTTGCCCGCTTTGAATGCTCTGGTGGATGCAGTTTACAGAACTGCGATATCTGCTCTAGGTGCAGAGCTAGAAATTTGTAAACTTCTTGCTTCAACCTGTCTTTTCAAACCTGCCAATTTTTCAAAATTCCATTTGGAAATTCAGGCCATAAATCCAAATTTTGCTTATAACAGTCACTCGTATTAACTTTCTCCCTCAAGTTCAAGAAATTTCATTAAATCGGCCCAGTGATTATCTCAGAAAAGCATTTTTGCGTTTTACATGTATTTTATTAGGCGGCGTCGGAGTTGGGTCCGAGCTATTGCTTTCTCTTAAGCTTAACCTTTAAGAATGGAAAGCGAAAGCGTTCGTCAGCACAAGTCTCTAATACACTTTATTATGTTAAAGACAACGACACACTCACTAGGTCTCGCTAGTATCCACATTTAGCATCCGCGGCCACCAAGACAGACCTCGAACGGCAGCTGGAAAAGGGGCTTATGCTTGACTTTCAGCGTAACACAATTATGTTTTCTCGTATATTCAAATTACAATCTGACTTTATCAAGTCTGCACGTTGTGTATAAGCCATGCATTACGAATTCTATCACGCATTTTACTTCGAGAAATTCATTTAGTTAAGTAACACCTATGCGGCACGCGGACGGCCTGCCTAATTTAGGATGCGTGCTTCGGGATGACTTTTTCCCTGGCTGATGATGCCGCTGATGCCGACACTGAATTTTCTGTGAGTGGGCCCTTAACGATATCACGTTAATATGTAGCATAAACATGTACAACTCAAGCACTTACATTAAATTAATACCTAAATACTCCAATTGGTCCTTTCCGCGTTTCAGAAAAAGAAATGCGGAACCCTCTCACATAGCAAGCTACGCTATACCCTCCGAGAAAACGAAACAGGGAGCGCTACCTTGTTCCATGGAAAGCGCTGTCAAATACTGCGTAACGACTTCGCGCAGTAACACATGTGCAGGCGCTTGCTGAGCCCTGCTCTAGCAGCGTTTACAACCGCCAGCATCGAAGAACGAAGACGCTGAGAAGCTGAGATCAAATTTCGTGCCCAGCCGTCCGGCGAGCGTTATACCGATCAAGCGATAAATGTCGATCCCTGTGGCGTGAACGCGAATGGCGGCGTCGTCAAATCGTGCCCCATCACGGCCACTTCAATGAGCCGAAAAATGGGTCGGAAATCCATAACTACGGCGGTCCTCCTTTCTTTTTTTCTTCATTGCTTCACTTCGATCAGAAACGTTCCCTTGTCACTCTCTTTCTTTTCCTTCTGTCTTCCTCTCTTTGAATTGGCTTCCTGCTACACCACGCTGTTTTACACCTGACATCTCCCTTTAGATGATGATGCCGGCTAGATTGCGTTGGCTGACCTTTCTGCGTACCAGACAGGTTGCTTGTATTCTGAACAGGGTTACGTGAAACATACTGTCTAATTCACTCCTTGTTCTTTCCACCCCGCGTCAGAAGCTCAGAAGGGCCACTATTCCGAAGACGTCTGTCGTTTCACGACGCAGATGCTCTGTTACGGAGAAGATGACTAGACGAATCGTCATGATGCGCATACAAAGGTTTACACATACACAAAAAAACTGCTAGACAAAAGCTCAGGGCGCGTAATGTAAAGGGTCTGCTAACTTCTCCGTCCTGCACACGCTTCTAAGTCCTTCTCCACATTTCTCCATTCTGCCCGTACACTCACCTTCCTTCTCACCTTCCTTTTTGAGAAGCTCGCCTTTTTTATTATATATTCCTTCATTCATGTGCGATTCGATATTGTTTGCGAGTCAATGGTTGCAAGCAATCAAGCTTCATTGTTAAGTGAAAGGAAACCCGATTTTCCGTCCGTGGAGTTGAAAGCTTTCCATCAGAGTGCGATGCAATAAAGCGCACGCTAGTTCATAGGATATTGTTTTCCTCATTGTGTTTACTTTTATGAATGATTATTTTCCCCAGTCCTGTCAAAGTGCGGTGAGAGCAACAAGAGTGTTCTTGACATTTCTAACCTCGCCTCAATGCTCTGGACCTAGATGACGGCGCTTGTGCGTTGTGACTTGGGTGCGTTGTGGCGTTGTGACGTGTGCGCAGAACGTTTATGCACATCCCAAGTGTACGTAGTTCGCTATACACGGACATCATCATCATCATCATCATCATCATCATCATCATCATAATCATCAGCGTGTCTCTCTCTCCTTTTTCTTCCCATTCTCATTTTCCCCTTACACAAAGTAGCAGGCCAGAGGCAAAGCTCCTTCGGCCGACCTTTCCGCTCTTCTCAGATTCAAATCTTTCTCTGCTGAAGTGAAAAATACAATTTCACAATTTAGGTTCTTTTTCTACACATGACATATGCTGTAATACATTTATCTATGTTTCCAGTGAGTGTCGCTCAAGAAATGTTATGTAATATTTACACTGACCAGAACAAGATTTGTCGTGTGTACCAATATTGCGTAGTAAACGACACATTCAAGCAAACTTAAGAATACTGTAAACCGCGTACATATTAGCCTTCATGCACATGATGATGACAATAACATTTACTGCCATCCTTTTAAAACGGAGTGGTGACAGTCACTTTACCTTGTTGAGATAACTAGTATCATATACATGCATACCATTGTAGCCTTTTGCCTTTCTATTTTTGATGATTTTGTCCCTTAATCAAAACTTCTGTATCTACACTGTAGTCACCAATGGCAGCAACGAAACCGTTTCTATCAATCTTTTTCTTGCTTACTTTTTCACCGATAATCTATGCGTATGCTGCGATCTCGACTGCTCACCAGTTCATGCTTCCATCCGCTTTGAATCCCAGCGCTACCGGAAGGTGGAAGTTTTCTCAGATATTGATGGGTGAATATCAGGCATTCCATTACAATGTACTGAGTCATTTTCGAACTTATGCTGCAGCAGACACATGGTTTGTTCTTTGTCCTCAGAATACAAACTTAGGTCTCAAGCAGCGAGCTACTGCCCCTTGTCTTATCGAGTAGAATTTGCCTCCTGACTTATTTCTTGAGAAATTTGTAAATATCTGGACCATATATTTGTTTCATCATTTGCATCCAATTTAACGTCTCTCTTCCTCTCACTTCGGTGACTTCTGGATGTTTACTTACACTTTCAAATACCCTGTTATCCGTGTAATTTGAGTGGCGCCCTCTGGCGTATCACGTCTGCTGTGGGGCTCGGCTCCCGCGCCATGAGCTCACTCTCTGAGTAGAGCCTTTCTGGTATGGCAAATCATCCTCCTCTGTACAAGTTTTTTTTCAGACCCCGTTAATCGGGTCATGGGTAGTAAAGCTTAAACATATTATTCAGGTGCACTCTAGTTTTGGTGTCTGCGATATGGCAAAAACGGACAAATCTGCGGTAAATTGTCGCTGCTTCTCGGCAAAACAAGCCTTCCTTCACCCTAAAGTTCATTGTAAAGAAACACAGGTACATTCATTGTGATTAAAAAGGTCTCACGCAGACTTCTGGTTCACAAAAACTACGTTATCGCCCGACATGGCGGCATTCGCACTGAACACTACAGGCCAAACGAATAGCCAGTTAATCCACCATTTGCCGCCTTCACGTGAAGTAAAGGGGGGTAGAGACTTTCGCTACCCTTCATCTTACCTCACTAGCAGCCATTCGGGCATTGTTTTGGCGTACTTCTTGAGATTGTTTCTCGACATTGAGAAGGAGGCCGGTAGGAAAAGTTGTTTAAAAAGGTTTTTTCGGCTTATTCCTGTGGAGGAAGGGCTAGCCTGCGCACAGGCGGCTTACTACTGTCAATGCCTTGATTTGGCGCGGCTTGAAGCACCGCGCGTTTTTCGCTCGTGGCAAATACTGCCTTGAAGCAATTGAAACATTATTGACGTACATAAGCGCAAGATTAAGTTAACAAACTTTATTTCAGTTGATACAATAGGGCTCAAAAATGAAGTAAAGACACACGGCCCACTTTCACGTGTGTCAATACCATTGCAATCCGCAGACGCAGACATTGAACTGACGAATAATCTCCTCAGCTTGCTGGTGTCTTGGAACGATTGACACGCTGTAAGAGTTGAGGAGGACGTCAGGATAAAAAACTTGGGAGGTCTGTCTGATGACAGAAGGAATTCGCGATAAGTTGAGAGAAATTGTCATTGATGAGGAAGAGTATAGCAGCATAGGGAGTGATTATAAACCATTATTTTGAAAACGGGATATGTAGTCGGGAAAGAGAGAAAGGATTGCAAAATGACCAGTCCAAATTTGAACGCTGAACTAATAACAAATATAGTCACTAATGTCGAGGAAGAACTTGGCAAACGGCCAAATAAAGATTGGGGCTATAGTAAGCTTCTAAGTGTAATAACGACAGAAATACGGAAAGAGAAACGAAATGTTCGTTGGAAAGGAAAAAAGAAATTGAAAACTGGTAGAACACGGAGATACGAGAAGCGATCGCCGAAGGATAGCGAGTATCCCGAGAGCACAGGCAGGCAACAAAGGCGCAGTTGCAGCAAGATGAAATAGCCAGTAAATGGGAAATATACCAGTACAAAAAGTCTATGGATCAAATACTGCTGCAAGCAAAACTAAATGGTTAAAGTGAACGTTGGTTCTCAGAAATACGTGCGAAAAATAAGTCCACACCTAGAATATTTTGAAACCACATAAAATGATTAGCCAGGAAGTCAACAACAATACATCATATCTGTAAGGAGAAGCGGCAATAAATTACATCCGAAAAATAACAGCCGAATCTTTCCAAGGCAATGACGAGTTGTATTTGAAGACAACAAAGAGCATGAAAGAGACCCAGGTGGAAAAGGAGCTGGTGCTGACAAACTTCAAATGGAAGAAAGCTGAAGAGAAAATTCCTAAGCGCACGACCACAGGGCAAGACGAGGTTCCCGTTAGGCTGATAAATTAACTAGGACCAAAAAGTAAGGAAGCTCTGGTGAAAGCAGTGGAAAAAACTTTAAAAGATGGATGAATACCAGGCAGTTCGCGACAAATTAGAATGAATTTAATTTATAAAGCTAAGGAGGAGAAAGATAGAATTCAGTCGTATAGACCATTGACCATTACATCGGTAACATACAGGCTAGCAATGCAGGCAATCAAATTAAAGCTTCAAGCATAGACAGAGAATACTGGCATTTTGGGACAACTCCAGAATGGCTTCAGAATAGGTAGGCATTGAGATGATAATTTATTTGTTCGTACTGAGTGTATTGAAATATCAAAAGTAGCAAGCAGACCGTTATATGTAGCCTTTTTAGACATTACAGGAGCCTATGACAATGTAGACCGCAACATTTTGTGGGATATTCTGGAAGGGGAAGGCTTAGGTGACGATTGTCTACAGCTTCTGAGAGAGAGTTACCTAAAAAATAGCGTTTGCGTTGAATGGGAAGGGATGAGGAGCGAGGAGAAAGTTCATATCAATAAGTGACTGAGGTAGGGGTGCCCATTATCCCCACTGCTGTTTATGATGTACATGGTGATGATGGAGAGGGCGCTAGAAGGAATTAATATCGGGTTTAATCTCTTATACAAACAGGCGGGTACAGTAGTAAGCAAGCAGCTTCCAGGTTTATTTTATCCGGACTACATTGTGTTCCTAGCTAACAAGCAAAATTTGCAACGTCTGGCTAATATCTATGGACAGGAAGGCAACAATTTAGGTTTGAAATTTAGTGTTAGATAATCTCGTGTTATGGTGTTCAATGAAAACAGGGAACAGACAGTGGCGATACAGGGCCAGGAAATACCTGGGTAACAGAATATAAATACCTTGGTATTTGGATAAACGAAGGCAATAGATATATGGAAACACAGGCAAAAAACAATAACAGTGAAAAGGAAGAGAAATGCAGCCATAATGAAGCACAGAGCGCTATAGGGATTGAATAGGTACGAGGTGCAAGGTGTAATGGTTCTAGGATTTACGTTTGGGAATGCGGTTATTTGCTTTAAATCAGGGGTACAATTAAGACTCGATGGGAACCAAAGGTCAGTGGGTCGCCTCACATTGGGCATTCACGGGAAGACTACAAATGAACCTGTGCAGGGTGATATGGGCTGGACAATTTTTGAAGGGAGGGAAGCTCGCAGTAAAATGGAGTGTTAAGCACCACTGAGGAATATCATCATCATCATCATCATCATAATCATCATCATAATCATCATCAGCCTGGTTACGCCCACTGCAGGGCAAAGGCCTCTTCCATACTTCAACAACCGCGGTCATGTACTAATTGTGGCCATGCCGTCCCTGCAAACTTCTTAATCTCATCCGCCCACCTAACTTTCTACCGCCCCCTGCTACGCTTCCCTTCCCTTGGGATCCAGTCCGTAACCCTTAATGACCATCGGTTATCCTCCCTCCTCATTACATGTCCTGCCCATGCTCATTTCGTTTTCTTAATTTCAACTAAGATGTCATTAACTCGCGTTTGTTCCCTCACCCAATCTGCTCTTTTCTTATCCCTTAAAGTTACACCTATCATTCTTCTTTCCATAGCTCGTTGCGTCGTCCTCAATTTGAGTAGACATTTCCGCAGACATTTCCGCAGACAGCTCCACAGACATTTCACGCGCCCCGTTGACTGCATAGAATGCATTGATTTCGCTTACCTAACAAGCGCGTCTCCCAGAGTCGCCAGTGACGTGTTCTCAGCTTGGCTGTAAAGCGACAAAGAAAGCAATTAGACGCACTCTGACGCCCCGCTAAATCGGTTTCCTAGAGGAACGTGGGCAGCGTCGACGTTCTATGGACGTTATGAACGTTATGCGCATGCGCATCAGTGTTCTCCGTCGCGTTATGCTTAGCGTCTGCGTGCAAGTTGTTATGATACGCCGGTCTGAGCGAGGCAGACTGTAAATGCTCTGCTAAAACTGTTGTCCAGTAACAGGTCTCACTCGATGACCACGAACTTCCAGTCGCACCGCGTCTCGGAAACTTGAGATTACGCGACCGCCAACACTATACACGCGGAAACAACAAAGTGCACGCGAAGGCCCCCCATCCATTTCGGCTTGCCGCGGAGAGATTACGTCCAAGATCGATACGGCACGTGGCCCGCCCAGGGCCGCGCGCGAGGAGGAGAAGGCAGATAAGGACGCGTTCCTGCCCCCTGCTCCCCTCCCCTCCCTCCCCCAGCACGTGCTTGATCACGTTACCGCGCGTCCACTCCCTTGCCATCCCTTTTGCGCAGAAGGAATCGTCAGCTCTCGTGTTTCTCCGAGTTGTTTACCGGCGCGACAAATCGTGCAGCGGTGTTTCCTGTCTACCAGTTTCCGGCGCGCGCTCTTTAACAGCGGATTTGGCGCTCAAGCTATTAGAGCAGAAGGACGCTTCAAATAACTTTTGCCCCTGCAGACACAGCCTTTTATACTCTATTTAACAGCCCTACAGGCTCCTAGTACATGATTTAAATGGGTGAAAAGTGCGGTAAATCAAAATTGTCACGAAGTTACTTCGGTAAATCGGCAGAAATGCACGGTTTTCAATGCAACTAAGATCGGGAAATGGAAGTAGTTCAAATCAAATCAATATATTTATTCCAACATTACAAGGCAAAGGCAATGTTGAGGATGACAGGTAAAAAGCCTTCTTGAGGCCTGATCGGCCTTGCATCCTGTACACTTGGCAGAGCAATTGTTGCAAAGCACACAAATGGTCAAAAGAAGCTCGTAAACAAGGCAACAGAATACTGTTAAACAATGTTACAGTATACTTTTAAGATTTGTTTGTGTGGTAGTAGCCATACTAACTGTCCATAATTGATATGCGAGGCAAACAAAGCATTATAAAGCAGTATTTTAACAGAAGTGGGGAAAGTGTGTCTATTGCGACTTAGCATACCAACTGTTCTGCTGAGCTCCTTGAGGACTGAGGCTATGTGGTAGTCCCATTGTAAGCTGCTGGAGAAGGTTACACCAAGAATTTTAATTGTGTTCACAACCTCAATATTCATGGACTCAAACATTATATTATGATGCTGTGGGATTTCTTTACCAGAAGTTCGACAAATTGCTACTTTGGTCTTATTGCGATTAGCATGTAGACAATTCTTGTTTGTACAAGTAGAAAGCCTATCACGAAGTTCATTTGCCGTTCTCAGTAATTCTGTGTAGTTATGAGACGATAAGAAAAGAGTTGCGTCATCGGCATACATTACAAATTTTGCTTGCTGGTAAATAGATATTAGATCATTGACATAAGTGTTGAAAAGTAGCGGCCCGAGGATACTTTCTTGTGGTACACCTGGAAGTATTTGTTTGGGCGGCGTTTTGAATTCAGTTATTGAGACAAATTGATGCCTGTTATTGAGATAGTAGGATGATAATGTGATTGGTGTACCCGTTGCCCCATACGATTCTAGCTTACTGAAGAGAATGTTGTGATTAATGTGGTCAGAAGCCTGCGTGTTATCAACAAATATATCGATTGGAATTGACCTGTTTTCAAAGTTTCTTAATATGTACTCTTTCTGATCTAAGAGTGCCAGTTCTGTGGATCTGTACTTCTGAAATCCATACTGAGCTTCAGTTATAAGGTGGTATCTGCTACAAAATGGTGACAACCAATTTTCGACACTTTTCTCCAAGCCATTTGAGAAAATTGGGAGGATCGATATTGGGCGATAGTTTTATACATTTTGTTTGTCACCTTTTTTTAAAAAAATGGGGGTTAATCCGGCAGTTTTCATTCTGTCAGGAAAAGTATCACAAGGCATACACAAGTTGTAGATATACACCAAAATAGGGGCAATTTCATAAATGACACTTAATAGGCCGTACCTGCAGATCGTCTATGTCAGAGCTATGTGAATTTTTAAGGTTCAAATAAACGGAACACATCTCAGCCGAGTCAGTTGGTGCGAGTAAAGGGGAATTTTTGTTTCCAGGAGCTGTGATATTAGTGGGGCGAGAATTAAGGTCAAAATTCATGGCTGCAAACTATTGGTTAAATACATCAGCAAGTTCCTGGTCTTTCACTGGCGTCCGTTTAATGAAATTTTTTGCGGTGACTCTTCCTTTTGCTTCCGTCCCGTAAGAGTGTTTATCTTGTTCCACAGTTTATCAGTTTGTCCTATGTAAGAATCAAACTCCCGAATAAAGACGCGTATCGATTTAAAGGTTCCCGAGTCTTTAAAAACTTCGCATACAACCTATCTCGTGTTCTAATTTTCCTTAAAAGCTCTTTGATTACCCAAGGCTTTCGAATCTTTGTACTGGTTTTTCGCTCTTTCGCGACAGTTCCCTGTATACTGCCACAAAGTTACTAATGAAGTTATCGTAAGCCTTTTCTGCCGTGCTTTCTAGAAAAACCTTATCTCAGCGGGTTCCTCGTATTTCGATCCGAAATGCTTC
This sequence comes from Dermacentor albipictus, assembly GCF_038994185.2. Taxonomy (NCBI): domain Eukaryota; kingdom Metazoa; phylum Arthropoda; class Arachnida; order Ixodida; family Ixodidae; genus Dermacentor; species Dermacentor albipictus. The sequence continues at coordinate 46,431,264 of NC_091824.1, forward strand.
CAGAGAGTTTTCCGTGATGCTTTGCAAGGTTATACACGTTTTCTTCATTTTCTTTGCGCTTTCGGGAGCTTTAACAGACACACATATTGGCATATGGTCACCTATGCAGAAGCTTAGAACGGCACTTGAGACATTGGTCGGGTCATAGTTTGTGATGAAGAGGGGAGCAGTGTTGCTGATGGGGAGGTTATTCTTGTTTCTCACTTCATAACATTCGCGTACCTATAAGAAGTAAACAGTCTTTCAAAGTCTATTGTTTTGCGAGTAGCACCTTTCATGTCAATGTTAAAGTCACCGCCAATTATAACTCTCCGCCTATTCTAACTTGCAAAAGTAAAAAATTTATCAAGGAAAGTTAAAAATGTGCCATAGTCCCCGTCAGGGGGACGATAACACGTAGTTAGAAGCAAACACTTGCTTTCAACACAAAGCATTTCGTAGTCATTGGTAATACAACAGAAATCAGAAAACAAATCAGTTTTCATAGAGTCATCTGTCAAAAAACGGAAGACACATTGTCGAGACTAAAGCGTGAAACGGCGGAAGCGTGACACCATTGCCAGTGGCGATTTGTTGCGTCGGAAGCGCCACGGAGGCACACAACTCGTGCACTGTTATGTGAATGTTTGTTTGTTTATTAAATGCCTGCAACGTCGTTTACGCCTATGTCTATCCTTTCAATTTTTTTCTGTGTCCATCATATCAAAGCGGTCATCAGGGAGGATGTCGGCTTGCAGCTCATGGCCGGTAAACTACTTGTGATTTAGTGGGTACACCTCCAGGATGGCTGCTTTGCAGCGCCGAACGGTTGCAGCACCGTTTGCGGATCAGGAGGAGGCGCGTCTTCCATGGTGGTGTCGGGGTGTAGTTGGCCATCCTCGTCGCCCACTTCGCTCGATTTACTTGTTCTTGCTCGGCTTGCCGCGGCAAGATGGCGGTCACGGCGCTTCCGAGCTTCATTTGCCTTGGTACCAGGAGATGCAGCGAGTCGCTTCAAACGCATTGCCTCTCTTACGTTGGCCCGTCGGGTCCCTAGACTCTGTGGTGTCGGACGTGCCTCGCCGCCCTGATGCACACGACGTATTCGCTCAGCCTCTCTTGAGCGCCGCTTGCCTTCAGCGGCTGCCGCACTCCGCGCACTGGGAGACACTGGTTTGGCGAGACGAGGCATCCTTCCCACACGATACCGCAAAGTAAACTGCCGCCATCGCCGCCGCCACACCACACCCAAGCAGACGGTCGCCACGCATGCCTCGCGACAGTGACATCAGGCCACACAGCGCCCAATCGGGAGGCCACCAATAGCGCCTGACGACAGTGACGTTGGGGCGCACCGTCGAACACACGGTCGCCACGCGTGCCGGTGTGATGAGTCATCCCGCGCGGCGCCGAACCACCCCGACACCCGCACTTGACGACAGTGACGTCATGCACGCGAGCCAATCAGGAGGCGCACACCTGCGCCTTGCGACAGTGACGTCACGACACAGAGGAGACCAATCAGGAGGCCGGGAAGCTTTGACAGTTTCTGCTAACGGCAGATGACCTTGACAATGAGCCATTAAAGGCTTCCGCCTTAATAGAACACCTCCGTCACGTCTTGATGTCCTGTTCATGTAAAATGTGTTTTGTTAGGCAATTTAAATAGCTCAGAATCTTGATAATACCATGTTTCACTAAACATAGCAACATCACAGTGTCTGTTTATATCAACAAAGTATGATTCTAATTCCGGAATTTTATTATTCAGCGACTGGGCATTCATATGCCCATAGCTGAGTCGTTTTTCACCGAAGCCTCTAGGAGTGAACCATTTTTCTTTTGGTATATGCTGCAAACTGTTCATAAGGAAAAGGAGTTTCAGAAAGCAACCAAACGAGCAACACGTCTACAAACGTAGAGCCTTTAGGTCATCTTCACAATTAATCACTGCGGTGGTTTCACCTGGTGCCCTATGCACAAGAATATTGCCGCCTGTGTGTCATACGATCCCTTGTGTCATACGGTAGCCTGATCCCTTCGCCCATTCTTTGCCGAATGTAAGTAGTTTCCTAGACAGAGACGTCATATTTTCACAGTTGTACCGCTTGTCGTTGGCGCCGTTTAGAGCCTTTCTTTTAGCCATGAAAGCATTCTTAAGTTCATGGCAACCATAGCGAATCATAATCCCTGGTGTCTTTCCAGGCTTTGATGGCAGTCCGTGGAGTGCTACTACGTCTTCTCTAGTTAACACTTTTAGCTCTAACTCTCTCGCCAAGTTATTCACCTTCTCAAGAAGACGTTCCCTCATCGTTTCAGCAATACCGTGGATATCGACGTTGAGGCTTCTACTACGCCACTCAAGAGCCTCGATATCAGCCTGAAGCTGTTCTAGCTCTCTTGTGGTGTCCGATTTCTCAATATTCTCCACTTTGCGCCTAAGATCTTTGAGTTCTTTTTCTTGGCGGTCCTGGCGCTGCTGTATGACATCAAAGCGATCTGAGAGTAGCTGGATGGATTCTTCAATGCCGTTTACCTCAGTCGACAATTCGAGCAGCATGTTTACCTAGCGGTTCATATCTACAAGCCTAGTGACCACTTCCCTATCGGATGTTCTTGTAACTGTGCTCATGCTGTTTCCTGCCCTACACTTTTCAGACTTCCAGTGCTTTTTTGCAAACTTTTTTGCCTTGAAGTGCTCCTCAGTGACGTCAGAGCATGTTGCGTCATGAAATAGAAATTCGCACTCTGTACAGGTCACTGCAAGATCGTCATCACTCAGCACACATCGACATAAGTTACACCGCTCTATGACAACAAGAAAACAAAAGACGACAGGATTATTGCCTCGACCAAGAACACCTTCAACCGTGCATGTTACGTTTACATCGTCAGTAACCTATCACACTGGAAGCAAACGGCAAATGGCGGAGCGTCTACAAACAGTGCGAATAAAACCGAAGAATAGTAACCAACCTGTGACAGTAGAGAAAACAAGGGTTCCGCGGACTGCATGCGATGCGCTCCGCCTCTGCTGCCAAATTAAAGGGCACCGCCCCAGCTGGGGCTGTGGCCTACAGGTGACAACAGCAGCGCTTGCACAGGATCTTTGCGGCGATGTGGTCGGCAGCGATGCGGCGCGGATTCAAATGTTCAGACCGTCAGGTCGAGGAAAAGTACAGAGCAACGAAGTTTGCGGCACCTTGGAAGCTTGTTGTTCACAGCCTCCAATTCCGGGAATGGGGTATAGCCTGTGACAGTAGAGAAAACAAGAATCCAGTGGGCTGCAGACGATGCACTCCGGCGCTGCTGCCAGAGTTTGTTACATCGCGAATTTCGTTAAATCGAGGTTCGTTATGTCGAGGTTTGACTTTTTGTGACCACTTTCACCGTTCGTGTACCAATCAACCGCCGCACCTTCTGTGGTAACTTAGTTTCGTTAAGGATTCAAATTTTCTCTTTAGTTTTTTTTTCTTTTTCTGCTTAGGTTCCAAACGTCACAATGTACGTGCCAATTCTTCATTTAAAGTCACACTGACTCAGTTTTTCGTCATGCTCGTTTTTTTCTTTCTCAGATTATGGCGGTGGCGTTTAATCTCTTTAACACTTTTATTTGACTCTTTCATCAATTTCACTTATCTTCTGGCGCTTTCGTAACGCTCTTTTTGATGTCTCTTGGTAGGAGCTTCGTTAACTTTAGCCATAAATTAAACTCTACTTGCTCTTCCGCAGAGTCGCCTTATATCATGTAGACATTGGAGATTTCATACTTTCATTTTTATTATGGTGTTATGCCTATTGTCCCCCGACCCTTCTTTTTTTGTAAGTGCGTTCTTCATATTAAGCTGAATCAGTGATTCTACCAAAGGAATATTGTTATCAATTTCTCCCCATCGGCAACAGTCTAGAATTTTTATAAGAAATTAATGCGTTTAAGTATGTTGCATTTATTCTCTTCTCAGACTACTTCTTTTTCCCAATGGATTTAATATAGCTCTATTGCAGGTCCTGCCGTTCTCGACGTATTTACTTAGCGCTCGCGCAAGAATTTCAAGACCCTTCTTTTTTGGGGGGGGTCATTCAACCGAACCTAGTTCTTTAATCTTCAGTTTCCACAAGAACAGTTCATTGCACAAAATCCAACGAGAATTTCTCTTTGCGCATAGAAAGTCCAAATACGATATGGCAAGGAATCAGTCAACTCAGCTAAAATAATATTACTGTGCGTTCATTCATATATGGTCGTTCGATGTAACACTGTTCTTTTTTGTAGTAGGTCCCCACTCGTGCAATAACCTTGCGAAAAGCCTTCAGTATGTAAAATAAATAAGCAAAGAGAAAGAGATTTTTTTTTAATTGAATAGCCACCATTGGCGCAGCATGACACCAAGTTAGCGAACAGCATCCTTCTACAGCAGTTCGCAAACTGACGTTCAGCATAGAGCATTTTCTTAAGGAGTGTGTAATCATGAATTGATGATGTCACGTTAGGACAGCATCTTGATACACGCTAAAGATGGAATGAAACGATAAATGTAGAAGGTAATTCCGAATTTATAACACTGTGAGGAAGAAGGTAACAGGACACAATATGTACACCTCTTCCGAATAATTGCGCAAAATTGGCAGGGCTTAAAAAGTGACCGGGGACACCCCCAGGAGTAAACTTTAAAAAGAAGACTGCTTTATACAAAGGTAGTCATAGGATATCAGAGTATGCAGCCAAGTAACATAGCTGCTACGTTATTCCTCCAACCGAAAAACACATCAGGCTATCAGAACAAGCACTCTCCACAGAACATTTAGGGATTGCGACGCCATACTTTTATAAAGGTCCAGCCACGAGTCTATAGCATGAAAGCAAGAAAGATCCTTGACAATCTGCCAATGCAACGCAAAAGCAGTAGCGCGTAATATTAAATTTTTAAAACGCAGTGTTTTCTGTTTCACTTGCTAAACTCAAGTTACATAGGCTGTTGAATTTGAAAAAAGATCCATTGGACCAGCATCAATGTTTTTTGTGATAGAACAAAAAGTTGACTGCCAGAACGGGCAAACCAAAGCCGGCTCAATGGGGTAGTTCGACTTAAGAAGAAACATAATTGGGAAGTATATCTTAACATCACCACTGCTTCACTTGTGTCCTCTTGACTTTCAAATTGTTTTCATAGTGTTGAACTTGTCGGTCGCGTTTTACAGATAGCAGAGAGTGTTCTTCTAGAAATCTTTGTCTCCACTTGCGTCCATCTGTGGCGTCTGTTTTTAAGTACTCAAAATTCCTGTACTGACTTGGTCAAAAGTTTGGATGCCACAGCCCCTGCAAACACGTTGATTTCATGACTTATTGTGGGACTTGTATTCGGTGCTAGCCACTCCATTTTCTCAAGAGACGGAATAACGCTGTCGCTGACCACCCACAGCTTCAGACAATCAAAATAACTTCACAAGCTTCGCTAGCCGCCCAAGAATCAATATGTGCGCGCCCGCTGTAGCCTGGGAATTTTTGACAGGAAACTGTATACATATACACGGGCTGATCGTTTTAAAGTTTGCAGAATTTTAAGAGATCGCTTGTATCAGATAGTATAATTACATTCCTTAAGTTGGAATATTCAATGTGGCCGACATTGCTCTGACATTGCTTACGCGATAAATCGAAGCACACAGTCAAGTCATTGACGCAAAATTGACTAATGACCTTCTTGATTACATACTTTAGGGAAGATATAGCAATTTACGTACTGTAGTCCGTAGCTTTTAATACGTATCAACTTAGAATTAATTATATGCCTTGCTTATTGGAATGGCCAACAGCCCCACGTGCGACACATGCAGCAGCGACGAAACGCTTGCGCGCGTTATCTGTGTCTGCCCGCGAAATAGTGCCCAGAGACGAGTGATGTGCAGTGCGCTGGACCAAGTGGACAATCGTCCACTATCAGAACTAAAAGCTTTAGGTCAGTGCTCGCAAAAGAGCATCTGCGCTGAAGGCCTTATTCGCGATACAAAGGTTCCTGAAGTCTACGGGCTTCACGATAGACTTCCGCTCTAAAGAACCGCTCTCATTAACCGTTCTAAGTGTACGCGGTTCATTCGTGCTCGTCTCTCTCTTTCTCTCTCTCTCTCTCTTCTACTATCTTTCTCTTATTATCCCCCTATTCCTTCCTCTCGTGTGGGGTAGCCAACCGGAACTACCTCTGGTTAACCTCCCTGCCTTTCTATGCACCCTTCCTCTCTCTCTCTCTCTTCAGGATGACACGGGTTTAGAGGTAGGCGCCGTGTAAACTTGTACTGTTGTCCCACTTACGTTTTTCAGCAAAACGCTCTTTTATGCACTGAAACGCAAAAGTAACTAGAACGACCATATATTTCGTCACACACTTTGCTAGCGAATATCTGATTCTGGTGTCTTTCTGAAAATGCTGCATTCTAAATGGATACGCCTTGTAAACTAAATGGCTTCAATTCGTAGATTGCAATATGTGTCCAATTTAAATAGTTAGGAAGTTAATTCGTGAATTTCTGTTATTTAGTTGAATATATCTCTATTTCTGCTTCATATAATATCCCCCGCTTCCAGCTCACATAATGAAATTACGCTAGGTGATCCTTAAAAATTTTGTGAAGCTTTAAGACCATCACCCTGCATTTTGCGGAAAGAACGAAGCATTACTAAACAAATCAGCGAAGACGCACCTAACCAGCCCCTGCTAGGACGCTGCGTTCAGTTAAAAAAGCAGATCTGCACCTGTCCCTTTTCTTTTGCATCGTTGGCGGTTGTATGTAGGAGGAGGAGGAAATAAAGAGAGAAGGCAAGGATGTTAACCAGAAATACCTCTGGTTAGCTACCGTGCTCTGGGGGACGGGAAAGAGGGTGGTTATATATACAAATGTACAAGAGCAGTGGTGCTGGTCCTTGCGGGAGCGTTCCGAGTAGCGCAGTGTTAATAGAACTGTGTTCAGCCTCATGTCCGTTTATACGAGACACAAGACACGTACTTGAAATAAAATAACGACCGAGCGACGCAGAGAAATCATTTTGTTAGATAAAAACAAAGAAACCTTAACAATATATGGCTATTACACTACGCCATTATTAAATCACTGTGAAGCACTGTTGCTCACGCTGACGTCTCCTATTATTTTCGGTTGCGTTCCCTTAGTCCTCTCTCCCTCTCCCTCTCAGCGATCTTCGCGAAGCGGAGGGTCTTGACGAGGCCATTTTCTCCTAACGTCTTTTGCCTCTTTTACGATGGCGGCCGCAGAAAACCACTACTATTGCGCGTGATTTAGCAGGGCACAGGGAAATCACCCCTGTGCCTTTTCGCAAACTACTGGGCCGCAGTCTCTTGCGCGCACCGGCTGTTATGAGTGCGCGTATTACAACTGGCACTGCTCGGCAAAGCTTGGTGCTACATTACGACAGGGTTTGCGTAGGTCGTTACAGAGATGGTAGACAAGACGGTCGGGGGCTCGAACGGTGAAAACGTTGCGAGTTCTGCGTCCAACACCCGACTTCATGGCCCGCTTGCAATGTGCCAATAACATTTCCAATGCAAACATTTATGTTTTCGTTATCCTCTGTAGGCGTTCAACTTTTTTAAATATTTTACTGCGACCGCAGTTGATTGCTCGAAACTGGGTTTTCCTTGTCTGTCCATGAATTCCGTTACGCTGACGACGACACACAAGGATGATTTTTTTTTTCGTCGTGAGGCCACCTCGTCATTCCTAGCTTCGTCAGTGCCACAGTGTGAAGAAAAATAAAACTTTTCCACAACAACCTTTGCTCAGATTTGAACTGATGCCAGTGAAACAATATGGATTTGGGATTCAAGCTGAACTTTAGCTATCACGCGAGAGTTGTGGTCAACTAGTCCCTGGTTTTGCGCTCCAAACATTCTGAAAACAGTGGCATCCGTGCATGTATTTAGGAAGCCAGGTTGTATCAATAGCGTGCCTACAATGCTCGCGGCAATAGATTGTTATCGCTTCGTCTGTATTGAACTGTCTCTTGTGCGCAAATGAAAGAGTCTTTCATTCGTATATATATTCACACAACATGTTACCGAGTATGCAGTGCTGCTTGTACATTGCCATCGCGGAGCACAGAAAACGAAGCCGTTCATGTAGAGTGTCTAGGCGTCCGTTACGACAAATCGGCGACGAAGATGGGATCCGGCCAGATGCACTGAACATTGCTACGTCTTACACTAGCGTTGGCAAGCTACGGAAAAAGCATCGGAAACTATCGAAATGCTCGCTATAAATAGCAGCCTTATGATAAATCATTAAACAAACACCAAACAACCACGTGGAGACTTCTATAAATAAGCACGCCACCTAATCCTAATTTTGCTCACAATCTCCACCAAGCAATGTGGACATTCTAGTATCGTCGGTGTTCTTTGCTGTCACTAGCCGCAATGAATAGCATTGATCGTAATATCGAACATCAAAATCAATCGTACCTTTGATCGCGACAAGCATGCCATCGTAAGTGACTATCTTTACATTTGCTCCTCTGAAGCTAGCTAGCATTGGGGAAGTGCTTTAGGTCCTCAGCTTCAGGCGAAACATGCGGCAGCGTGTGGCATGCGACACGGCAGCGCCAGTACCCAAATCGACGGTTTCTTCATTCCCCGTTTAGTTCTAATACAACCACAACAACAGGCATGTTCGAACTCCTGTAGGTATGACACGTGACAACATTGTCGAGCTGATTGACTGCTTTGGTTTTATGCACTTTAGCTACGTCCTTTTTCTTCTAATATTTATAGCAGGTACTAGTCATGAATGGACTACTTACTGGCGCATGCTGTCCCCCCCAGCAATGACACGGAGCTTTAGTCTTATGTAACGCTGTTCTTGCAGTCTTCGTGATCGTGTAGCACTCCTGACGTTCTTGCCGGTACTCGGGTTTTGACGCAGTGCTGTTGCCTACGTTTGCCAGTGAATGCCGGAGACGTCAACTGCAAGAACTTCGCTCTTCGTCGATACCATTTGCATGTATGCCTTTAGTGGCTGTTTTCATAGCCACCGTGAACGTGCACGTACGCTCCCAGGTCGATTCGGTGTCTGACCTAGATAGCAGTCGGCAGCGTATAGCATCAGCCTGAAGACCAGCAATTAGTCGGTCTCGAACAGCTTCTTCTAGAAACGCGCCGAAATTGCACGTCGCCGCCCATTTCTAGAGACCTACGGTGGAGTCTGCCACACCTTCATGTTGGTTCGTCGGAAGCGATAACTTTCCGTCATAACGGAGCTCCTATGCGTGCAGTGCTTTTTGCAGCATTCATGAGGCACCTTATTGGGCGTCTTCGGCCGAAGCGAGCTCCTGAGTGCCACGTACGTCTTTCAGCCAACGGACGTCGAAAAGCAATGTTTGGCGGCGATGAAACGTTGAAATCACGGGAGGTAGACTCGTAGCCTCCGGTGTCCGGATCAAACTCCTTGAGAGAAGGAGAGATAAAAGATAATCATTGAAGAGTCCCCGCAGGGTACGAAAAGGGAACGGAGAGGCTGGGAGGCTAGTCTCGTAAAGTTCATCTTTCCGTCAGACGCAGGCCATGTTTTAACCGCAGTGGCGTCCTCCGCAAGCCGCACAGCACAGAGCTGGTCTTCTGAGCATTCGTTCAGCAGTATCGCCTCCAGCGGAACAGGGATCATTATTTTACCATTTTTTGTTTACGCTGTGTCTGGTATAATTTGTAGCTGATGGGCAGGCCCATATATTATGATGGAGGTCCGCCCGTGGTGTATTGCATGCTTACAATGTGAAGAGTACGCTTCTGGGTGCATTCGGTGCATGAGTACTGGTGCATAAACTAAATAAGTGCATAAAATTAAAGCAGTCAATCAGCTCGACAATGTTGTCACGTGTCATGCCTACGGGAGTTCGAACACGCCTGTTGTTGTGGTTGTATTAGAACTAAACGGGGAATGAAGAAACCGTCGATTTGGGTACTGGCGCTGCCGTGTCGCATGCCACACGCTGCCGCATGTTTCGCCTGAAGCTGAGGACCTAAAGCACTTCCCCAATGCTAGCTAGCTTCAGAGGAGCAAATGTAAAGATAGTCACTTACGATGGCATGCTTGTCGCGATCAAGGGTACGATTGATTTTGATGTTCGATATTACGATCAATGCTATTCATTGCGGCCAGTTACAGCAAAGAACACCGACAATACTAGAATGTCCACATTGCTTGGTGGAGATTGTGAGCAAAATTAGGATTAGGTGGCGTGAATTTTTAAATGTTAAGAGAGCACACAAGGTAGCCCCGCTAACCGAAAAAAAATACCATGAGGTGTTCGAACCTGGTTATGGCACCATAAAGGGCTTTGAAGCCAGTGGTGCCATAACCACTGGCTTCAAAGAGCCAGTGGTTATGGCACCACTGGCTTCAAAGCCCTTTATGGTGCCATAACCAGGTTCGAACACCTCATGGTATTTTTTTTCGGTTAGCGGGGCTACCTTGTGTGCTCTCTTAACATTTAAAAATTCACGCCACCTAATCCTAATTTTGCTCACAATCTCCACCAAGCAATGTGGACATTCTATTATCGTCGGTGTTCTTTGCTGTAACTGGCCGCAATGAATAGCACCACTGGCTTAAAGAGGTGTTTAGCCCTGCGTTTTGTAAGACCCGACCAGTGCGATATGATCTTAGCGAGCACGTGGAGCAAGACAGGCAAACATGGAAGTGGCATGAGTTATTTACCGAGTAAGGATCTGTGCTTAGACGACACAACCTATTAAAGTGCCTAAAAGAATTTCTGTGCGGCGACCGTCGTGTTACTGAAAACACGGCAATGAAAGTTGACATCTGCTCTTACCAGAGGACATTTTCACGGCATCGCAAGGCGAAACAGTCTTCTCGGTCATTGACTAGTTAAAGGCGCATCTTTATTTTTTTTTAACTATTGGGTTTTACGTGCCAAAACCACTTTCTGATTATGAGGCATGCCATAGTGGAGGACTCCGGAAATTTCGACCACCTGGGGTTCTTTAACGTGCACCTAAATCTAAGCACGCGGGTGTTTTCGCATTTCGCCCCCACCGAAATGCGGCCGCCGTGGTCGGGATTCGATCCCGTGACCTCGTGCTCAGCAGCCTAACACCATAGCCACTGAGCAACCACGGCGGTTTAAAGGTGCATCTACACCTTGGATTAAATAAGCGAGCACAAGAATTGCTCATGTGAACATGCATTTTACCTTCTAAGGTTCAAGCGTTCACCTTAAGCCGTAGCGTGCGTGCCTGCCATATTCCAAGCAGTAGCAGACCAAATCCTTGGCGGCTTGCCGAGAACTGTCTGCCACTTCGACAATGTCATCATAACTGCCTAAACATACAAGCAGTGCCGGGAAAGAGTTAGGCAAGTGCTCATACGGCTGCGTAAGCACGGGATAAAGTTCTTACTCAGGCGTCACATACTAAAATGCTTACTGAAGGTCAGCGCCGGGAATTGCAAACTCTTTTAGCAAAAATTGACTTATTTGGGACACCAAATTAACAGGCGCGGTCCACAGCCTGCTAGAAACAAAAATAATGGCCGTAAGAACTGTGCCCAAGCCGGACAACGACATACAGCAAAAAGCCTTTCTGGGCTTCGTAAATTTATATTCCAAGTTTGATTGCGGTGTTAGAACCACTGCACTAGTTGCTACGCAAATAATGGCACGGGTCACGCCAATGCGATGATACATTCAATGCGTACAAGATGCTTGCGGCTGACGAAAGTGTTCTCTAGTTGTACGATGTGCGCAAAGACATTCAGCTGACATGTGGTGAGTCGGAATATGGCGTCGGAGCAGCACTGCGTCATGTGGTGAATGGCGTCGAGAAGCCAATAGTGTTTGGCTGAGGGTATCTGTCGGTGTCAGGGCGCCGCTGCGGGCATACTTAAAAGAATCCCTGAGTATTGAAGGGGTAAAAAAGTTTTGGGGTAAAGTCTTTGGGGTAAAAAAGTTTCACAAGTACCTTTATGGGAGAACATCTGAAGTCTTCACAGATTGACAGCCACTGACACCACTGTTCTACCCAAATAGGGAGGTAACCGCTGCTGTGACATCAAGAATGCATAAATGGTTGACCAACAAATAATCGTGCGTAAACCGGGAGCAGCAATTGCACCTGCCGACGCGTATCTCATTTGCCATTATCTGACAAGTAAGAACAAACAGATCAATTTATTTGAAGGCAAAAACCTTCTATGACCCATAAAGCGAAAAATATTGCTTCTAGCGTTATCGTCCAGCGGTACCGAAAGTCACGTGACCAAGTGATGAGGTCACATTCCGGGCGCTAGACCTGCTACGGCTCGCATTGCGCAATCCCACGGTGAAGTATAGTGAATGAAGGAGAATTAAAGTGTATTAAGGCGGATTAAGGGTAGTATACATTAGATGAAAGCGAATTAAAACGGATTAAGGTTAATTAAGGTTAGTACAAATTACAGCAAGGCGAACTAAATTGGAGTTTTAATTTAACGTGACTACTTAGACAAGTCATCATGCTTTCACCTTGAAATCACATAACGATACTTATGTGACTGTCGACTGTGTTTCGTATTATTGCGATAGCAATTATAGGGACGTTCAAGGCGCATTTGGGCCATAGCGGTCGCTGCCGGCATCGCTGTGAAGTTTCGTATAATGTCCAAGGGCGATGCAATAGTAGCCGCGTGCCGTATGCTGTATGTGCGAGTGAAAGCGTGCGAGGGTGGACCGTCGATGACGGCTCACCCCCCATGGCGGGAGGGGAGGGAGAGAAAGGTCGTTCTATTCTGGCGGCTGCTGCATGTTCTGCCACCACATATTTTTCGTTGCGTCCTAGTTAATTCCCTCGGGAATATATTCGAGTTCCTGCCCACTTTCATTTGGGTCAGTACTTCCCTCACTGGTTTGTCCGTTACTCTTCTGAAATCGGAGACAAGAGCCTAATGCCGACTAACAGACCAGCGACGATATGTAACGCTTTCCTGTTTTCCGGGCACACACACCACGGCATCTTGTGACAGTGTCAGTAGTCAAGCCTTCCGACTTCGCAAAGTAGCGTTTCTGCGTGGAGACTCAGCCCCTTGAAGAACACCAGACTCTTCCAACCTAGAGGACTTTTGTGTTTCTCGGTGCAAACTACATGGTCTGTTCATAATGCAAAAAAGGGTAAGGCGTGCAGACACGGACACAAGAGAAGTGGACAACACGAACGCCGACCATCACCGTCCGATGATGGCAGGGCACAAATTAAAATTTATTTATTTATTTACTTATTTATTTATTTATTTATTTATTTATTTATTTATTTATTTATTTCAGCATACTGCAGCCAAGGAAGGGTTCTTACAGAAATGGCTGCAAGTCTAAGATGTACAAGTAGAAATAAAGAGTAGGCATGGTATTAGAACCGCAATAGGAATTTATACAACACTACAAATCTCATTAGATTTAATTGCAAGCTAGTGCGGCAAAAAATTCGTCTCATAGGAGGGAAGGTATATCACCAGGTAACGAATTTCATAGGCAAATAATACGCGGGGAAAAAACTGCCTTTAAACGTGTTAGTGAGAGCGAAAGCCGGTTTAAGGTTAAGTTCATGGCAACTGCGTGTCGAACTTTTTGCAACAGATGCGTACTCACTATTTAAAAGGTCACATGAAGAGTTGATGATGTTCTACATATTTGTTTTACTGAATCAATTTCACGACGGACAGAGAATGGCGATGAGTGTTTTGAAGAACGATGGCTAATGGCCTCTTAGTATTATTTTGATTCCCGCCCTCTTGTTCCCTCGAAATTTGTTCCCGCGTGAAAGTGCCTGGCTTCCCAATTTCTTGTTTCTACGCGTTCGCTCTATGCAATGACCTCCCCGCCATTAATGCTCGAAAGCTCCATTGCTCATCCGCTTTAGTACAACGCAACAAAATAAAGAAAACGAACACGGTGAGCTAAGATAGCACTAACGTATGGCTGTAGGTCCACTTTGACCACTTGCAACTGAGACTACTTATATAACCAAGTATACAGAGCACTTCGGCGGATAAGTGTGATGGTCATAAAGCGCCTAAAGCCTAATGGGAAAAAGCTGAGGCTTAGATGACGATGCATCTAGCGCGCAGCCTCCTGATGACATGTTAGTCTTAAAACGCTAGTTACCTCCTCGATCTTTTTCTATCCTGTAATTCGTTCCACACCACCGTTGCCTCTAGAACTCTCGCTGCTCTATTTCTAGGCCTCCTTCAAGAAAACACATCTCATGACTTTTTTTTTGCCTCTCATCTGAAATCGCTTGGGATGAGAGAGAAAAAAAAGTCAAAAAGCGATTTCTTTACGTCACTTTGCGTTGCTCCGGGCGCGGTCCCTTTGCTTCTTTGACAGCAATGGAAGGCGATCGGTACTTGACGGGTGCAACTACTACGCATATTATCCCAAGTGCTACGTGGCTTCTGATAATCTTTGTTCAATCGAAGTCACTTCGAAACTTTCTATCGGAGTCCATTGTACCACGTTCTTCTTGCTTCGGTGCTTGCATTAATGGCGCGTAAGTTTGGAACCAATCAACGGAAGTACGCCAGAGAGCACAATCCTATAGCCAAGATTACACGTAATAGCAGCAGACCACCTATTGAGCTACCATTTTCTCACCTGCCAGAGAGTTTCATGCGAAGTTAATCGGTTTCTTTGCCTTTTGTCATAAGAGAGTCTGACAAGGAAAGCCTACACTGCTAAAACGCTCTTTCTAGTCGGTACTTCGTTCGGACATGCTCGAGAAGCTGGTTCCGTGGACAGTCTTGTCAGTTACACTGAGTCGACATGCATGGGCTGAGCACTATGTTAAGCATTCCGCGACATTACTAAACAAGACTGGGTATAATGTTTCAATCTTGCGCTTAATGTAGTATGTTCTGCTGCGGGCGTGTTCGGACTGTAAATAAATGTGAATAAAAAATGAAGCTTTAGAATAAAAAAAAGGAATTACCACGAATATGTGTCTCACCATTTTGCTTTGAGAGCATTGTGAAATATTGCCTCTGCTGAAACGACTGCTTTCCTTAGACGACGTGAGCTGCAGAGTGGAAATCACGCAAGGCGAGGGATTGAGATCAAATAGAAACTTCAGTTCTATAACAGCGAAACGCAACAAAATTGATAATAGACAGCTGTCTAAATGCCAAGAACGAACGATGGGCGTGTCAAAAGTAGGCGCAACAATGGCTCTTGGCGATTTGTGCAGAATTTTATGTACCTCGCAGAGTCTTGAGAGTGCTGGCGTGTGTTCATCTATTTTAGATGCCGGTCCTCGCAACACTGCAGCGAACGATGGAAACGACGTTGTACGAGTATTGCGAAAAATACGTTGAGGCAACAGCAACAAGAAGAACCAACATTCAAGAATAAATGTGGCACGCACGCCGTTCGAGCCTGCTCCTGCCACTGCAAATGAGCTCACATCTGGAATAATAGCCGAAGCTTGCTGATTTCATAATGAAACTTCGTCGTGAAATAGTTATTGTGGAATACCTGTTAGCCGTAGAACACGTTATGGGGCTAGTTGGTTTAAAGATTTGATATTAGCGATACGGCGACTCGATGGAGAAGTCAGATTCTTGAGTTCGAATGGCACATACGGAGGCGTACTGCTTCCAACCTGCACAGCAATAGCCGATAGAACGCTACGTAAGCCAGCTTCTTAAACGAAAGCACCTTATGTCTGCTTTAGACGCGGATACTCTCTTCAAAACACGATAACACTGTGGTAAATAAGAGAATCTGTGAGCCCCTTAGGACTCTTTCACAACATCTTCCCAACATCCCTCCTTTTTCCTGAGGCGTTTACGAATAGTAGCAGATGTCGGTGAGCACAGCATCCGGGCGTGATCTGACGCTTCGAAGCTGAGCGCGGGATGCAGGAAGAATGGATGACAGGCGCGTCGGGCTATAATTTACTACGTCCATCAACGCTAAAATTGGTAGGGAGGGCATCACGAGAGAGGAAAGAAAAGAGAGAGCGGGTTGTAGCAGGTTCGCAGAGATATTACGTGGTAGCCTAATTTTCAGGTGCTCACACCGTTTTTCGCAAATAATGATCGAGGCGGTATATAGACGTCGACAGCAATTTAGCAAAAAAATATCGCTAGTGATAAACATTTCAGAAATGTTTCTAACCAGTTGCAGTGAGTAAAGGTAAATTTCTATGGACAATCAGAATCACTTAAGTTGACCTTATTCGGGTGTTGCGAAATCAAATCACCAAGTGAGTGAGTTATATTTTTTTAAATGTACACTGTACAGTGAATTGAATTTTTCACAAAATTATTCAATTCATTCGAAATATTTTACCTATAAATTTACCCAAGGAAATGGTCATGATTGTTCTCTCTTCGCTTCGCAATCACAAGCAATGAATGCTTGTGATACGTACTCCTCCGCCACATAACATTGCACCGAAGAAAAAGACTCAAAATGTAACTTTACTTCCCCAAAAAGTCGTTTTACCTTGTCACGTTTAAGCTGGCAAAAAAAAGGTGAAATCAATTTTGTGATTGAAATTAAACCTTAAAACTATTGTGAACTTTGCATGTGCGCTACGCCTGCAAGGGGATAATAAAGAAAAGTATTAGCCAATGTCATGATTTTCGTTATTTACGAAACCGTGACGAAGGTTCCCTTGGTGCTCACTTCCGAGCTGACGCGCTCCTGGAGCATATACATCTCACATGGCCCCGTTCAAGCCGAAGTCCCCGCACAAAAATCCGTGGCCGTCGCATTCCTTCCTGTACGTTCCGTTGTTCGGAGGGGTTGTTTTTCACTCACGAATCTGACATCCCGGGCAACTACAAATTTCACAACGTCACCGATAACACATATTACCCCTCAAGATGAGTTTGCCCACTTGCAGATGCACAAAGTGACAGCAGTTACAGAGAGTGGCGCACAGCAGCGTTCGAGTAAAGGTCAGCGGCGAATAAACATTGACCCGTTTGCATGACTGGGATTGTTTGGTCATGAGTAGTCATATGTTACAGTAAAGCTGCTACGTCTATATTTGTTGTATTGCCAGAGAATATCATTGTTGCGCTTCCAGGTACGACACCATGCCTATAGGACTACATTATTTAACGTTGACCTGCCAGCGTAGACCCGTGGCTGTTGCATCGGCGCTGCTGGGCTCTAAGTCGCGGGTTGGACCTTGTCCGCGACGGCCGCATTTCGATTGGGACAAAATGCGAAACCGCTCGTGTACTAAGATTTAGGCGCACAATAAAGAGTCCCAGAGGGTCAAATTTAATCCGGACTGCCTCGTAGTCAGGTCGTCGTTATGGCACGTAAAACCTCGGAATATAATTTTGGTTAATTTACCTTTGGTGCAGCGTATCTAGCCCCGACACATGACTACTGTGCATAGAAAACTTCACTTTCATTTGACGGTTATCAGTTCTCGAAAACAGCCACTACGGAAAAACGAGAAACGAGGGCCTATTCGCGTTCATTCCAGAAGGAACGCCGATAAGCCGCCGCGTCGAAATTGGAGCCACTGTTCGTGGTGCGATAAGAAGGCGAGCGTGCTTTTCGGATGCAGCCTAGATGTATTTAGATGCTTAAAAAAACAAAAGCGTGAAAGTGAGTTTGGTGGAGTAGAAGCTGAAACTGGCGAAATGTAGAAAGGACGAATGGGTGGCAAACGTGCTTGCTCAATCTGCACAGAGCTGTACAAGGGATCTCTCATGCAGTCTCGCTTTTCGTTCTTCAGTTTTCGGCATGCTGCCGTTGCTGAAGTTCCAGCTCTCTCGTTTTATCGCTGTTAGGGAGGAAATAGGGTGCGGCATTCTCAAAAGGCGCCGGCTGTTTTAGGCATGGGTAGTCCGCAATAAAGGGACTAAAAACAACAAATCACTACCAGAAGGGAAAGAGAGCGAGAGAGAAATAGTCAAACAATTTTCGACATTAAGGAAGAGATATAGTTATACATATATTTTATTCAGACAACATAAGATTCGAAAATGCTGCCCAGGAGGCTGAGTAAAAGGCAGAAATTCATGACAAGATTACGCCTGCTTAGAACCACGATCCGCTACACTCAATACTCAATCATTTATTAATGCGAAAGCATTATATGTCCCATGAGGCAGAAAATCCGGCGTTGTAGACAACGAGTGGTACCCAAGATAATTGTCTTAGCATCTTGTATGACGTCAGTAGTATTACAGAATTAAGGTTAGAAAAAGTTAGAGCAAGGTGACTTAAGCGGAGTAAAGTGAATTAAGTTGAAGTAAAGTGAATGAAGGTGAATTAAAGTGGATTAATGTTTGTACAAGTTAGAGCAAGGTGAGCTAAGATAGATTAAAATGGATTAAGTTTGGTTAAGGTGTATTAGTGTTGATTAAGGTGGATAAGGTGCATTAAGGTTGGTACAGATCAGGACTGGATGAATTAAGGTGGATTAAGGTTGGTATTAATTAGAGTAAGGTGGATTAAGGTGGATTGAGGTTGGTACAGATTGGATTAAGGTACCAATTAGGATTGGTACAAGGTCGATTAACGTAGAGCGTTGTAGGTCACGTGAAAACATATGTCGTCACGCATCGTGTATGTAACCAACGAATTAGAGAAGTCATTTCATTAGGCTTTCGCATTCAAATCACGTAAGGATACTAAAGTGACTGTGTGAATTTTTTACGTTGGACACTCCCCTCAGGATAATGTGTCACAATACATATTCACAACACATCGACGGTTGACGTCGAACTGCAAAAGAAAAAGGCTAGCGCAAGTGACCGATGACTGGAACAGGGAAATCGGGACATGCGGCGCCCTTGTTCCGTAGCACGCGGATAATGGGCATGGCCGGCACGATCCACGTTTCAAGCAGCGGTGGCTAGCACTGTCGTTTTCTCGTTAGTAGGCTTAATACAGACAAGTGTAAGGCCGCCGTCACCTATGGTCTATTGTGCTATCAGGTGGCGGCCTTAACGCGATGTTTAGATAACAGTGTAAGTCTATCATTAGGTTGGATTTGTAGCTTTGTCCTGCGTTGGGGCAGACATATGTGCGCACTGTACGTTATGCAAATATAGACCCATGACGTTGTGTATTTTTCCACATACACCGTTGCGCACTGGTACCAGTTGCACTCCTTAGGATTATGGTTATACATACTCATAAAATCGTTCTTAGAGGCATGTTCTTTGCGGTATCCCGATCATTCTACGGGTGATCACGTATAAATTTTCCGCAATTTCTAAAGATCACCTCTTTCAGATACCATATTTATTTATTTATTCATTTATTTATTTATTTATTTACTTTTTATTTATTTATTTATTTACATTACCCTCAGATTACGTATACATTGTAGAGGAGAGAGGCCACATAGAAGAGGCTAAAAATATGATTATACAGAAAAGGGACAATATCAGTAACACTGACAAATTATGTTACCTCACTAATTACACGTCATAATAAAAACACAAAAAATATAGGTAGTTCACTATAGAAGTCTCTGGATACACTCTTCAATACACAAGTTAAGAATGCTAGATCAATACATACATACTTAAGTTGCAAATATCGTGTTTATACAATAAAAAGTCGCATGATGTATTAACCACAAGTTTCATGATTTAGACGTAGTTATCTAAAGCAGCGTAAATTGAGAAGGATTACTTCTGCTAACAATAGATGCTGGCAGACCGTTCTATTCGTTGCATGTTTTTGGTAAAAATTATTGCGAGTGTGTTAATGTCCTTGAGCTGGAGTATTCGAAAAGGCGGACGTTACTAGCACGAGAAGAAACACGTATTTGATTGTTTAATAATATCTCATTAATTAACTTTCTAGTTTATTACGCTACGGCACATTTTCAAAATTACAAATAGTAGCCTGTGATTATTGAAGACCTTGAAATGAATCTCCATGATGACACCAGCTTTCAGATATTTCACAAAATGTTTGACATATGGGCGTTCAAGTCACTTTTATGCTCCTATGCATAAAAGAGAGTCTTGGTAAAAAAACTAAGTGGAACAACAATGACTTTTACGGCGAGTTTGATGGGGCATTTCTGAAAACTGGTGTCATTCTGGAAATTCTTCCCAGGTGGATAAGCCTTGCAGACTCGCTGACCACGGTTCGCAAAATGCAATATGTGATCACAATAATTAATAAGGAAAGTAAGTAATGACTTTCGTTTTACTTTCCATATGTTTCGAATGCGCATGTGAGTAAAGCCAGCTCCTCAAGGAATGGAGGCATGTTATCTGCAACAAGCTATTTTTAAAGATTCCGGTAAATTTAAAGATGATCCTCCCGTATTCTGTGTTGCGTTGTTCGCATTTCTCGTTTCTTTCTTTCGCTACAGTGCAGTGTATTAGACCCACTCTAGTGTCCCTGGCAGGTCCTGTTGGTGCCAATATTTCATGGTGTTGTAACCATCGCTAAATTATGTGTCAATCTGCTCCTCGTTTTTCTTTTCCTTTCTTTCTTCATTCGTGTTTATAATAGCCTTTTTGAACCAAAGGGACCTTATTATATCGTTTCAATGGAAAAAAGGACCAACTAAAGAACAAGAAAGAGCCAATTAACATGATTGGCTAGAAAATGCTACTATACCGGAGCAATTTTATCTATAGTTCGTAAAGTGTCTACCCATTCTAGTTTTGTGAACCGCCTCCTCGGCGTAATAAAGGCAACGACCGGCTCCGTTACCAACTGCGCTTAATATAACCTTAGTTAAATTTGTGACAAACTGCTACTAGCTTTTGGTTAATAACTAACGCCACTTCTTCCCTGAGAATGTAGGAGTTGTTACCGCTAAATATACTCTTTTATTTTATCATCTCCTTCATTGCTGACTATTGCAACGTACTCTAGTTATGACGAGGTATCATTTATTGCTGTTGTGCTCATACGACATCTGCAAATCCCCTAACCAACCATTTCTTTCTAGAAGGGGTTACAAGATACCCAGACCTCAGATTTGCCAAATCTGCCTGGAGTCAGCTAAGAAGAGATTGTGTTGAAAAATTATCGGTACGTAGGCTGTACCGGGGATGTATCTGCAGTGGAGTGCGTGCTGCCGAGAGTCTATGGAGAGTGCGGTACAGAAATGACGTAACCAAATACAGAAGTACCTTTTATTTACGCATTAAAATGCTTACATGCTTAGCGTATAATACAGCTCCAGTGGTGTTCAAAGTTAAAATCTTGCTATCATACTCGCTCTCCATTCGTAGTGGGCCCGCAATGGTCAAAGCTGGTGGGTGCGAATCGCATCCCTCTGTCTTGCTGCCTGGGTCTCCTCACGCCATTTCTGAACACCACGTGTCGAACACGTAGGCGCCCTATAGCGAATCAACGTTCAAGTTTCCGCAACGAAGTGCATGTTTGCAAGCTTCCTAGCTCCTCATTAATGCAGCTTCGAGTTTAATGGATTCCACCTACTATGCAGAGCCAGTTCTCTCAATCAATACCTCTCCCGTTCCGATCTACAATAGTACTCACGAGCTATGCCTCTCTCAACGCCGTGCGAGAGTAAGCCTATCACTCGACATTTAGCTCTAATTGTGACATGCGTGGCGCGGGAATGGCGGCCTCTCTGACCACGACACGTCTGTTATCGAGTACTGGTATTCTATTCTCTACAAATGACACCAAAGTATGGTGTGTGTGTAGCCCAGTTGCAGAGATATAAGCTATATTAATATTACATGTTGCTATATTAGTATTATGCTCCTCTCGCTCAAGCGTCAACTCTCGGACGGGTCAAATTGGTCTCATGAATATTTAATAAGCTTTTAATGCGTCATACACCCATGATGTTCCCGTGGCTGAACTTTACGCTTCAGTGACGTGTCTGACAACCCTGGTCGCCTGCATCAGGAGCGATGGTTGCATTGGCGGCAAATTATTCAAGACGTCCTTCTCAGTCGAATTCCCAGAGTGTGTACGGCTAATAATCATTTAGGACCTTCGAAACGAGCAAACAACGCCTTAGTAGGCTAGTGGCTATAACCACGCCGATTGGTGGCCACGCGCTAATGCACATTTTCGTGACACGTAATTGCAAACATAGTACTGACTACTTTTCATGTTCATCGTGCACTCCGCAGCCGTAGCTTCTGTGGTAACCTACCTTGGTTCTGAAATCACATAGTCTCAGAATGTTCTTCCTCACTTTTTTCTCGAATTAATTAGCCCCCGTGGCTTATTATAGATGCCTATCGGATAGGGTGCTCCTTAGGGACCTTTGTTTCCAATGCACGCGTCCTTTATTAAACTGCAACAACCATCGTCGTGCCGTTCCTGTCACATGTCACATTTCTCCCGACAGCCCGCAAGGCCGCGGATAGCTGAGCATTTGCCGCGAGTACGCGTCGTAAACTGGCAGCAGTAAACATTTATAAGATGAAATGCATGACGTGCTGGCGGCTTGAAAAAAGTACAATTTAGTTAAATTAGCTTCATTTACTTTCATCAGCAGCAAAAATATAAATGCCGGAACGCATAAAGAACAAATATGGACAAGAAGGCCAGGAAATACGTTATTGCGCTTACCCCGGCATCCTCTCCTTCCCCCCCCCCTCCCCCACAGATTCCATAGACGCGAACCTTCAAAAGTGCGTTTGGTTTCAGTACTTAATCTCCTGTTGACATGGGTTGCCACCACTACGTATTGTTCAGTATTTAGTCAATTTAAGCACACATATTCGCAAGTAAGTAGACGTAACGCGAGTAAAGAGATCCCAGTGTCAATCACTGCTGTGGGACCTGTTATGGTAAATTACTGAACATAATGCTTCTAAAAACAAGACAAATTAAGTGGCAAAAATATTACAAGTAAAATACGAGTAGTTTACGTATATTTGCATAACGTATAATAACAATAATCGTACGCGAAAGAAAAAAAATATAAATCAATAAAGGAAAGGAATATGGCTGGGAGTATCGCACAAGCTGCCTACTTACTTTGGAACTAACTTATAGGCTAGAAATGTGAACACAAATATGCTGTTTAAATCACGACGCAGAAATTGTGCAGTATTAGCTACTGTCTCTCTTAAGATTTGAGACATTGTGATGAGGTGTTAAGGGGCGCGTTCTTGCTAAATTATCCACAACGAACTTGTTGGCATTGTAACAGAAGCGCAAAACCGCACAACACGCTTAGGAAGACATGACGAATTGCGGCGCATCATTAGAACTTGTCAGAGAGGTAAGCGTACGGACTGTAATGCATGCGTCGCGATAGAAGCGCACTCCGCGAGCTGCCCTCACCCACTTTATCCTCCGCGCTCTCTAACAGGCAACGGAGCGCGTTGGAATTTGTTCATTAGGGCACCCTTTCTCTCAGTGTCACGAGTTCATTAATTTGTCGCTTACAGTTAAATGAAAGATTTCTATCACCAATTGAGCTGTCGGTCTGGCAATCACGGCGTGGGCCGCCTGCTTCCGAGGGACAGCTTGCGAGGACGATTATTAAAACATTCCTAACACCAGTCTACTACGCCGCTTCCGCCGTCCAATTAAGATGTGCTTGAGCCAGCCTAATTGCTTCGCTGGGAGACAATAAAGTGAAGCGGGATGCGAGAACAAGTGGTAGATCAGGAGTAAGCGCTACCCACATTGTTTATTATTATTATGTCCTCAAAGTGAACAGACGTTACAGAGGGGAGTGGTGAATTGTAAAAAACAAAAACAAAAGCAAACAATAAGGTTAAGAGAAAGCAGCAAAATTGCTCCAAATGATGCAATTCTAGCTAAAATTGAAGTCAATAGACGAGCAAAATAGCAGCAAACAGCATGTTATGAAATATCAGGTAGTGTTTGTGCAAGAATAGGCTTGCACATAGATGTTTTATGTATTTTTTTTTACCTTTACGTAGGGTATGTGTGAGTAGCTTTACATTTATAATACATTTGCATTTTTCCGCTTGCGTTGTAGGGAGCTTAGGCAGCGCACGCATGAAAGCCTTTTTTATTATTATGCTGTATATTCCTTTTGATCAACCGATTAAAGACATTATACATATGAGAGAAGAAGGGGAACTCAGGGCCTCGATTTTGTTAATCATGACCGCATAAAGCCAAAAGACAATGAAGTGAAAGAAAGCATAGGGGAAATTATGGTTTAAATTGGAATTTAGAAAACAATGACGAAAATGGAAATAAAAGTGGACGAAAGATAACTTGTCGCCGGGGGAAGCTGAACCTACAACCACCGCCGACGTTGGCTCAGAGTGGTGCTGGCTAACACTCCTAGGGCTAAATCCAGTAAACAATAATGCCTAAGTTAGTGCACGAATCGCGAGCCATCGCCGTAGCATAGTTGGTAGTGCTACGCATGCGAAATGTGGTGTTTGAGCGTTAGGCTTCCATCGGCGACAAATTATCTTACCACCGGCTTTCATTTCCCTTTTCTTCATTATTTTCTGCATTCCAGTTTAAACTACAGCTAATTTCTCCGATGTTTTTCTTGGCTACAGTGTCTGCTGGCTTTATGGGGCTTTGTACATATGAATATTTTATGTTTCTTTATTTCCAATTTATGTGCACACAGTTTAGTGGTGGAAAGTCAAGCAAAATGCAGCCGCATAGCCGCCTATTACCTGAAATGACGTTGAGTTTCTGTGTGAAAAGTGCTGATTGAGTTTCCTTTGAACAGGATTGGTCTAACGCATGCTGCAACAATGTAAAACAGGTTTGGCATTCAATAAATTTAGTGAGGTGACTCACGAAGATGTGATCCAGTATATTAAAGGGTACGCTTACCAGTGAAATCACCCCGTATTTCCGAGGAGACTGCTTGTCACCACATTTATTAATTGGAATTGCAGCTGTGATTTTTCAGTCACATGAGAGCGAATAGTCCAAGATTGATGGCTGGAAAATCTTTTTTACTGTGATAAACGACTCACAGAAAGTTTTTTTTTTGGGGGGGGGGGGGGGGGGGGGGGGCCTTGAACGTTGTCACAGCCTTAGCTGAAGATGCTTTGGGTGGCCCAATATGGTTTGCAATGCCCATCATTCTTAATAAAAATAGAAACCTTTTCAAAACTAATATTATGGGCGAGTCATTTATTTAGCGCGTACTTTGTTACATGTAAGCAAGTCAGGTTACTTCGGACAGGAGTTTTTTATTGATGTTTTGTACTGAGTCAACATATTCTGTTAATTTAGCACTGCGGCCCTAAAGTTGAGAGACCAGCGATAATTTGTTACGACGACAAAAAGAAATGGCTGGTGCCTATCTACATTGTTCACATGAACTTAATCAGCGAAGCTGTAAAGAAAAAAATGCTCGAACAGGACGAGAAGATCGTAGAAGCACATCAAACTAGCCCCAATGGCAATGCGACTTTGTCTGTTCGTGTGTGTTCAACATTTAGAAAGTCGATTTTCCGTGTGCCCAGATAGGTACTTCTAGGATGTGCTTGTCATCTTGCGCGGTATTAAAATGCGCACCAAACAATACAAAACAAAAGCAATTTAGCGTAAGAAGAGAGATTCAGTACTGATTTTGTATTTGTCACACAGGAAACGACAACTTGCTCGCTTCCTTCCGCGGTCACATGTATCGGCTTCGGGAAGTTCACGCTTCCGCGACGCTCGAAGCTGACTCCACAGGCCTTGCGTCAGCGCTTTGTCTCTAAGAGAGAGAGAGAGAGAGAAACCATTTATTCGGACCATTGAGGTCGTTTCTCTTGAGGTCGAGTGGGTGGTGTCCTCATTCCAGGACTCCACTGGCCATGGCCATTTATCGACTTAATTAGGGGGAAAATGAGACATCCACCCAAACGTAGCAATTGCTACAAGGACTTTGCTTTGAGTTGTTGGCTTCGCCGTGCCATCTGCTAGCCGCCTGGTTAGCTGAGATGGTAAAGTGGCTGCCGCGGAAAGGCGGTGGTCCCGGGTTCGAGTACCGGACGAATTTTTCTTCAACTGCAAGGCTTTTCCTTCGAGGAACCCATATGGGTTTCCTTTGTAACAATTGCGACGATTGGTTGGACGTGTCATTTTCCCTTAATTAATTGCTTCTCTCCACCTCGCGGGTTTTCGCTGAACTTCTACGTCTTCTATCGACCTCTTTCGTGTACGCATACGTTGCCTTCACACACCAGATTGCAGATTTCATTATCCGTTTCTCTGCTCATCACATCGCGCACAAATGCATGCACACCGACGCGCAAAATGACATTCGAAATGAATCCTAGTGCACGTTCGCTCCCAGAAACCCCATCGGTTATTTGCAAAACTGACGAGTTCAATGGTTTTGTTAGGGCACCTATAACCTGTGGGAAAGTGACGCCACCCACCTTATCGTGTCGTAGCTATGGATAAACCAGGAGGCACGAATCAGCAAAGTGAAGTTATACATTGTCTAAAATAACAGACGTGCTCGGGAACGTCGCTTCGTGTTTCTTTTCGTTTTTTTTCTTTTTCTTATTTTATTTCTCTTAAGCTCGGAAGCTTGTTGCCGAGATGGAGACCAAAGCCTAATTATAGCACCGCATGACGTTCGGTGAAACAGACAACGGTATAGCTAGAGTGCAGGTGACAATGAATTGCTTATCGTTTTTTGCTGTGCTGCAATATTGGAGAAGCAGGCACGCACAAGAGTGTTGTGCCGTTGAATGCTGCAGCTATAGATGTACAAGTGGTGCTAATGGTGGCAAGAGGTTCTGGAGTCTCCTAGACAAACAGCTCTCAGCCTACTTTCCTTTCACGTTCTGCATGTGATACGCGTACAAACACCTATATCTACGGTGAAAGTGCAACAAAGAATGCAAAGCTACCACGCTGGCATTTGTTACGCGCTTCGTACGCAAGCAGTGCGTGACTGCGGATTTGTATCAGTATTTTAGGCTGAGCATCTTCAGCTCGTGGTATCCCTCCATCGCTCTGCCACTAAGAAAACGAGCACATGACTACGCGACGACCGGAACCCAAATAACGGCTACACAACCTTAACTAATCACCCAGTAATACAGCATTTACTAGTGCAAGGCCAGTACTTTTTATTTTTATTTTTACCGGGTGTGGACCTTACGCTAGGCAGGTGTATGGCTTCTCAGAGAAGCCTCGAACTGCGCTCAGGCTGTTACGCAAAACAAAGGCAAACCACTGGCGGCCGACAAAGAAAACATTCATAGTCGCCGACTCATTCTTCGCGCACTCACTAGTGCGATCTTGTAACGGTTTGCCGGTATGCGCATGACGCTTAGTGAAACATTTTTTCCTAAATTTTGGCACTCTGAAGTGTGGGTGCGGGTTTTACGCGATGGTGGGCCTTGCAGCAGTAAATAGTGTATTTTATTTCCTTCATTTAGGTCGGGGTCTTATCGTCCGTTTTTAGAATTATTTCTGTCCGGTATTCAAACGAGAAACTATTAACGTTCGAGCCGGATTCAACTTCTGCTTAAATGAACGTCCACCAAGGGACGGCTTACTCAGACCGTTTGGCAAGGTATTGCACAATGAAGAAATATGTTTGCTTGAGCTCCTAGCGTGTGAATCCGCAACGAAGTGCATTTTGAGTTCCACTTCCTAAAACAAGCAGCAAGCGTAATTTAATAAGAACATATCTTTACCCAAAACTATTACTTGTATGATGCTTCCTTGGCATTTACATGCCTTTGCGCAGAGGTATATATTGCGGAGGGTTTTATTATACATTCAGCAGAAGAACCTCCCACCATTTCTTCCCGCTAAATAATTTGAAAGCTTATAATGAATTTCTTATTTATCGCTCGTTTGACATAATATGCTAATATAACACATAATAAAGTTACATTACCGTGTCTTAGTAGCAACGACCATTGTGTATGGATTAAACAAAACAGGCCCTTTTAACCCCCTCAGGGGATGTTCCAGCCCTCCGACGCTATTCCAATGCTGCCTCAAATAACCCATCACGGCAAGAAATAAGGAGGGGCGCCGAAACAGTCATTCGAGGGGCTTACTTTCACGCATCGCGTAGAATTCCTCCCCCCCTCCCCAGAAAAAAAAAATATCAATGCAGGAGTGGCCTTCATCTCGGAGCTTCAAAGTCACCAAGCGTGTTTCCGCGCAAAACCGACTCGACAGGAAAGCGAGGCAGAAAACGAGCGCGCATGGGTTCCCCGACCGAGTGCATTTTCGAGCGCGGAGGAGCGGGTGATTGTCGCCGCGGCCGCAGCCGTGTTCGCGCAGCGTCAATAAAGAGCACTCGTAAAACGAAACCTAACCCGCACTGTCCTCCGCGTGTGTTCCTCCTCGCATTGCGGATTTGGTGCCGCACCGAAGCGCGAGAAGAAATCCGACGCGCATGTTTGCCGTTCACGACCGCAGCGGCGTTGGGCAACCGTAGTCGTAAGGAGAGCATTAGGGCAGGAAGGAACGGCGGGGGAGACGGTCATAAAAGGCGCCGTAAGAACGCAATTGGAAACGCCCCAGTCCGAGTTCTCTGAGGTGCCGCGTGGAAACGCTTAGGTGCCCCCGCGAACATTTCCTTGTGCCTTTGCAATTGCTCGCGGCCTGAGGTTTATTTTTGTACATGTTTTTTCTCGCTGTACACTCAGCAACATGACCATATGGATTTTGGTGAACCACTCGATTGCGTTCTGAAGGCTTAATCGGAAATGCCGCCTCTTTGCGAATTCGTGACTTTCACGACCTATCGGCGACGCGTATAGCTGCATGCTGTACGTCTATGCTGTACATATATGCTGTACATCTAGCGTAGATCTACAGCCGTGGACAGGGAATGGAGGAAGGCGTTGGCAGCCAACTGTAGAGTAGTGATAGAAAGTCTAAATAGAAAAGCGGACGTCATCAAAAAGAAAGTTAAAGAAACAGAGACAGTAAATTGGATGCAAAGGATGGAAGCAAGAAAGACCGTGGAAACATACAACTTACAATTGTGGCAAGAAATAAATCAGAAAGAAAAATCTGTACGATAACAAAGAGGGCATTACCTTGCTATTTGAGGCCAGAGCTTGTCGCCAACGGACTAAAATATGCGCAACCGAATATTCGCAACAGGATCAGGCAAGTGACTGTTGCAGCCAAAATCAGGAGACAACTCATCACATTCTAACGAATGCGAAGATATTCACCTAGCAATACCAGTAGGAAACATTCACCTTCCAGAAACACCGGAATTCAAAACAGATAGAAGCATTAACCAGTCATCAGCTAAGATAAGCACCTTTATAATATCGGCCGAAAAAGAAACCAGGGAAGAGATTCATAGGATAGCATCTGTTACACGAGTAACCTTAAACATTTATATCTCCAGGGGAGACATAGAGGTTTTCAGAAACAGAGAAAAGATCAAGAAAATGTGGGCAATCTGCTAGACTGATAAGCATATATGAATTAGCGGGTCGGAGAGGGATGGGGGGGGGGGGGGGGGCTTCAACTGTCCATTTAGTATGCTGCTAAATTGCTGGTTAATTGGGAGCGCCTGTCTCGTTCTAACACCTACCCCAGCCCAGGGCACTGTTGCAGTTTTTAAGGGCAACAGAATTGGACAAGCGGCCGTAGCCTGAACAAATGTTTATAGTGCTGCAAGTGCTACTGTGCTGTGCGGTGACAGCATGCGGCGACAGTGACCAACTGTGATTGTATGTCTATGCTCCCTTCTTGCTGAATATCTTTTTTGCTATCCCTTTACCTTTATCCCTTTAGGGGAAGAAGAAGAAGCAGAAGAAAGCGCATGTGCCCCGCATCGGCTCCGTCTTTTTGAATGATTCTGCAGGCACTTTTGGCAGGACCACGCATTGAAGCTCATCATCGGAGTCGTGAGGCTAACCCGAATCGGTGGATACCTTTGGACAAGGCGGGCCAGCATTTTTTGGACTTCTACAGCCTCTTTTCTGTGCACCGCGCGTGGGCGCCACGCTGGGCCTAACGCCACGTAGGTCTCGCGAGCCCGCCAAGCCGGCATGTTCGATATGCGCATGGACGACGAACCCTCCTCGGAGACAGAAGACGGCGAGGAAAGAATGGGTTGGCAGGTGGTCACCAACCGAAGATCGCGACCTGCGAAAAAGACCTGGGCAGCTGGTGGAGCCGCCAATTCGATCCGAGAATCACATGGAAAGGAGATCGCCAACAAAGGTGCTGCCGGGGCCGACAAGCTCAAGCGCCGGATTGTGAAGGCGTCAAGAATGCCGCAACTGCCGGAGGAGCACAGGAAAATCATCGTTAGGCCTCGGGGAGGCCTCAACCTGAACAAGGTCAGCACAGCTATTGGAGAAGCGATCGTCGAGGCAGCCGGACTTACAGCAGATCAAGCGAGGGAAGACATCGTCTGCCCCAACTTCACACAGAATATTGTGGTGGTTAGTACACCGGACTCCTCTCATGCTGAAAGGTATGTGAGAATCAAGTCCATTACGATCATGGAGGCAGAATATGAAGTGAGCGCTTATGAAACAGCCCCCCACTCTACGTGCAAGGGGGTTATTAGAAGAGTGAACCTCAATGACAGTCAGAGTGTGATCACGAAAAAGATTGTGCATGAATACAACCCAACAGTGTTGGCTGCACAACGTATCAAAGCTACGGGATCGGTTATTGTCCTTTTCGACGGATTCAGGGTGCCCAACTTCATCAAATATGGGTGAACCCTCGTGAGGTGCTATCTGTACAGGAAGCAATTTGACGTATGTTACGCATGTGGAAGAATCGGACACAGATAAGACGTTTGTCCAACACCTGATGTTGTGCAGTGCAGGGGATGTGGTATGCAAGACCCAGGGGAGGCTCATATCTGCTCTCCCAAATGCAAGTTCTGCGGTGAAGATCACCCCACAGGTGACAGGGCGTGCAAGCAGCGGTACCAAATACCATATGTAGTAAGAGTAAGAAGAAGACAACGCTCCAAAGTGGAGACAGAGATGGAATCGGCCCAACCTACAAAGGAAACCCCTCCAGGCGCCGGAAGGCGCTCACGCTCGAGAAGCACATCAAGATCAAGACAGCGCTCAACATCGAGGGGAAGAAACCGTTCCAGGTCTCGGGAGGCGCAGGTGCGCTTCGAGGAGCAGGAGCTGAAGATAAACAAGAAAAAGGAGCCAGGAGCGACCTGGGCCGAGAAAGTCAAAGGTACTGTGAAAGTCACAGGTGCGCTAGCCTCGCAGGAACAGAGTAATGATGCCAGAGTAGAACAGCTGATCAGAGAGGTTATATCACTAAAGAAAGCAAATGAAGAACTTAAGCAGCAGATTCAGGAAATGAAAAAAGGGTTGAGGACAGAAAGCGACAGTGTGGCAATAGCTAAGCCGGTGTGTATAAGGAACAGCCAGGAAGAAGACACACCGGCGCCCAAAAAGAGAGCTGTAGTTCCGGAGGCAGAATCGATGTGCTCGGTTCTGGAGGAGATTAGGAATGCGATTAGGGACCTAAAGGACACGGTAGACAGCGTTAACCTTAAGGTGGATAAAACATGGAAGTGGAAGTTAATAGCCGAGAAAAGGTTGAAAAAGCTAGAGGCCCAAGGAGAAGATGAAGAATATATGCCCTTGGAAGCCGAAAGCGCAAGAACACCCCCAGGAGCGGCAGGTGGTACAGTCAAGCGAACAGTGACAGGGGGTAGCAAGTCAGGAGGCAACGACAATAATAATGGATAACAGAAATAGACTTAGTGTGTGGCAGTGGAACTGCAGAGGATTTCAGCAAAAAAGAGCGTCACTAGCACAGATAATCAAAACGGTTGAAAATAGGCCAAAATTAATAATGTTGCAGGAAACTCTAGCGGAGGAGATCGGGCTGTCCGGCTTCAACTCGGTCTGCAAAGGCAAAGAACCAGGCAGAGGAATTGCCACCCTAATTGACAAGAAAATTCCTTACATAGAGCACGATCTAAAATTAGGGGCGAGTAAAATTGAATACATATTTATAGAATTGGTCCTAAAACGGCACAGAGGTAAAGCGCAAAGCTTGTTCTGTCTCAACATATATAGCAGTCCCAGAGAGATGAGACAGAGCTTCAGAGCCATCTTTAATAAGACCATGAGGGTAGCCAGAACTTCGCCACTCATAATAGGAGGGGATTTCAACGCCCCACACCAATCTTGGGGTTACCGCTGGAGTAGTAAGAAAGGGGATGGAATCTGGCATCTCGCCACAGATTTAGGCCTTTCTCTTATCACGGACCCAGCCTTTCCTACCAGGTGTGGCAGTTCCACGTGTAGGGACACTACCCCGGACTTATCCTTTACTTATAACTTACCCAGGGCAGACTGGATAAACTCTGGCACGGACCTAGGAAGCGACCATTATATACTACACATAATGGTAGAAACGACGGGGGTGGATGTAAAGCATTTCAGTTACATAGACTGGGATCACTTTAGAAAAATCAGAAAAGACAGAGCAGACACAGATAGAAAGGGGCGCATCAGACTACAAGAGTGGGTAGCTCAGCTTAGGGACGACTTGAATGCAGCAACTAAGGCTATAGAGACAGAGGAAGAGGTCGAACAAATTGATAGTAGGTTGGCGCATTTGATCGAAGCCAAGCAATCGATTTTACAAAGATGGAAATCACAACGCTTAAACAGGAGACTTAGGAAGCGAATTGCTCAGCTCAATAAGAATATAGAGGAACACGCACGATACTTGCAGAAACAAAAATGGGATGAGGTGTGTAATTGTGTAGACGGAAGGATAAAACGTGGAGGCAATTGGAGTCTGCTCAGGCATCTGCTCAACGAAAAAGGCACTAAATCGAATAGACGCACGGCAGTGGCGAAACTGGTACACCAGGAAAGTCAGACTGCAAGCGCAGAGAGCATAATGGAGCGACTGGCTACTAAATACTTGCCTCTCAGGAAAGATCAGGATGTGAGTTATCCCGATTACTTAGGGTTAGAAAGCAAATATATGGATCAGGAATTCACCGAAAGTGAGGTACGCACGGCACTGTATGATCTGAATAGTAGGTCAGCAGCTGGCCCGGATGGAATCTCTAACAGATTGCTTAAGAATTTGGACGACGAATCAATAAAATATCTGACCACATACATTAATGACCTATGGAAAGATGGGGTATATCCAGAAGAATGGAGGACGGCCAGTACTATCTTAATACCAAAGCCGGGCAAGCAACTCAACTTGGATAATCTGAGGCCAATTTCTTTAACATCATGTCTAGGGAAGACAATGGAGCATGTCATATTGAACAGGTTAACGAAATATGTGGAGGACAATGACATCCTACTGTACAATCTGATTGGTTTCAGATCAGGCTTGTCCACACAAGATGCCATGTTGTTAATCAAACATCAACTGCTATTGGCTAAACCAAAAAACACTCGAGCTCTCTTGGGGTTGGATGTCGAAAAAGCTTTTGACAGAATTAAGCATAGAGCAATACTTGAAGTGATTTCCGAACTGGGATTGGGGAGAAAACTCTATGAAGTGATTAAAGCCTTTCTTGGCAATCGTTCAGCTCATCTTAGATTCGGGGATATTGTATCAAAGAAGATGGATCTCGGTGACAGAGGGACGCCACAAGGGTCGGTCTTGTCACCTATGCTTTTCAACCTGGCCATGTCAAAAGTGGCAAAGGGACTAAAAAGGATAGAGGGCATTCACTTTACCATTTATGCAGACGATGTGACGATATGGACCGCTGAAGGAAGTATGGGACATGCGGAAAGCAGACTTCAGAAGAGCATTTATGAGGTAGAGTCTATTTTAGAAGACATGGGACTCAAATGCTCTGCTAGTAAGTCTGAACTCCTTGTACTCAAGAACAGAAGAAGGGGTAGAAAACCGAGGGGATACGTTCCCGAGGAAGAACCCCGGTTAGTACTAACCACGAAGGCAGGCAAATCTATTAAGCAAGTAGAATCCATAAGAGTCTTAGGGTTATTCCTGGAGGCAAACGGGGCAAATGGAAGAACAATACGACACATCACAAGCAAGACTGTAGAGGTAATAAGACTGCTAAGGAGAATCACTAACAGACAAAGAGGGCTGGGAGAGGAGAGCGCCATGAGGCTGGTCCACGCTTTCGCCTTGTGCCACTTCTCATATGTAGCTGGGATGCTCAGTTGGACACAGACAGAGCTAAACAAGTTGAACAGATTAATTAAAAGGCTTGTCAAAACAACAGTGGGGCTACCGATTAACACCCCGGATAACAAATTAATGAAACTGGGGCTCCACAATACAATAGACGAGATAATTGAAGCTCAGCAAATTGCCCACAGAGAGAGGCTCTCTGGAACAAGGCCAGGTAGAGCAATACTAGAAGAGGTAGGATGGTGCCCAACCGAATCCAAAATTTCAGGTGAAGGCACAGTAGAGCTAAAAGATAGCATAAGAGAGATAATCAAGACGACTCCTTTCCCCAGAAATATGCACCCAGTGCACAACCTGGAAAGACGAAAGGCAAGGGCCAAAGCTCTCCTGCAAGAGATAGAACACGACAGAGAACATGCGGCATTTGTAGATGCTGCGTGGGTCAGAGGAAAGAAAGCCTTTACGGCAGTAGTAGTAGATGCAGATGGTCTCACTCGGGATGCTATTACAATCATGACTAAAGACACGACAGTCGCGGAACAAGTAGCGATAGCATTGGCTTTAAGGAATAATAAGTGGACGAAGATTTACAGCGACTCTAAGATGGCTATTAGACACTTTACCAATGGCTTTGTAACCAAAAGGGCTGCCCAGCTGATCGGTGAGTTGGACAGCCAAGAGATCGAAATCCGCTGGTTTCCTGCGCACATGGGGTCTGTCGATCCATCTCGGAAGAATTTAAACGAGATGGCTAACGCAGCTGCACGAGGGCTTACTATCCGTGCACTACGCGACCAGGACCTTAATAATATACAGGTGGAGAACAGGGACCAATTACTTACATATAATGAAATCACCAGGCATTACTACATGAACAGAAGGGAATTCCCAGTGCCACACGCTAAGCTCAATAGAGCTCAAGCGGTGACTCTGAGATTGTTGCAAACAAGAACTTATCCAAGTCCAAACTTTATTAACAAGATATATCCTGAAAGAGAGATACCAATCAATTGCGAGAAGTGTAATGGCATCATTACTCTGGATCACATGCTTTGGCAGTGTCCTGTGACTTTCACAGACTGTGACAAGGAGAGAGACTGGTGGCAGCGAGTCCTACACAGTGGAGTTCTTTCCGATCAAGTACAGGCCGTCCAGAAGGCCCATGATACGGCGGTAAGGTTAAACCTTACTGTCCCGACGTGGGAGCCGCCTGCGTCAACCTAAGGGTTGATCTTCAGGACATTAAATAAAGTTCATCATACCATACCATATCCCTTTACCTACCCTTCCCTCTCTCCCCAGCGTAGGGTAGCAAACCGGATCTTCCCATCTCGTTGATCTCACTGCCTTTCCCCTTTCCTCTGTAGCTCTCTCTCTACACCAGCCCAGCCCAGCCATTCAGCACTTTAGCAGCAGACGAGATGGACATGTCCACTAGATGGTGGACAGTGGCAGAATATCTCCACTGGTTAGCTCGAGCAGTCTAGGTGACTACTGGTCACTAGTCCGCATCGAAGGGGATGTAAAAAATGTATCATCATAATTTATAAAGACTAATGCTCCTTGCGCTGCAGTTCTTCTCAGATGTATCCCATTGCGCATGCAGGGAAACGCTAAGAACTTTTCATAACTGAAGAAATCCTGCGGACCTACATGCAGCCGCATCAAACACTTAAATGCTTCAAAGTGTAAGTACTCCAAATTCCTTTTGCTCAAAATAGCGAGAAAAAAAAATTGTACAAGTTCTGCCATCAACCCTAAGGTGCCCACATGTAAAGCCCAGTAAATTTGGGGAAAAGTCACGGAGACGGTGCTTTGTTCTGCTTTTCCCTGCACCGCACTCTGAAACGTAGCGCTTATTTCCGTTCAGGGGTGGTCGAGGCCGGCAGTATTGGGCCTGCTTTACCGCAACGTATTACGAGTCTGAAGTGCAGACGAAACATGACGAACAGGAGTTTCTGCGCGTATAAACGAGCCACGCAGTCCAGGAATTCTCCTTTTCCCTTTGCGACCCAACGGGAGGAGCGACTATCAACTGATATTCGATTCCTGGCAATGTGCCTTTATTGCGGTCCGTTGACCAAGAAACGGCGGGAAACTCGGAGAAAGATCAGACAGCAGCGAACGAAACAAGTGGAAAGAACGAAATAATGGGTCCCTTTTTTTACTTTACATAGGCATTGAGGAACACGCAGATAAACAAGACACTGGGCAGGGGCCGAAACAAGACAGGGCTAAAGCAACAGTGGGAGAATTCGAAGGTCGGGACTTATAGGAGAGACACTTCGCGGGCACTTCAGAGCGCAAATAATGTGGTGACAATTTTAAAGGCGAACGTCTTGCGATGACCGGCGCACAGTGGCCACGTGTTGTTTTTTTCGCGTTCACTCGATCTGTACCAACGCTTTCATTTTTCAACAATTCAGTGCGCAACCTGCCACGATAGCTCGTTGCTTACTCTGTTTCGCTGCTCAGCACGAGGTTGTGGGCTCTGGCTCGGCCGGGGCGACCGCATTACAATTTGGGCAGAATGCAAAAAAAATGAAAAAAAGGGACTAGCATATGTGCTTTGCATTGGGTGCACGTTAAATAACCCCTGGTGGTCAAAATTAACCCGCAGACCGTCACTGCGGCGTGCGTCGCAATCAGATCGCTCTTTATGAACGTAAAAACCCCATTTTTTTTTTGTGCGAAGCATTCTTTCCTTCATTCCAGGTACTCTGCGGTATGTCCGTTGGTAGGTAAGTATTTCCGGTGTCTCCACACTTCGGGCCTCCATAATAATAAACGTGACCCACAGCAGAATCAAACTTCTGCTTTCCGGCACAGCAACCCTTAAACTGTGAAGCTCTAACCACTAAGCCATGATCTTTATTTTTTTATTATTATTTTATTCTATCAGTTGATAGGTCAGCAATCAAAGTGCAGTAGACAAACAGCCAGAGAGGAACGCTAATTGGTCACAGCAGAACTCACAGCCTAATACTGACTGACGTACGAATAAAACAATTCCACTCGCATAAGTGGCTCAAATTTTTCGAGCCCCACTCGGTCGCCGGGTCTGTAACTTTACACTCTTCCACGACCTTTGTGATCATTTAGTGAAAATACTCACGAATGAACTGGTCACTGATATCGGCGTGGTAAATAAACAGCCATAGGTTTTTTTTCTATATGTTCTAAATAGGAATCCTCATTACTGAATCGTAAGACGCACACTCAAGATCATTCTGCACCGGTAATAACCTGATCCCGTAGGCATCTAGTCGTACATCTTTTTTCAGCGTTTTTTTTTTTAGAGAATATGTCAGAAAAACAGGACCTTTAGGTTATCCAAAAAGGCATTCGCTATGGTTTCACGTCTTCAGCATATGAAGCAGTGCGTTCCCCAATGCACAAATACTCCCGTTTTTTGCATCCATGTTCTCTCCTCAAGGGTACCTTTATGTAGCCTAAAGAAAGATCGTTTAGGGGCAAGTGACACAGCAATTTGTTTAACTCTTGGCAACAAATTATGACCAGATCCGACATCATTCAAGCTTCTGTAGGGTGGAATTGGCACGACAACTTAAACGAGATCTCTATACAACTTTTTTTCTGTTTCACTTCTGATGAATATTTTTACTAAAAACACGCCAGCAAAAAATTACATGCATGCACTACTTATTTTCGTCAACATTAGGCTGCCTCCCTCGAGTGGTCATATTTGAAAACGAAACAAGTCAAAGCCCTACCAAGCCTTAGCCGAATAATTGTACGTAAGAACGCATCTGTCGTATCCAACAGAAACCACAAACACCGTACGATTTGTCTAAGACAGAACAATGACAAATTAAGACCGGTATATCGGACTCCGCAAAAAAGGTTATATGACTGCTTCACCTTTCCCACACAGATTGCCATATAAAAATTACGAACACTTGGTGCAGGTCATTACTATTCGTGTGTAAACAGTTCAAGACCTGAATAAAGAGAAAATCAGACATCCACCCGTTCGTAGCAATTGCTACAAAGGAAACCCCCATACGGGTTCCTCAAGTTCAAGACCTGTAGTGCATAACACAGTTTGCTGGCGAATACCAGATTGCACCCTGTAACCTGCGAAAACACCAAAAACTCCCAGCACCTGGGTTTATCTATCTTCTCGCGTAGCGCTGTTGTTTGCCGACCCCAGTATGTTTAGCTATTGCGACGAAACTCCAATAGAATGCCTAAATATTTTACGGGTGTAGTCACCCACGGCATGTTGGCGAGCACGTTGGAAGCGGCGGGCGAATGTCCATGCCGGTAACCCAGGCCCTTTTCCCATATTACAGAACTGGCACTCACCTTACAAAAAAGACTTAGGCTTAGTGTACGACCACCGCTATGCTGTTCAGGGCCGAACACACACAAAAAAACTCAAAGCTCCGCCTGAAAGACGAACCATGCATTGCGATAGCAAATGCATAGAAAGCTATAGGAAGTAAGGATAGTAGCTTTATCAGTTACATAAACTTCCATACATGCGCTTACTACCTAAAATAACAAGCATGCAGTCAGCGCGCACAGGCAGATATGAACACATCATACTCGATGACCGCGGACATTCACTGTCAAAACGCTGGAATAAGAAAGCGCAGCAGCACCAGCGATAGAAGTGACCTTCGTGTTGTGTATCGCTTCAACGCAAACTGAGCACCAATACGACGCAGACCGCTTTCAAGACAGGGCGCGCGAGCCCGTGCGATGCGCAGTTGTTGCCAGACTAGAACGCCTCCCCAGATATTTTTTGACAGTCTCACCATTTCCGTAAGTGTGCAACCCATTAAAACTGAGTGCCCAATGTGTTACCAGACTTACCTTTTTCAATGAACACGGGAGATCTAGAAATATATCTACGTGTATGTGATGCATGCCGTTCCTTAAAATTATTCAGTATTGTTCTTATAATAGTGCACCGGATAGCTGAAAGCAGCCGTTTACATTGCAGAAGCTGCTTAGTTGAGCGGACGTACAGTCGGGAACGTCATCACATTGAAGATATGAAATATAATATAAGCGTAACATGTTTTTCTCAGTAATCAGACTCGAGAATAACTTCTTTCATTTACACCCCTACAAAAAAGCCAAAGGACGCAGCTACCTTCTTTCTTTTTAATCAAACAAATTCTAGCGTTTTGCGTCTAGCGGTATGCTTATGAGGCACCCTGTTCATTTCTCACCGCCTGGGGTTTTTTAACGTGCACCTAAACATAATAACAGGAGTGCTTTTCCATTTCGTTCCCATCGAATTCCGCGACCTGCTTTGGACCCGTGAGCTCGAGTTCAGCAGCCCAACGCCATATCCACTTAACAGCGAAGCTGTTCAGGGCATCTTTCCCCACTATCATGTCCGCGTGTAGAAAAAAATCCCGAAAATAGTGCAATGCTTGGCCGACCCGCGATGGAGGTGACACAGGTGTTCAGCACTCCCCCAAACGTGGGCCGATCCCGAAGATAGCACAATACCGGGCCGACCCGCGGCTGAGGTGCAGTTCGCCATTGACAAGGAAATGTTTTTCCTTGCTCCCTCCTCCCTTCTCTCCGGACAACATTAAGCCGACTGGAGTCGAGATCGTTCTCCAAGTCGAAGATACTCGGACCGGGGTTAAAAGCGAAAGCAGAAGGAGGTTATCAATTCCTAGTTCATTTTTATCTCTTCTTTCTTGCCCTACCTTGCAGAGTACCAAGTATACAAATATTCATGCTGCAAAAACAAAAGAAAACTTACCTTTAAGTGAGATTAAATAAGAAAGAGCCTCGCTTCCATTCTCTGATTTTTTTTTCCTTTTCCGAGATGCTTCCTGGCCGAAAAGCTTTCTCGGTATTTTCCGAGGTAATATACATACCCCTTACCTGAGAATTCAGATTCACGTGGCCTACTTTTCATAACACACACCGCTTTTTTTTTCCGGCCCCTAGCGCGACTGACATCCATGACGTTCAATCCGAATCGACCTAAGCGTACAAAAGCGCTCACTTTTATCGAATCAAGATGAATATCACCAGAGTGCACTGCTACGGCACTTAATTCGTTCGCTCGTACGAAGTAAGCAACCACACCCTTGGCGTAATTTATGAATGATTGTATCAAGATGCACAGATTTCTTCCACTCCTGAAAGCAGGCGAACCAAGAGAAATCACCGCGCCGATTTATAAGCAACTCTTGCGAGCGCCAAATGTCTTGGTCAATTGCTGGAAGAAGTAATGCTTTCCAAGGCCCGAAAAATTGTACAAGAGTCTCTGGAAAATACAGACGCAATGTTTTCTTATTTTACGCTGATGTAAAAATTCTAAGGGTTGTTTTAATGCCACAAACACTGTAGCGAAGGCCGCACCTGCTTCCTCGTGAGCATTTACAAATTATTCAAACCAACATTGGTGCATGCCTTCATTGCGTTCTTCATGTCGCACGTGAGCAATCCACCGGTCATATTTCTTCTGACTTTATATCTGAATACTGGCGCTCGTCGCTCTGCTTGCGTCTACTAAACTCATTTGATCATACGCGAAAAAGCCATGACGTGTTTTCTGTGGTTATATTTACAAATGTTTAAAACAAAACACTGCGCCTGCCTTCACTTTATCCCGT
This sequence comes from Dermacentor albipictus, assembly GCF_038994185.2. NCBI lineage: Eukaryota > Metazoa > Arthropoda > Arachnida > Ixodida > Ixodidae > Dermacentor > Dermacentor albipictus. Next base: position 46,471,872 of record NC_091824.1, read on the forward strand.
CTGTAGTAAGCAGGGATGTAGCGTACCTTTCTCGTTCCTGCATATGCAATGAAGCTACTACAACCGCCTTTGCAGGCTTTCTTTGCGCAATGTAGAACCAGAGCATATGCAACTACCATGCAGGCAAACTAGGATGCCGGTGTCACACCGCTTCTTCATGCATGGAGGGAATCGAACGCACTGTTCGTCCACGCTGCACTCTTACTGTCGTGTGTACGGAAAAGAGCCCACCTTTTCTACTGCGATATTTAGGCGAACAAAAAAAGCGCTAAGTCTTTCGTAAGGGTCTCCCTAATGAACACTTGTTATCTCATCTTCGAGGAAGCAGAACTGACGCGTCAAACAATTAGCTGACTCTGTTTTCTTATTTCTTGTTGTCCCTCTGAAAACTACAGCAAATGTCTTTCCAGGACATAAAGGATGAGTAAAAGGAAACGTAACAACACAGCCCCCATGCCACCTCGCTGATGATGTCAGACGGTCGGCGCCAGTTCGCAACGTGACGGTCCTCGGTTCGTCCGTCCACTTGAAGCGGAGGCTTTCCTCCCCCACTTTCCTACGACGCCTTCACGACACCAGCTTCTTGCGCGCATTTGCGCTCGGACAATGTCGATCGGATCACGTCCGTTAATGGCCTCCGCTGCTGTTATGGTACGTTGGCCGGGTGAGCTTTTCCCATATTTTTTTCCCTGCTCTATCTTTTCTTAGTATTTTCTTTATCTTCTCTTTCGTATCAGCCTGGCATATTGCCCCCGTTTTTCATTTTGTATGTTGTAGATATTGGTATCCCCTACTATTCTTCTTTTATCTCAGCAAGTGCCTGGGGCTTTGAAGACTGTGTGTTCGGTTGTCTATGGGGTAAAATAAGTCTGAGCACGTTTTTCTCCTCAAGGGCCAGTATGGTGATGACAGTGAAAGAAAGTTGACTATCGCCTAACATATCTACCTTTGTTTAAAATCCACATCTCCACATCTGACTCAAGTCGCTTGACCTATGTTAGTATTGCGGTTTCACGATCATGCAGCAAAAAAACTCTTAGCTTTCGTCCACGCCAGTTTCGCTTGCTGTTCCGTTAGATTTTAAACATGTACTGTGTTCCATATCATGTCAAATGGGAAGCTTACGTCGACATGCCAGCAGCGTATCGCATTTCGAACCGTATTGTTTTTAATGCGACGTGCTGTCATACGCATGGGTTTTCAATTGCCATTTTTGCTGCCTTTACGTCTAGGACTGTTGCGTCAATGCGTGTTGCTAACATATTATAAATACTTAAAGCGGGGTGCATGTAAGCGTGACTTATACAACTTATTTAATTTTGAGTATTCCATACCCACTGCAAATAATACACCTTTCACGAATTTGCAGTTTCGTTGCACTTACCTACGTGTTTATCAATGAGCAGGCCAAAAGCAAGTATGCTTTAGCAGCAGGTTTCGGGTAATAATGCACAGTAAGAGCACGCAGTACTCGGAACGTCACAGCGGCCAGAGATATATCGATGTCCACCACATTTACCAACATAGTAAGAAATTTTGTCCTAATCAGACTGAAACGCTTCCAAGTAATATCTGAAAGTAACGCTGCTTGGCCGAGTTAGCTAGAAGTTTGGTGAAACAGCATACCAGCGCAAAAGCGTCAAGCACGATGAAAGTAGACGAAGACACCACAAACGGTAAGATGGTATTGGCTTAGGCTGACTAAAAGAAAGATGTTTCTGTGTCGCCCGTTTGATTTTTCACCACTACGATGTTTCACAAATAACAGATGACACAAGTCCTAACAGCGGGAGGCCCCGAGGGAGTACTGTGCAAACAGAACAGACACAGTTGTGATATATAGATGCCGTCTGTTTGTCCATCGTAATGGGATCCGCCTTACTCGAGTCTACCATGCGTTCTCTTCGCATCCGCTTTCCTCATTCTCTACGATGACTGGTCCACTGTTGTCACAACATGCAGCGACCATTTGTCTAGTACGGCTTGTACGTGGAAACACAAAGCAGCGTGGCTAAAGAGGGAAAGGGCGCCGGTGGCACCAAATCCGCCCAATCGGGACTTTTCGCGATTAAGCCAGGTTTGGACGGTTACGCAGAGGCTCCGGTGGGAGGTGGTGAAATCGAAGGCCCGCTGATTTTCTGGGACACGACTTTGACTGCGGTTACAACATAAAACACGCAGTTAATGGCATCCCTCTGTGTACTTAACACGGATGGAATTACTGGCTTCCTATTACGAATGCGGCAAGCTCGTCCCTTCAGTCTTGGTCAGGGTCGGAAGAAAAAAAGTGCTCGAACAAGATTATGAGGTAGCCTCAATCACTACCGTACTTGTTCATTCGCTTAATAAGGGTGTCGTCGAGGCTGAGCAAATGAAAGTATACCATGAACATGTTTCGGAACATTGGCTGATCTAATTGGCTGACAAGAAGCGAGGAGAACGCTCAAGTGGAGAGGGATTCACTGGGGCAGAGCCAGTGCACTGCAAATCGATAACCGAATGAAGAGGGTGGTGCCGGCGACTGCCATTATTCGGCTTTCCCTTATTTAGGTGGTGGTGGCTGGTCAAAACTCACGGCGGCATGCAACGGAAATTTAAGAATGACGCTAAAAGTGACCCTCAGCAAAGAAGAGTTGGCAGAATGAGGTGCAAAACGTGCCGAAAGGGCTCCAAAACGTTACACGGCCACGCAAGAAGTTTTATTATACGCAAATACACCCATGGTCTCCGGCAGGTGCGAGTAGCCAGCGTCTCAGCGATCGGCGGCAGCCATCTTTTATTCCTTTCGGAACGGGGCAGCCTGCGGCTATTACGAAGAAAATTCAGTTTTGTTCGGCATATTAATGCATCTTTATCGCCTACACGTCACTTTGACGCGGTGAGTTGTGCGGCTTTGTGACGTCGTGTTACAGGCTGGTGAAGTGGGTGCAGCCCGAAAACTTTTTACCAATAGCCGGGGCTAATGACGAAAAGGGGTCGAATCAGAAAGAACTGTTTTTCTTTTTTCTGTCAAATCATGCATAATCAGTGTCTACACATCATATCATATGGGGAGGTATCGCGGTTTTCGTGACGTCGTCTCACAGTCAGGTGACGTAGGCGTGGTCGAACAAAGTTTTTGACCAATCGTGGAGGGCTGATAGCAGAATTGGAATAGAAAAGTTTGGAAAAGTTTTACATTATAGCGCCCTAGGAGTAGAAATGATAGAAAGTGAACATACATAGCTTACAGCCTGCAAGTAAACGAAAAGTATTGATTGAAAATAATTTATAGTTCCAGTACCGTTATTTTGGCTTCGGCAAGCAGTCTATAGTTCTGCTCATCGAAGCGACTTCGATGAAACCCGGTACACCAGCGCCGTAATCAGCGGGAGCCCGGTAGACGCGTAGGCCCATGCCCTGTTCGAGCAGAAACAGTAAGCACGGTGGGCCGGCCCTCTTTAATTAGCTTGGACGCATTAATCCGCAGCAAAGCTGGAGAGTTTTTTACATGGCTACAAGGGGGGCGGGTACAAGCAGCTCTTCTTCCCTATTCCGTGTTCTTCTCTGCCGCTTCCTTATTGATATTAACGAGCCCACCCGGTCAGAGTGCGCCGTCTAGACGGCGGGCATAAATTAGCTTTACTCGCTGACCTCGTTGGAGATTCCTGGCAGGGAAAGGCCATCTGATTAGCGATATAATTGAGCCGAACGTCCTTCGTGACAGGGATTTGCCTTTTCTTCCCTTCCTTTCCCTTTTTTTTCATTTATTCTGCAATTTTTTCGCGCATGTGAATACACGTGCGTTTGCGGTTATTTGTACGGAGCTTAGCATTGCGTTTTCTTACAGTATGTATACAGCCTACCGCAAGAAACTCAAAGCCGGAAGGCCGGTGTTTGAGAAGTACATTCTTGACTCAAGCTATTGCACTGGGCTGCACGTTTTAATACCAAACATTTGCATGTGTTCGTCGGTGCCTGCTTGCTTTTCTCGGTTGCTCGCTCGCGTTAGCTGATTTGTGCAACGTTATATTTATGCATTCACGATGCCGTTGGTTGGTTTGACCCTTAACAAATAGGCTAAGCCCACTACGTTGAACCGAAGTTCAGCGCAACATTTATGCAAGACACTGAGCTCGATATGCAATTACGTATGCGCTGATGAACAACTGACGAAGAAGTTCAAAGAGTTCATGAGATAATTCAAAGTTCGTGCAGTCTCACATTCATAAAGTAATCAAAATATACCGTATTACTGGAACTTAGACCAAATACATTAGAAGAGCTGGGATTCATTAAAGCTACTACTTTACAAAACCTTAGTGCCATCTAAATTAGAATACGTCAGCTCGATATGGGACCCGGGCCTCGAAACCCTTACTAGTCAATTAGAATCGGTACAGAATCGCAGCGTCCGTTTTATATTGTATAACTTCGCTCGCACTGCTAGCGTAACAGCAATGAAAAATACCTTGAGACCCCTTACTGGTCATTCCCATCGTAGAAAACTGTCCCGATTGCTACTTTTTCACAAGATTTATTGCCATAATCACCAAGTAAAAAGTGATCTTCTTTCTCAGCCTTCCTTCATATCACCTCGCACAGATCATCGCCATAAGGTACGCATTCTATACTGCCAGACGAATGTGTATTTCTACTCATTTATATCGAAGACGGCCAGTAATTGGAACGACCTGCCCACCTGTGTTGCCGATATTTCTAACACTTGTTTGTTGAAAACCGCCGCGAAAAACTATGTATTTGAATAATCTGCCTGGTTACCTGTTGCGTTCTTGCGCTTCGCGTAAACTTATGCTTTTTATTGCTGTTTTTTCGTAATGTTTTCTGTTTGTTGTATTATGACTAAAACCCTCCTTTTTTTCACTCCCATCTGTAACGTCCCGCTGGCGCCTCGAAAGTATTGAAATAAATAAATAAATAAATAAATATCATATGCATTAACCAAGAATGAATGAACACTAACAAAAAGGGATCCAGTCACACACCATAGCAATCACTCCTCTCTTGAAATGCTACGATAGTGCAACCTCCAGATGCGTTCATTCGAGCCGCGTCGTCTGCTCACAACAACAGTAATTCGTGGTATACGTCTTGCATGCGCCATGGTCCTGACATGTCACGTATCGCTGCGAGGCATCATGTAACAAGCAAAAAATAAAGCTGCCTACTCCCACTAATAATCAGGCAGTTACACCCGGAACTATATCCTGCTGCGAAGAATAGTACCTGTGCACGCCTCATACCTTCGGAGGCGCTGCAAACAACTTGAGAGATGAAGTGTACACAGTGGTTTAGATTAGATGACTCACTGCGCGCGCAAGTAGCGTGATTCTAATACTAATGTCGGATAGAGCGTTCGGGGTTACTTCAGCTAGTCGTCTGCGCTTCGCTCTGCCCACTTCCGGTCCGCGGCTTCACCCTCCCTACGTGATCAGCGCCTCCCTCGAATGTCGCGGGCCATTGCAGTGCAATGCTCCGTTTTCTCTCGCTAACCACCGAGGGCGCTGTGGCAGGTGAAATCAGTGGAAGGCATTTTGCACAAACAGAGCTAGCGCATATCTGTGCCTTCGTGTCTGGTCGCGGCTTGGTTGTGTCACGTGCTTGGCGCAATGGCGCCATAGATTGTAAACGAAGACGCGGTGAACGTGGTGTGCGTTTGTATCGCCGTCAGTTGCACTTTGCTACTCGAAGAGACAGGACGTGTGTCGAGTGAGCTCTTGGAAAAAAAAACAGAAAAGCACTTTGCAACGTGGCAAACGCGGTTTAAATCATCCGTGATCTCAAAGAGGTGCGGCGTTATGATAACGCATTACTCTGGCATTTAACGCTAGATCTCCCCTGACTTGACCCGCTTTCTCTTACGTTTTGTGATTCCGTTCGACCAGAAATTAACACTTACGGACAAGCCCAACTTTCAGCCCTTCAATGTGACGTGCGGCTACCAATAGCATAACAAAAAAAGTGAAATCTCATCATTAGGTAGACATGTATAGGCCCTATACTCCTGTGTAGTACTCTACACATCCGCTTACTTGACTCCATCGTTGTATTGTGGGAGACTCAGCTATATAAATGGCGGCCAATAAAGGCAGTTTCTCCCATAAGAATGACAAGTACCCTAGCCGAAGTGTTGACTCTAATGTGGGACATTCCTTGTTCCTCCCTCGTTTTGAATCTCTCACGTGCAAATTGGTTACGTACTTTATCGATGTACTAACCGAAAAGTAGGACGCGGGAGCCATGTAAGTCCAATGCAAGAAGGATCCAGCCTTGCTTATTCTGTCAATATTAAACGCGTTCCATGGGGCCTAGTAAAACCCGAAAAGCTCGATGTTTCAATAAAAGTACTTGTTTAAAAATACTTCTTTCTCTTGCTGTATTATGCGAAATCTGAAATATTTATTGCTCGTGTCAATTTTCCGCTGAAAACTCTTGCTAATATTATTTTCGAAGCGCCTATTTCGGCAACAGGAAAAGTAGCTATTAAGCTTCATCTTTCCGTTCAGGACGCGCACATAGATAGACGACGTCGTCATAATCTCTTGATCTTACATATATATATATATATATATATATATATATATATATATATATATATATATATATGTGTGTGTGTGTGTGTGTGTACACTTTTTTCTGGCCGGAGAAGTGCTATTTCTTTTGCCAATACAGCACATTCGCCGCATTAGGATGCCACGATCTCGCTCCAACGTCAGCGTTGATTGATGATGGTTTCCTTCCTTTGAATCCAAGCTGAAAGCATCCGTCCCGTCGCGGACCACTGGCCAGCAGCGAATAGAAGAACACTAGGAACAAACAAAACCGGTACAGGCGTTCCCTAAAAGAAGAAAAAGTAAATAACAAAATTCAAACCAAGCTTTTCCTGGCTGGAAGCCAGAAAGAAGCGTGCCCGAGGGCTCTAATGAGTGCCTGGGAAGCAGCTTCGGCGGGAAAGCGTCAAACAAGAACGACCATCCACTGCATATCTCTCCTCACGTCTACCATATCTTATTGCTTCTGTTGTTGTTGTTGTCGGCTTCTGTTTTGGTGGGGAGAGGGGGCGAAGGGGTGAGGATATATATAGCTGGAATGGACAGCGCTAGCTCCGGGGAGCTTTGCTGTCCCGATATCTATGCACTGGTCCGTGCGTGGCTAAATATCGCTCGACAAGGACACGGCCACCGTGAAGGATGCAGAAAGCCGGGTAATGCTAGCCACACCCTTCGCTGGAAGGATAAAGAGAGAAAGGAAGGCCAGCAGGCTAGTTTGAATGTGCTCTAGCGTGGCGTGGTCAGCTGGACCGTCTTCTTAGAGTGCTTGCGTACATAGTTTCCTGTTCCTACAACCCAGCTACGCCCAAGCCGATAGGTTTGCACACTGACTTGTTCTTTTTACGTTATTTTCTCGAGTACAACTAGCTCAGTATTCGACGTCTACAGGACTTCTTGCTTGACATAGTGCTTGCGATTCCAGCAGTGCATTTTACGACATTATTCATGCAGATATGAGCTACGTACGAATCGGGCTATTCATGTGGCATCATGCTCGAACGCAACCAATATGACAGTAGAAAAATAAAAACTTTGGAATTTGGTCGACAAACCCAGATGCTGTGATACTGATGCTCCACCATCTACTATTTAAAAGATAAAACTGCATCGCATCACCATGAGAAAACGTTGCGTCGGACAACCGGACAAACATAATCTCCTAGTTCCCGCACCGCTTTAACAAATCACGATCTAAGCGTCATCAAAAAAAGGCGAAACCACTCTCTTTTCGTGGCGTAACTTAAAGGTGACATTTAAGCCAGGACAGGCCGAGTAAAAAACACTGCACCAAGTTGTCGCGGCGAGTCAGTGCTAGCGAACGATCGCGTCACTGTACCGTAAGCAAGGCAGGCATCATCTCATTAAGCTTGCCCTGAAGACTTTACAGCATTAAATATGAGGTACTTTAATGGGGCGCACACAAGCAACTGTAAGCGTTATCTCAATAATTGTTACGCGACTGGCGTTTTCCGAGTGATGGAATAACGGTAAGCAAGCACATGCACAGTGTGCCTTCGTTCTAGCCCAACTATGCGGTAGAAAGGAACCGTCAAGTAAAAGGCAGTTCGACAAGGGCTTTTTTATGTGCATTCCGTGGTCAATGTCCACCTCGCTGTCACAACAGCGCTACAGAGGAATGGGACCCGTCCACTTTTCCGAGAAACAGCTCCTAACAAGGTGTGCTTCGCCTCCCTAATCATGTCGAGGAAAGAGCAGAAGAAAAAAAAAGCATCGTCTGGACGTCGTACCGGCTTTTGCATCATGACACCAACCAATAAAGCAAAGGTTGAAACAGGCAGCGGAGCGGCTTCACCGAAGGTTCCTCACGACAAGTCGATTCCTATGCAGCAGACAGTATAAGGGCAGCGAACTGTACCTGCAAGCCAGTTAGCTCAGTACACGCAATCCCAACGTATAGTGAAGGCCAACTTCTGGGATTTGTGTAGCAGAGCGGCACCGCCTATTTTTCGTTGCAGGCAGGGTTCATTATGGGAAAGGGACTGCGAACGCAAGTATATCGGGAAGCTTCAAAATGAATCTACTTAATTTTGCAGGGGTCCGTTGCATCTACTTCTGCCGAGGGTGTTGCTTCCGCTCTACAGGGAATCCAAATAATTAATTTCTTGTGTCGTGTTCCGCAGGCCGGTAATGCCTATCGAATTACGCAATCGTGAATGTGTCTTTGTATTTCAGCAAATAGCCCGTTCTTGGCGTTTAATTACCCACCACGGTAGCTTTGTGAATAGGGCGTTGTGCGGCTGAGCTCGCATCAACGGATTCGAGACCGGCCGGGGCGGTCACAGTTTAATAGGGGTGCATAACGCAATAACGCTTGTCTACGCCAATTTTACTGCGCGTTAAGGAACCCCAGGGTGTCAAAATTAATCCGGAGTCTCCCACTACTGTGCTTCTCAAAGTAAGGTACTGGTTTTCACACATAGGCTCCACAATTTAAGGAAATTACTCTCAACTATTCTAACATTTATTCTCTAGTGTCAAAGCTTCTTCGTGAGCTTTCTTTCTTGTTCAAGACCATCGCGAAAATCATCGTGTGCCTATCTCCCACTTGGAGAATCCAGGTTTCAATTGACGACGATGGTAGAACGACGACGTCATTAAAACGATGGAGGTGATGACAGATGAATGATAATGGCATCGTGTCCAAGGCGATATGACAACGGATTTATGTCAGCGCGGCGACGGTTGCATGAAATGCTCCTCCGACCATGCGCTTCAAAATTATTCAGCTCCCACCCACGGTCAGAGTCGGTCTAAGCAATGCTATGTCGAGCCAGCATGACGAAACGGCACACCCCGACAAAAGACACGCAGTGGTCGCGCCCGCCTCCGTCATCCTCGTCATAAAAATAGAGGAGTCAATTGTGTGGGCAGTGCAGCAACGCGACCCAGCGCCACCCCGGACCACAGCATCGCAGCCTTACGCCACGAAGCTCTGGCGCGACAGCACGCCTCCACCTCGTGCTTAACGACCAGTACTGCAGAAACTGCGCAAGAAGTACGATCGTCAAAATCTGTCGCTCTGTGCGTTTCGCGGTCAAACGCTTTGTGGTGCCTTGACAGAAGTAGGAAAGTCCTATCTGCTGCACATACCGATGCACTAAGCCACCTGCGCTAACCGGCCTTCTTGCGCGTCAATCTGGTGCATGTTTGACGTGACCAGAGGGTTTTATGCTATTTTATGTGTGAAGTGAATTTCTAGATTCGTATTCTTTTTTTTAACAACGATGTGTTCAAATCAATTGTTGCACAGTGTATGCCGTCAAAACCTTTATACCTTTAATATCAGCGCTGTTTCCAAACCCGCTCTACGACGTGAAATATTCCGGCCTATCAGAACAGGATAGCAGCTCGTTTACACATACGAGCTGCTATCTCGTATGTGTAAACGGTCTCTCTCTCGCTGTTTACATATATATATATATATATATATATATATATATATATATATATATATATATATATATATATATATATATATATATATATATAAAGCCACACACGACAGGTAACTACATTCACTAGCAGATATTCCACGACCAGTGCCACTCTGAGGCACAGACGTCCATCCTGCACTGGATATTAACAACACCCATGCGCACAGAAAGAAGGAAATAGGGAAGGAGCAGGCTGGAAACTGCCTTCGAAAGGGGCACGACGCCTGCCTTCTCATTGGAAGAACGGGATGTAAAAGGAAGTTGAAGATAAGAAGAAGGGAAATCAAGGACAAAAAACACAGCAAGATGAAAAGACCCAAACACGAAAGAAAACAGGAACATACACGCAAGAACAGACAAAAGAAGAACACGCAGGTCGCACTAATCAGAGAAGTAGTACGATGACAAACATACCAAAAAATATTTGGACCCTCGCAAACTCTCTCACAAAAGAGAAGCTAAGCCAGGCTAACTTTAAAGCGACAGATATAAAGGCTCTACGTATAGTTTCGATGGAAGCCCGTGTGTGTTCGACCCCCATGTCATTTTCATTTTCTCAAAAAGCCCTCGTGCCATCATTCAAATACGGCAAAGCAGGTCCACTGGCATGAACGCATACACAGATAGACAATGTGTTGGGTGTCCCATGGCTAGCTTTCCGTGTTAACTTTTAAATGGGGCTCCTGGTCCTGCCGGTGCAATGGAGGAGTGAATATGCTGGGCTTTATAAGTGCCTGTGCTTACCTGTGTTACTGTGTGTGACAGAAAGAAAAACTTTACCGAGGAAAGCGTTGCTACCCTACATTTCCACACACACACCCAGCCCCCCCCCCCACACACACACACGCACACGCACACACACACACACGCACGCACGCACACACACACACACACGCACGCACACAAGACTAGAACAATGAGTAATGTCTCTGAGATATAGCAACGTTTATATATTTAGCCCCGCTGAAACAGATTAAAGCATTTCGAACACATTTAGGGCACGCAAAATAAAATTTCTTAATGTCGTTGTATTCACCAGTTTGCATAAATTCTCCTACTTACACAGTCACCCATTTGTGAAACGAAATCACAGCCGTAGTAAATAGAATAACATGCGTGGGACATCATATCTTCTAGGGTTATGCAAATAATAAAACTTGCGATTGCGAATCGTGAATAGTTCCTACTCTCTATTCGTATTTGATTCGGGAATTCACTTTGCGAAGTTGTCAAATTTTCGTTTCTTTCGAATGTGTAACGGATGTAGGCATTGATCAGGGTCTCGAGCGAGACAGACCGATGGATTTGACGACTGGTCCGAAAGACTCTCAGGATTTATTGAGGAGCTAGTTGGTGGGCCATTATCATTTCAAAGGCAGTGCACTTGTTGAGACGTAGACAAGCACTTACCCAACTTAGGGGCTATGGCGTTGCCCTGCTAACCGCGACGTCGCGTGGTTTGAGTCCCGGCCAAAGAAAGCCGCATTTCAATGGGGCCAAAATGCAAGAATGGTCTCGCGGACCTCGCATTGAGTCCACGTTAAAGAATGCTATGGGGGTCACATTTATATCAAAGTCCTTCCCTAGTGCATGCTTCGTAATCAGATCCTGGTAATGGCGCGCCAAACCCCATGATTTGATTTTATGAAATTTTCAACTAACGCCATATTGTCACGTGGTGGTGACGTTGAATAAGACAGTAGCAATACTGTGAACAAGAAAACTAACTTTATTGGGCGAACCTGTGCCCACAAATCAGGCTACACTTATAGCGCAACGATAGCGGCGAACACGCTCGGCGATCGTCGAAAATCTGATCAGCGGGTCAAGCGCGTCGGCTTTTATAGAGCAGTCGTCGAATGTTCCAGACTAATCGTTCGGACCCGCGTGCCTTCCACAAAGTTCTGCACCATTCGAGTAACGCGATGAAATCAGATAACACAAGGTTCGGCGAGAGCAGACAGCCGGGTAGAAGCATCGATAACTTTCCAGAAACGTCGGATACATGCAGGCGCGTCCCTCGCTGCGCGATTACAGTTGTTAAGCGGCGAAACGTGGTCGCCCGATAAAGATAAGTACACGTGTCAATATCACAAAAACACAAGCACTCGTATAACTTGGCATTCGTGTGTGTTTCAAAAAATGCGTTGTGCTTGAAACAATACCAATGTATTGTACTGCACGACAGCTGAAATCGCACAGAGTCGAACGTTTGGAGCAGGTTACTTCTGCTTACTCATTTCCAGGTGTTCAATAAGACTTGTTCCATTTTTTTAGAGCCTATATACGAACTTGTTTCGATTTATTATTTGCCCAGTGTCGACATGTTGGCGCCCCTTTAGAGAAATGACTGGTGCCGTAGCTAGCCAACTTCAGCCAACGCAAGCCTGTACGTGCGCCTGGTAACATGCTCTTTGCGTGTTTCATAACTGTCGGTGCCACGGTTCCCCACGAAGTCAAAGGCAGTTTATTTTTACAGCGAAGCTGTATAAGGCTAGGGCATTTTCGTCGTCCGCGAACAACCCGCGAACTAGCTCGGTGGCGCAACCACGTGAATACGCTCGTGCTACTTCTCACGCGTTCGTCGTCGTCGTCTTCCCCTTGCAAAGCTGGCTCCATTGCCGCTCATTGCTTAAGGAACACTAAAGGTAAATATTAGGTCGAGCTAGAGTGATAGATTAGTACTCTAGAATCTCTAAGGTGGTAATATTATCGCGAATAGAGCCCTAATAATCCAGAAATTTAGGTAAATGCGGGACATGATTAGAGACATTTAGGTACTTGCCCGATGACGAAAGCACTACTCAGTAAAATTCTGTCACGAGTACTGAACCACTCGCTGCAAAAAAAAATAATAAAAGAATCCTTGTACTGTGTTATAAGACGAAATAAAATGCTACTTGTCCAGATCTGTGTCGTGTCTAGAAAAAAGAACTCATTGAAATTACTCTTGGCAATGGTGCGGGCGGTCGCAAGGCTTTGTTCTCGCTCGACTCCGCACCGCCGCCGCTTTAGCGTTTCAGCAGTTTCGTTATCTTGTGCTGCTGCACTGGTTTTGCTGGGTCGCGAAACTCGCTCAAAGTACAAGCAGCAGAGAATTCAACTTCCATGTGATGTCGCGGGATGCCCGAACGGTCTACGCCACTTGACCAAAAAGCAGTTCCAGGGGCGAATCCACCGCTTTGTCTTGGCTCGGTGCCGCTGTCTGTGGGGCGCCGTTTTATTCCCAGATGGCAGCAAATGGTCGCGATGGCGTATGCAACGTCACCACTGCCCCGGTTGGGTGCAAGGATATTTGAATCTTGAAAAAAAGATATATGGACCCTTCAGACGCAATTTTCTGGTAAACTAACTCATTTCTTGACACGAAACAAGCGTTGCGAGGTTTCTGGAATGGTATTTAAACAGTCCACGTCGACTTAGCATTTGTCTTTAGGGCCCCTTTATGGGGGTACGAGCCATTCATCGGCACGTGGAAACTATCGTCGTTATCATCATCAACTATCATCTTTAGCAATTGCTGGAGCGTCGTCGTCTTGCGCAGGTGGTTCCGGTGCCACTCATCACTCCAGCGTACAATTTCATTTCTCTTCCGTTGTTGTAAGGGGGAGGCCGCGTTAAAATTCTTAACGCGATAACGTTAAGGGCCCTGTGTCGCAGAAAATCTAGCGTCGACCACCGTTTCGGGAATAATCATCTCGAACCATGTATACCCAACCACGCACGTCCTCTGTGTAGGGTGAAGAAGTTACTGAACTAGTTCAATTCCTCGAACTAGATCGGCAAAAACAAAAAACCGTGAGTACGACTTACGCACAACCTACAGGCATGACAGCATCGAATTGTAATTTGAATATACGATAAAACTTGATTCTGTTACGCAGAAACTCAAACACAAATCCCTTTTAACGCGATAGCATTTTCCAGCTGCCGCTTGAGGTCTGCCTTAGTTACATTAGTCTTTGTAGGAGCAGCGCGGCTCCCTTTGTTCCTTGCACATCATCAAAAAAAGAACCATAAAGCTTGCCTTCATGCATAGTGTTCGCCGCCATCGTTTCCCGGTAAGCATTACGGTTACATAAGCTGCCATTGCCGGGAAGCTTGAGAAGCACTGCCGCATCTTTGAATGCTATCGCGTTCCACTCTTAAAGGCGAAGCTTAAGCGTCCTCCATTTTTTTTTTGTTTACGGTGGTGTGAATCAATGCTCAAGGAGTATGAGCATTTCATTGTCTTACGCGATGGACGCATTTATTGAACGAGGTGATACAAAAATATGTCTGCATACGTATCGTCACGGTGGCCACCGATCCGGACAATAAATATGTTCGTACTTTTGTTCGAAATTTTATGTCACCTTTGGCTCGTCTGCTAAACAGATTCGCATGTCATCCACTTTCCCATGCTTATAGCTGGCTTATAACTTTTGCAAACATTCTCAGTTATCCAGACGTCTAATTTTAAATGGTAGTATATGCATGCTGGTGTCAGTTTACCTAAGCCCTGTTCCTTTTTTTACCAAACATGCTCAATACAAACTTCATATTTTATGTTGCTTAACAAAAGAAGAAAATATCCCATATTCCATTCAATATTCAGTTCACGCCTTTTTTTAATTTGGGGAAATTTCACAATCGAATTCCATTCGGTATGGAAATTTCACTATCCGAACACCGCTAATATCTTTCTTTACGTGCCCAGTGTTCAAGCAAATATAGCACGGTGCTTCCATTGAAGTGAAGTATCTGATAACGCAGCTCAATAATAATAATATATGGGGTTTTACGTGCCAAAACCACTTTCTGATTATGAGGCACGCCGTAGTGGGGGACTCCGGAAATTTTGACCACCTGGGGTTCTTTAACGTGCACCTAAATCTAAGTACACGGGTGTTTTCGCATTTCGCCCCCATCGAAATGCGGCCGCCGTGGCCGGGATTCGATCCCGCGACCTCGTGCTCAGCAGCCTAACACCATAGCCACTGAGCAACCGCGGCGGGTAAACGCAGCTCATTCCAGGATAGACGGTGGCAGAACAAAGCGGCCCGCGGTGGAATATAGAGGCCATTACTGCCGAACGGGCGTCGAAATGGGGTTGCTCAACGAAAAACGTCGAACGTGGAGGAACCTCGAACATCCCGATATATATATATATATTTTTACGCAGCGCGAAGAACGTTCAGTCCCTCTCATACGTTTTAGGAGCCGCATTCTGCATGCAAATCTCTTAGCGTACGACCAGGCTACGCGCAGTTCCATTGGGCAACCTGATTCAGCGATTTCACTGTAGAGTCAGATTTCGGGCTCCTCAAGAAAAAGTTTGCGCGAAGTACTTCAGCTCAACAAACACACTTTTGCTAACCGATGCACCGGGTATGAATGCATCACGTCGGAATTAGCTAGCTGTGCCATGGTGTGGATTCGGGTGTTTTGTGAATTAGCGCCGCAAACTAAGAAAATAAGGAACGATCGAGACTGCAGGCGCAGAGAAAACAGCCGAGTCGCATTGTTAGCAAAGCTTCGACGCGAGGAGATGAAATGCAGCTGCCTCCGCTAACAAGGCGCGGCTCAGACATTCGCATTAGCGGCTTTGCTATTGCAGGATTAGATGCCCGCGGCGCACCACATATCGGGTGCCTGCGTGCGGCGTTGCGCAACCATCTGAAACTGGCGCCGGGAGAGCAAATGAACGCCGCGCCAGCACCGACAGCATTTGCCGCTGCAGGAGACGCCGGCGCCCGAGAGATTAGGCGGATTTCCTACGGCTAAGCGGCGTCGGTGTTCATTTCCGCCGGGCGCCCGCTTCCAGAATGCCGGTGGCCGCTCGGCAAGTTGTGTCACCTCGGCTGTTTTGTCGTTCGGCGCGATGTTGCCGACGCTGATCCCCTCTTCCTCGGGCAGATACAGATGCGTGCGAGGTCGGCTAGTTGTTTTGTATTTACTTACGCGGTAGATAAGGTCCCGCGTTCCGTAACGTTTAGAGTTTCCCTGCCCGTAGGACTCGTCGGGCCATCGATCGTGCGCTCCGTTCAGGTAGAAAGCGTTGCGCTTTGGCGAGCTCCACTAACGAGCACGACGCCTTCGTCCGCGCGTCAGGGATGCAGTGTCGTATCTCGGTGAACTTAGAGATTACGAAGTTGCAGAGAGCTGCTGCAGATGAGGGTCCGGAAGCGCAGCACGGTAGATGTGGGATGTAGTACAACACAAACAGCGGATCCGTTTTACCTCCACCTGTTTGCTCTATATATATATATCGGTGTGTCTGCCATAGACGCTTTTTTGTTTTGTTGACACTCCAAAAGCTTTTGATACGTTACATCACCTGGCGTTATTAGCAAAATTAGAGCATCTCGAATTTCGCGGTTTGGCGTGCAATTTTTTTTTTTTGCGCCATACCTAACGAACAGAAAGCAGAGTGGGGTAATAAATAAAGAATTTTCAGCTTTAGAACCTGCCAAAGCCGTTCCTCAGCACAGTGTGTTAGGACCCTTATTATTTAATCTGTATAATGAAGACATAGTGAACATAATGGAACAGTCTTCATTCATAATCTATGCAGAGGATAGAAGCATAATTTTAAATACTGGGACCCTTGATAATACTTCTGTTAACAAAAACATTGTTCTCGATAAATTAAATAATGGAATTTAGCGAACGCAGTGTAAATCAACACTAAGCAGACAACAGCAATTATTTTTACACTGTTACAGAAGCATATACACTTCACTTAAATCGTAAATCGGTCTAAATAAAATGGAGTTATCGTCAGCAACTAAAGTTATTGGCGTTATATTAAATAAGCACTTACTATGGAATTCTCAAATTAAGAATATTCTTCGTAATCTTGCTAGAATCGTTGGGACGCTGTGAAACTGCGGTATGTATTACTTGGGACATGGAAGCTTTTATTTTATAACTCGTTTTTTCCTGCCCAGGTAAATTTTTGTGCGTTAGTGTGGGGCACGAGGTCACACACATAGTTGACCCTTGGCTGCATGAATTCTGATCCATTTGCATGTGAATCTTTCCTGATGCCGGTGCCAGAAATCATGAATTGCAAGTCTTGAGCCGCCGGCATCCTAACGTTCTCGCAAAATGTGGACCGGTAGCAGGCAGAATGAGAGAATATCAATGTGTTTTTCCATTTTCCCTAGTTAATGGTTATTGCTTCGCTCCCACAGTTATTGGATGAACAGCTCAGGCAGCGGTTCCTGGAGGTGGTACCACTGCCACTATACATGGCAGCTGATAGTAATCGTTCATGGGGCCATCTAAATAAAATCAAGTAAGTGAAGTAAATTGCAAAGGAAGGATTATTTTGTTCTACAAACGACTTGCGTTGCAAAAAAAGAAAGAATAAGAAACACATGAAGGCCGCTGTTGCTTCGCATTACTCATCAAGCCTGGTGCAACACAATGCTATAAACTTTTAAATGAGTGCTATGGCCCTAGTGACATCCCTGTCTGTCGTCTTGCTCGTTCATTCCACGACGCCGCGATAATCTACTGCACTCTCCTAAAACGGAAGGAACACATGACTGGGGCGGCAGGAAACCTCCCAGCCTGGTTAGCTTCCACACAACTACATTAATTTAGCGTGACAGATTCACGGGAAACAGGAACCCACAAGGATTTCCTTTCGTGGCCTTACCGTAGAAGTAGTAGCAACAAGAAAC
The DNA here is from genome assembly GCF_038994185.2 of Dermacentor albipictus. Lineage (NCBI taxonomy): Eukaryota > Metazoa > Arthropoda > Arachnida > Ixodida > Ixodidae > Dermacentor > Dermacentor albipictus. Next base: position 46,489,551 of record NC_091824.1, read on the forward strand.
CATCCATCAACTGCGTGTATAAATAACAATCAGCAGAAGGACGGCTCAATGTTCAAACAGACGAAAATTATAACTCGTAGAAAAGCTCGAGGTGCTACAAATTACAAGAAAATATAAAACGACCCTGCAACAACAAGGACAAGAAAAATACACGTTGTGGCTGCCAAAGCAGCATAATAATTGCTTGGTCAAGGCATTTTGTGGTTACCGCCTAATTATACTACGTGGCGACTCAGTCCCTATGGCCTTCTGACACTGAACACGAGACCACTGGTTTGATTCCCTACAGCTGCGCTCGCATATGAATGGAATGCAAAAACACTCTAGTGTCATGATTAGTGTGCATGCCAAACAACCACAGGGGCTCACAAATTAATCCAGAGCCCTCGACAGCAGCATCCACATAACCGACTGTATGCTTTCGGGACTCTAAATCACCTTGTGTGTCACTGCACATACTTTGACACTCAACGACTTACATTACAAGCAAAACTCAACCGGCTAGATGATATAGTTCTCTCATAAGAAACGATCCTTGGACCGTGGCTTATGAATTCTTGCATGGAAAAGTCCGCAAAAGCCCTTCTGCGCTTCATGAAGGACACTGGATTTTATGAACTCTTGTGACAGTGGAGATTCCTTTGCGACTGACTCTGAATGACCGACTACCATTTTTCTTTTCTCGCCTTATCTGTTCTTTCCTTTTCCTCCTCACCTAGTGCAGGGTAGCCAACCGGGCACGTCCTTGGTTAACTTCCCCCCTTCCCCTCTTCGTCTCTCTCTCTCTCTCGGGACAGCAAAAAAAATTGTATGGCGCTAAAACTACACCTTTAAGAGTGGAACGCGATAGCAGCCAAACCTTTGGCTGCTTCTCACGCTTCATGGCAACTGCAGCGTATGCAACTTTAATGTTTACCGGGAAACGCCGCGGGGAGCGCTATGCACGAAGGCATCCCTTCTGGTATAAACGCGGCTTCTTGCTTGGTCCAATGCTGGAGGTAGTGCACAACCGCGCCAAAAAGAATTACGTAATTCGCAGGTTTCTGTTACTGCTTGGCACTTTTAATATTTGAGCCTGAGAAGATTTACCATCAAAAGGTTGCGCTGTTGCTGTTTTACTTCATTACATTTGTTGGTGGCCTGTCATTCTCAATATTCCGAGGAATAACTTTGTCAAGAATGCACGACAAGATATGTACAACTTTAGCGATAGAATAGAGTGGCAATATAAGCCACATATACCGCGCGTCACATAGCAAGGCGTGGCATATAGATATACTTAAATATATACGTGAATTTCCATTCCCAGGGACGCCGGCGCCGGACACCGGCATCGTATTTTCTGTGACACGGGGTCCTTAACGCTGTCGCATCAAAGCAACTGAGAAGGGGCTTGAAGAGGAGAACAGAAAGAAGCGCCCAGGGTTCACCAGTGCTCTGGGCCTCTTACTGTTAAGCACTCTTTTTTTACGTTTTTGTCACTTTCGTGAGAGGGCGTTCATCAACGATGAGCAAGAAGGCGCTCCCACGACCACCTGAACAAAGTCAGTCGTATGCTCCACAATTCATTTTTGGATGACGTGCCTTTCGAAGCACGGACCATCTCTATTCCTCGGAGAGCTCAACGCCGGAAGCCATGGACTGTGAGAGCGAGTGCACCGTATTCATGGGCCGCCATATGAATAAGATACGCCGACTGTAGAATGAGCCGACTTCAGGACAGAGTGAGCAGAAATCCTTCAGGGGTTTTTTTTTTTTTTTTTTTTGTAGGCGCCGCTCGCTACGTCACCGAACACGAACTCCCTGAGTGGGCAATTTCAAACCGAATATTTTGAAATTTTGGCCCCTGGGCAAATCAGTGAAATCAGCATCAACGCTCAAAAGAACATCCTGACCTTAGATGCGAATACTTCAGTAATACTAGAGAAGTTAAAGGCCTTTGAAAACCATTGCGAAGTTTAGCACAATTCCCCTCCGCTCCTTTATTACTTACGGGAAGGAGACAACGGCTTGTGGCATTTTCGAAATCGGCCTCGAAATCACTTGTGCGGACCTTAACAGTCTGTAGAGGTCATCGGTGTTGTATATGCTGGCATCTAGTGAAAGCTGGGAGACATAGTTTCCCGTGACTGTGCGTGGTCGGTGATCTGGCAGCGCGTGCTCTTCTTCTTCTTGAGATAGAACACATCTGAGAGACCATTAGACGTGTGCATGCGTATGTGACTCCTCGTCTGGCCGTCTCGCTCTTCCTTCCTGGCTGCAACAATCGGTGCGCATTCTTGAGATTCACATCCTGGGGCACTCCCGGTGCATCAAGTTAATATTTGCTTCTTCGAGATTACCACCATCTGTAAAAGTCGGCTACGTGAAACACCATGTACGACCCTTTATTTAGACGCCTCTTCAGTGCCGAAAATGTTTAAATATAGGCCAAGTGAGCGCTGTTTGCATAAGTGAAGTCAGCTGCTCGCGTTGCGATGGACAACATAATACCGCCGACTGTGATGCCTCTTCATTTAAATGTCCCAATTGTCCTGGCTCTCACCAAGCGATGTCGAAGGAATGCCCGCAGATGCAGCAAGGAGCTCGTATTCTTCGAAAAACACACCTTCGCGTAGCGAGACTGCTCAGTCTTTTCGCCAAAGGGAGGAACGCTCGCTAAAGAAAATTTCAGAGGAAATGCCTTGCCGGGCGCAGGCGCCATGACCCCCTCTGCCTGCGTGATCGTCGAGCACAGTAACCACACCTACAGCGAATTCAAGGTTAGTGAGACCACGCGGAGAATATTCGCCTCCACCAGCTGATACAGAAACGGAATGAATTTTGCTGCCCTCTAGAACCCACGGCCATGATAGCGGGCCCTAGTTATCCCATTCGACATGAAGCCAAGAATGATAGGGCCAATGAAACCAGTGACTCTACAGGCAAGCAAGGAGATGGACACAATGAGAAGAAAAGCGCTCAGAATATGCTGAAGCACCTAGTAGAGTCAACGCGCGTGATTCTCCGTGGTCTCCCGAATCTGGCCGCTAAAAGTGCCCTGCAGGTGCTCGCTGTACTGGAGCCACTTATCGCAGCTCTTTACATGTTGTAAAACTCTTGCTTGGCGCCTGTGCTGCTCACGCAGGAGAAGTCCACACACACCAGCTTCGTCTTAGCGACTTTCTCTAAAGGTTCATTTGAACTAGTGACTACAGAAATGATATAAAACGCGGCAGTGGCTTTATGGATGACATTTCTGAACATTTAGCAACAGAATGTTGAACCTTCTTTCTCCGTTGTGCATCCCTTTTTCTATGTCATCATCAACCCTCATCACACCTATATGTCTCCGTTCCCCCTCTTCCTAAGCAGAGTAGCAGGCTTGAGCACGTTAGCTCAGGGCTACCGCTCTGCCTTCTTTCAAAAAGGTTCTCTCTATCTCGGGACAGTAAAACAAAACATGTCTTTTGTAATCTCCTAAATATTTCTTCAGTAGAGCAATATGTACTTGCAAGAAAGTTAACCTTACGTCCCAGTTTCTCAATTTAACAAATCGTGCAAATGTAGAAAAGAAAAGGTATTGATCGCTTACTACGTCTAGAGCGCAATTTGTCTTCCCTTTTTCGGCAGCTGCCTAAACAGTCAAATATACATATTCCCTCTACGCTATATCTTATATAGCACAACTAACGGTGATCATCAACGGAGCATTTCACTCTTCGATGTGGCACGACGTGTGTCGAGTGAGCTCCTGAACAGTACTTTTCATTGTGGTGAATGCGGCTTATATGATACGATTCCGGGGCCTCAAAGAGGTGTGGCGCAATTGTAACGCATTTTTCTCGCATTTACCGAATATTTTTCCACGTAGATTGGTTATTATGTATGCTGCAATGAATACTCCTGTTAGAGCCAGCCGACAAAAGCGATTCATGCGTACGGGTCCTTTATTCAGTATCAAGATTTCACTACGTAGATATAAGCGAAGTTGACATCTGCCGCACGTGTCCAGCTTTTTGTGCTTTGCGAATGATAGCAGATATGAAATAGCTGTTACAGAAAACTGGGTTTAACTTGCCGAGAATGCTTTAAATAAAAAGAAAGGCGAATGCAGATTTCGTGTTGAGTGGTGCTCGTTTCATTTGCCATAGAAACAGATGCACACCATATGCAATCGCATAAAATGCCAACTATCAGCTGATTTTTAATATGGCGTCCCAGGTAACGTTAACCAAGCTTTTCACCGAAAAAAAAACAATATATAAATAAAGATGGTGCAAGATATCATCTTAAAACCTACGGTGTTCCGCCATCAGACCTCTAATGACCAAACACCGTACTTCTTATAATTGTATCTTGCGTCATGTGTTTGTCATCTTTATTTCGGTGAACTGCCTCGCCAACGTTAGCTGCACACAGGGTATGGTTTCCCTCTTTCTGGCGTACGGACGCTCTCAAGTCTGTTTTTCTGATACAGGACATTGAACTTTACCCGCTACCACCGAGCTACGCCAGAGGCGCTCATTCTCAATTCGGATCACCACTTCATGCTAAGCACGCATTCAGCGCCGGGGTCTCGGTACCCATCGAAAAACTGATGCGAAACTTTCGTGGGTGGTGGGATACTTCAAACCGTCAGATATGCTTCACTGCGTACACAACGGGTCGACGAACCTCGTGGGTGCAGAAGTGCCGAGCATCTGCCGATCGTTGTTGGAGGATACGCCTATAGCTGCGGCCTTTCTACGGAATGGGCTTTTTAAACAAATCGTCTGCTCGGGCCAACAAAGCCAGAGACCAGGTCGAGCTTTCGACAAAGATTCACAATTTATTGCGATAAACATTTTGACAGATGGTCCAAGCGCATGCGGAGGCCCACGGTCGGAGGTGTGGTGCGTCTCCAGGTACGCCTAATGCGTTTCGCTGATAAAACGATGAAGCGAAGTGTACGCGTCGTCTGCACTCCGCCTAATCGGTTCGGTGGCGGTGCCAGCACAGCGTCCTGCCTTGTTCTGCTGGCACAGTCGTTCAGCGCGCGAGCGTGCACCCTAAGCACACTAGCCATGCTGCTGAGCTATTACGTGTGTGCACTGGTCTGAGCTGAACGGATGGTAAACGTCAAGCCAATGTTATTTACAATTTCACCGAGAGCTCTATAACGCCTACGGATTCATATGGCTCATCTTGGAGGTTCCACGCCTCTTAGGCCACTGGCAAGGCTCCTCGTCTCACCAGCGTTGTCAAATGTCACCGGCCGTGGTTGCTCAGTGGCTATGGCGTTCGGCTGCTGAGCACGAGATCGCGGGATCGAATCCCGGCCGCGGCGGCCGCATTTCGATGGGGGCGAAATGCGAAAACACACGTGTGCTTCGATTTAGGTGCACGTTAAAGAACCCCAGGCGGTCGAAATTTCCGGAGTCCTCCACTACGGCGTGCCTTATAATCAGAAAGTGGTTGTGGCACGTTAAACCCCATAATTCTTTTTTGTCAAATGTCCCGACTATTCCTGGCGCACAGCAGCAGTTGCCTCCCGTGCGTCGTGGCACCAAAATGTCGCAACCACGCATAGCTGGAACACCGTACAAAGAGTTCAAGCACAACGCGAAGACTTGCTTTCACCAGGGTCTCTTAACTGGTCTCTTTTAAATTTCCCACTGAGCGGAAAAGCCAGCGTCTCTGGCAGTGAAACGGCGCCTAGACTCCCATTGGCCGCGATGCCACGTCACGCACGCGCCTCGACGGAGAAGAGCGGGCAAAGCGGAACGCCTACTGCTACGCTAGTGCACCAAGTGTTGCGGGAGGAGAGAGGGCTTCGCCGCGACGCCACGTCACCGACACGCCTCGAGAGAGCAGATACGGCAGCGCGACGCCGAGAGGCGAGACGAATTGTCGCAGGCGTAGCCGTTGCGGGACGCGCGCGTGCGGGTGCCGCCATCTTGATCTAAGAAGCCGGCAGGTAGTCAGTATTTATTTATTTATTTACAGTTCCCTCAGAGTAACTGTACATTATGGAGGGGAACTACCACATAAAAAGATATCCAAAATAAGATTATACTGAAAAGCTACATTATAAGTAACAATGAAAAATTCTGCTAACTCACTTAGTACATATCATAATAAACACTTTTATCATACACAAGAATTAATGGTGTTTCATCAACGAAATTTCATGATACAATTTCTAATACACGAGTTACGAATGATAGATCAATACATAGATTCCTAATTTCCAAATATCATGTTTATACAATAAAAACGTCACACAATGTATTAACCACAAGATTTATTATTTAGATATAGTTAACTAAAGCAGCTTTAAAGTGAGCAGGATTACTGAAGCTAACAATAGATGCTGGTTGACCGTTCCATTCGTTGCGTGCTTAAGGCAACAATGAATGCGAGTGTGTTAGAGTGAGGCACGTGTACCTTATGTGTCTAATCTCTACGTGAGAAGATGAATCGTGTTGGATTAACCTATGCCGAACAAAGCGTTGCGTTCTGGTAGTAAGTCTTACGAAATATGCACAGGTGTGATTGTTCCCTACGGGTTAAGATGTAAGGGAGGTTCACTTCAGCGTTCATTTGTCTTACTTTTGCCGTGCGATGGTAATTAGTTAGTATAAACGGAGCGGAGTGATTCTCAACGCTTTCAAGGCAGTTAATTGAGACGGCATGATGCGGGCTCCATAGTGAATATGAATATTCCAACTGTGGACAAACATTTGTCGTGTATAACAATTGTTTGAGTGATAATGGTGCGAGCGAGAAGTCCTGCAACGATATCCAAGTGTGTGATTAGCTTTGTTCGTTATAAAATCGATGTGCTACTTCCAAGATTAGTTAGTTATATGAACGCCGAGATATTTGTAGTTTCTTACCCTCTGTAAAGGAATGTTATCAAGTAACTATTCACGGCAGGCTTCATTATTACGAGATATTCGCATCGATTTACATTTCTTGACGTTAAGTCGCATGTGCCACTTTTTAGTACAGTTCAGCAATGTGTTTAAATAGTCCTGACAAGAGGATATATTAACGTCATTATTAATTTTGCGATATATTACGCAGCCATCTGCAAAAAGACAAATTTTAAATGAGATCTTGTCAGGTAGACCATTATCATAGATCAAAAATGGTAATGGTCTAAGAACTGACCCTTGTGGCACACCAGATACGATGGACGTTAAGCTTGAATTAACTTCATTAGCATTTAAGAATTTCAGGTGGCATGTTAGGAATGCTTTGGTCCTGTTAAGTACATTAATATTAGTAAGAATGTTTACTGCACTGAGTCTACACATCAGTAATGCGTGGTGTACTTTGTTAAATGCTTTACCGAAATCAAGAAAAATACAGTCTGTAAGAAATCCTGCGTCCAAGTTGGAATGCAAGTCATTACTAAAGCAAGGAAGCTGGGTATCACAGCAGAATGTTTTACGAAAACCATGCTGGCTAGGTGCAGAGAAATTGTTAGATTCAAGACAAGAAATAATCTCACAATTAATTCCATGCTCCATTACCTTACAGGGAACTGAAGTAAAACTAATGGGTCTATAATTATAAGGGTTTTACGTATCACCAGCTTTATGAATTGGAATTATCTTAGCCTTTTGCTATGTAGAGGCAATGTGCCGTTGTGAAGCGATTGAGAAAAAATATAGTTATAATTTTATGGAGCAACACTCGCTAGTACTGTGTAAAAAGTTAAAGGTAATCCCATCGACGCCGCATGACCATTTTAATTATAATTTAGTTAGGATTGATTTAACACCGCTACTGTTAAGTACCATGGGATCCAGCTGTAGTATATTTTAGTTGGTAATTCGGGAGGCGCAGTAGCATGGGGGGACGGCAAAAAGACCTGAACGAATGTGCCATTTACCACATCAGTTCATGTGGGGTCAGAAATTGAGTTCCTAGTTGGTGTTATTAGCGTGAACTTTGTAGTGCTATCCCATTTAACAGAGCTCCAGAATGCCTTACTGGTAGTTTTCAGTAGCTTGGGAAGGGTAACGTTGCAGTCACAAAACTTCGCAGACCAAAAAGCAGGAAAGTACGCAGCGGGAGCGGTTTCGTATGAGAACCACTGATCATGCTTTAGTGGCCGTTTTGAGATACGAAACTGGCGTTTTCTCTCTCTCTCTCTCTCACCCACACTGGGCTCAGCTGCTGCGCGCGCCTGGCGGCCTTGGGGGGCCGCTGTTGTTTCCTTGGCCTCTCGTCGCCCAGGACGTCGGTAGCATGCGGCGTCCTTGAATTCTAAGCAATAATAATTCAAATGATTCCGTTCTACAGCCAACATGCTAACGTAGAAACTAAAAAAAAAAATAACAACAACCCGCACCAATCTAATCGCAAAGTTTGATAACATATCCCGCAGCAATACCGGAAAGCATTACTTGCAGTGCAAAACACTGGAAGAACTGCATCGGTGGTGTTCAATAGTACATAAATGCTTTCACTGTCACAACTCATAAAAAGTGCTGAGGTGTCCCTGGAGTTTTTAAAATTTTTTATCGAATAATAAAGAACATTGTTAACACTGCCAATGGTTCGCCTCTTAGGTGCAAAGCTGTCATATTCTTTTAATTCTTGAGGGGCGAGAGAGAGAGGGAAAGATAAAACATCTTTATCGAAAAGTCCCTGCTCGGTTTGAAAGGGGAAAGGAGATGCTGGGAGTCTAGCCCCGTAAAGCTTTCCTCTCCTTCAGACGTAGCTCAGGACTTGAACTGTAGTGGCGTCCTCCGCACACATAAACACACAAAAACATCACCCAGCCATACCCTCACTCGCGTACCCTCACGCTTCGCGAGGGCATGCAGCAACGTTTCGCTGCCGGTATGATCGTTGTGCACATGCGCACTAGCGTTCCCGCTTAGTGGCTGTGTGCAAAGTCTTAGGATACACAGAAGTAAGCGAAACAAACCCTTAACGTGCTGCTAAATTAATTCTTCGCAGACGTATGCCCATCTGATCAACTGATACATCAAAGACGGGTAAGTGGTATATACTGCAGTTCTGACAACCTTCGGAAGTACTTAAGCCCGTGCCAACCCAAGAATGGGAGCGTTATATATGCACAGCCAATTAGGTTCGTGTAGTTTCCCGACGTGAAGTTGTTTCGCATGTTTAAAACAACCATTCTTTTTAGGTTAGTCTTTGTGTTGCTGGTTTCAAGATGAAACTGAACGTCCATTGCAGATTTTATGGGTGGTTTTGATATCTCTCTCAGCTAAGGCTAACATTTTAGCTTGAAACAACGAGTTTTTATTTTACAATTAGCCGACGATTTACGTTAGCACAGCAGACTCATTAGGCTGTTAAAGGACTCCTGCTGCCTCGGCTCTCTTTCAGAGGGGAAAGGCCGACGCACTGCTTTTCTTGTTTTTAATTTTTAGGTTGACAGTCTACCTGCAGGCTGTTCTCGGTGATGATTTGTCATTGACGCTCGATGCGCGTTCTTACCGACGCCCTCCCTGGTCGTACAGCCTATTCTTTTGCGCAGACAGCGTTGCTGACTGCCCTCTGCTACCGCAGCCGTAGAAACTCCTATACTCCGTTTTATACATAGCGTGCAATGCTGCCAAAGCTGGGGAGCGTAATACGGCGCTATACTTGCGACAAGAAAAGTAGGACACAACGTTGCTCAAATGCAATAAATAAAGATAGTGTAAGCACAAATATTATGATTAGTATTTCGTGACAGTTTTGTTAACACACAAGCTATATGCACGCTTAAAGCTCCGCTATCTAAATTGTCATTGTACTTTCAATATCCCTCTTAGCTCATCCTAAGTTTTGCGCCGTCTGAACAGCCGCCACAAAGAAGATGGCGCCTCCCGCTTCAGCTGGAAGAGCATCGCCTCGTCGTTTGTCTTTGAGGATATCTCCTGCGAAGTTTTCAATGCAATGCAGGCAATTTCCCGCCAACGTCTATGCAGCGACAAGGGCATGCTTCCCGGAGAAGACAGTCCGCGAAGTTCTTGACATCGTGAGCGTTGATACCGGAGTGTCCGCTCGCACTGTGGCGAAGTAAAAGACGCAGTCTCTCTCAAGCTGATTGGCTTCGCCGAAGAAGAGGCCTCGCAAAGTGGCTCTAGCACACTCGCGTTTCGTCAAGCATGATAGCTTTACGCTACACGCTGTTTGTCTCTGTGCACGCTGAAAAAGAAATTCCAACTTTTGATAAAATCCTCAGAGCGGTTAACGAAGACGCCAACCTGCCACTATTCAGCAAGACGACATTATGGAGGCTGTTTCATGTCATCGGGTTCACGTTTGATAAACGAAAACGAAAGCTGGCGCTCATCGAGTGCTAACCCATAATAACCTGGCGTTGGAGGTACTTGGGAGCCATCAAAGCATTCCGGGAGCCGGGCTGGTACGTAGCACACTTTATAATTTTGCGACTTGCACGTTGAGTTCTTTAGACGTGTCTCCTGGGCGCTTGGAGATAGAAAACAGAATGTTTATGAACTTTAATGGCTGCGATCTAGCAGCATGTGCTTTAGTTCGCATTTTATTTGTTGTTTGCGCGCTGGCGCGAGGACAAATTTTCGGGGCTATGCGGTTTAAGCTACAACAGCGACGTACCGGCTTCCACAAAGGCGCTATCCAAACACGTGCTCACGAGCGCAAGAAACGCCTGCCTGCAACCTGGCGGCGCGTGCTCATAGCTTCCAGTGAAGAGCCACAGAAAGCTGTCCACAGGTAGTTTCAGGCGTTTCGCCGTTAGGAACAAGATTTCAGGTGTGCTATATAGAGGCATATCTTTATCCCATTTTTTCCGCAGGGCAATCATCTACGTGGATGAAACGTGCGTACATGCCGGCCATATCAAGCAGCAAGTATGGCAAGATACCACAGTGGCATTATCTAAGGACACCTTCCTAAGCGGCCTAACAACGGGTCCAGCAGCCCCATCCGGAAAGGAAGGCCGCCTGATCTTTGTGCACGAAGGATACAGTGACACTGGATTTATTAACGGTGCAGCAGACTCCTTCAGGCCCAAGAAAGGCGGTAATATGGACTATCCTTCGGAGATGGATGGCACATACTTCGAACACTGGTTTACGACTAAACTGATGCCCAACATCCCCGCAAGTCGCGTCAATCGAATGGATAATGCGTCGTACCATAGTGTCGCTCTAGAAAAAGTGCCCACAGAGTCGACACGAGGAAGTGACATCCAAGTGTGGCTTACAAGCAGGGGAATTGCTTGGAGCTCAGATATGGTTCGTGCCGAACTGTTCGAACTTTCAAAGAGAGTGAGTGTGCCCTACGCTGGCACTGTGTACCGTATATACAATGTTGCTGCTCAACACGGTCATGAAGCGTTAAGACTGCCTCCATACCACTGTGAATTTAACCCGACCGAGAATGTATGGGGTGTCGTGAAAGGCCATGTAGCCATGAGAAACAATGAGTTTACTTTGGCGCAAGTTGAACAGCCCTCGACAGATGCACTGGCCTCAGCAACTCAACAAATGTGGGCAAACTGTTGCGCTCATGTCCAGCATGTCGAATACGAGGCCTGAGAACGGGATGTAATTATTGATAATCAAATCGAGCAGGTCATTATTAGCACTCGAGGGTCAAGTGACTCTTGTGACGAGTCTATCTCGTCACAAGAGAGGTATCACAAGAGCATTGAGAGGTATCGAAGACCTTGCTTAAGGGGTCCCTCACTAGGCCTCATTGCAAATACGATACCTGGTGTCCTCAACTGTTTGTACGCCCAAGCTCGTGTGTCTCGCTGTATCTTAATTGTGTAGCGCTGCTCTTAGGATCCTGGAACATGATGGTAATCCGGGGAATGTTTGCATTGCTCATCGTGCGCGAAAATTGCTGATTGAAAGTTGCTTTGATTTAGAACAATGCCTCATGAAGCGGAGAATGCGGGTAGGACAGAGAAGGACAACATCCCGTCGGTTGTGTCTTTTCTAATCGTATTAGCCCTTGTTGGTTTCTGCTGAATATTGCTGAAAAATAAATTCCTGTGTTCATTTCCAACAATGCTGAAATAGTTGTTTTTTTTTTCATTGCGTACAAAATTCATTATTTATATTTACAGAGCGTATATGATGTTGGTAAATTAGTTGTAACGCAGGCGACCACAGGAAAAATTTTTTACTCAACGATTCTTATGAACATGAAAAAAGCGAAAGAAAAACTTCGCCATACTGAGAATCGAATCCAGGCCCTATCTAGCATGACACCCCCCTGGCGCACGCCTTGTAGCACTCAGCCATGATGTGCACGGAGTGGTACATTTTATTTGTATTTTTTTAGGACTACTTCCAACCTGTTGCACACTATGTATGAAACGGAGTATAGCCAACATCCCACGCGGAGCAGCTAAAACACAATGTGGGAATCAAAAATTAGAGATTACTGGCCAACAAAGCCGCGCAAAGGTGGTGGTGTCGATTCATATGTGAAGCGTACCAAGCGAACATTGGTTTTATGGTTATCGATATTTACCTTCGAAATCGAAAAATTCGGGACTAGACGCACGCTGCGTTGCACATCGAGGCAGAGCACGGCGCTGTAAGTGGGCTGTCACCGCATGAAAAACGGCTGCGAAACTTCGCTTAGCATCCTCGCTGTATAATTTGGCAGTTTAGCCCGACGGGCGACATTTACAACGATAGCAAAGGCTTAGCTTTGCTCTTGAACTCGTCTGACGGTACTCTAACTGTACACAGGTGCGAATGGCATGACGTAGCACGCAAGACAACTCCTGGGCTGGGCAGAAGAAACGGCACATGGTGCCTCACGACGCTCGCGTGATGAGTTGTGATGCGCGCGACCAGTGGCAATGGAGGCGTTGCTTCTCGATAGCGCACGAGTTGAGATCGACGGCAAACCATCAGAATTATTCAGCGGCCATTGAAATAACTAATTCTATTAGCTTGACATTTGCAGCTCACACAAGAGCACTCACACTGCTGCTCAGTAGGAACGCAATTGCGGGTTGTGGCGAGTAGAGCCGAGTGCGCGGTACGGACGCAGGAAAGTAAAACTGTCTCCGATACGCGCATTCAAACTGCCACTGCAACAACAAGGGTTGATAGTCAGAAGGCGTTACCGGAAGCTGTGGTCTTCAGTTATAGCGAGCGAGCACAAGACATGCAAGGAAAAGTGGAGACATGCATCTCCTACTATGAAACCATAAGTGGCCTACTACGCAGTTTGAACATAGCAGGTGTGTAACAGATTGAAAAAGAGACACACCTGACTATGGACGGCAGGAGTGACGAGCATGGTGCCGTTACCACTGAACCTAGTACTCGTTGTCATTTGCCGGCAAATACGGTCTCCCGCTACAGCATGCCAGTTGAAGCCACGCAAGAGACTAGACGGCTTTGTCCCAGTGTATACGCTAACGTGACCGGGCTTCTTACCTCAAATTCTGAAGCTTAACGAGTTTGAGTGTTGGTAAAACTGGAAAGTCGCCGCAGTACACAGAGGCTGCTAGAAAAGAAGAGTGCTGTTTCTGCGCTAGCTCTTGAAAGCTAAAGAAAATAGACTTCGGGCTTCACTACGGTTCGCCCGATGCTGAACTTAGCTAGTGCTCACATTTGCCGATGTACTTGTGTGCCAACAGTTGCCTCATTTACGTACCGATGCGGGACAGATACATAGTGCTGCTGTGTGGGTACCCACTAGTCATTTATTGAAGATTGTTAGCGCAATTGCAAATGTACTCTTTTTGTTGCGCTTGTCTTTGCGTGCAAAGCTTGCGGCATTGGGTCTTTCTCCTCTGTTCCCGCAGTTCTCGTGTAAGTGCTGACTATTTTAGAAATGTTCCTAGACTTTGTTTCTTTTTGTGGATTTCCGTGATTGCGAGGGAGTTGTGTGCGCTCAAGTGTTTTCCGTTGTGCAGCCTCCGGGTACAAAATTCACGGCACAGCGTACTGAAAGTTGGGGGGGGGGGGGGGGGGCGATGAGGAGTGCGACGTGTGGAGGACGAAGTATTGATGCGTGATGGTGCGTGGCGGCGTAGCACGCGAGGAGAGCGGGCGCCGAGATTAGGTTGGACACGGCTCGGGGGAAGAAGCTCGGACCGGCGAGGACTTTGTGGGACGTGTTCCGGGGTGATCGTGAGAGTCTGCCTGTTCGTGGACACAGCTGGGTCAGCCCGCACACGAGCGTATAACGGCCCGCACGGGTAGCCGTCTGGGAACCACCGGGACCAGAGAACGGGTCCGCCTTGCTGGCCGTGTTCGTAGTGCCGCCTGAGGCCCGCCGCCGCAACCACACAGCGCTGCAGCTCGAGTGGCCATCAGCAGTGCTGACGGCTCTGTAAGTGGGCCGGAGCAAGTGGAGCTCGCCCCCAATGGGCCAGTCACGCTCCACGAGCCGAGAGTGGTGAGCACCTACACCTTCAGTGGTGCCGAGGCGCGACACTTTCCCCTGACGTCGTGGCCGCGGTAGTTCAGCGCACAGCATGGAATCGCGCCGTGGTACTGCACGTGGGTGAGCCGCCAGTGGAGTGAGAACGGACACTTCAAGTCGGCGAACTCTATTGCGTAGCCACGAAGCCTGTTCTAAGTTTGTCTTAGCTTTGTATGTATTCCCGTGTATTGTGCGCTTGTAACCGCCATGCCTACCACGATATACAACAGATAAAATCAATGTCTGTTCTCCAATGTCTAACTCACTGTGTGTTGAGTTGCTGGGCCCATGAACCTTTATATCACAGAGAGAGAGAGGAGTGAGAAGGGGTTCTTGTGGGGAAGGAGGAAAGGCTAGCACTATTTTCTGCAACCCATGCGGGAGCACGGCTCAGCGCCAGCAGGGGGCGGGGGGAGATGGGATTAAAAGAGAGAGAGAGGGTAGGAGGGAGAAAGGTAGAGAGTCGTAGAGATGCAAGCACAGTAATGGCGGATCAGGAAGGCGGAGGTAACGGCCATCCGTCTTTGTAGATATTTCCTATAGTCTCGCCGAGAGCCCCGACGAGTCGAGGTACTCGACGACACTTAGGAAGGCTGGTAGCTGATTACGACAGGGGAAAAGGATATCTTCCTGTCGTGAACATGCGAGCCCCAGGCGGTGGAAGTCTTGCAGAAGTCGGTCGCGGTACTGCAGGTGAGCAGGGCAGGCCAGCAGGAGGTGCTCCAGAGTCTCTGGTTCACCACAGGAGGCACAGGCTGGCAAGGTTGCTTTCCCAAGGCGGTGCAGGCGGGCTGCCGTCCAGTAGCAGCCAACTCGCAGTCGGAGCAGCAATGACGCATCCCTTCTTAGGAGGCCGTGCTGTAGAAGAGGCTGTGGAGGCCGGCCCAGGGATGCGCGTTTGCCCGGGTGGCAGGCGATGATGTGCCGGCACAGCCTGTGTCTCGAGAAGTCTGCGGCCGTTGCAGCAGGGCTGAGGGGGACGCTTGAGTGGTGGGCACTTTTTGCAAGAGTGTCCGCCTCTTCATTGCCCGGGAACCCCATGGGTGCCTGTAGCCAATGTAGAGATAGTGAGCATCCAGCGTCCTAAAGGGCCGTCAGTCTTGAAGGGAGCAGCGCTACCCCGAGGCTAGCCCTGTCAGGGTTCTGCAGGCAGAGCATCGCCGCCTTAGAGTGGCAGAAGATGGCTGCTGGGATCGCTGGTAGCTCCTTTGCAAGTAGGGCCACAGCAAGGTGGAGTCCTGCTAGCTCTGCTGTGGTAGAGCTTGCATGTCCCGGGAGACGGCACGGCTTGCTCTTTCGTAGGGCCGGTGCAACGCAGGCTGCTGTGGATGAGCCCGTCTCCGATATCACGGATCCATCGACGAAGATGTGAAGGTGGTCCCCAAGTCTCTCTTGGAGGAGAGAGGCTGCTGTCTGCTCTAGGGCACATGATGGGGAACAGTTCTTCGACACACCTGGCAGCTTCGTCGACATAGGGATTGGTGGTCAATGTGGTGGGTGAGGCTGTACAGCGTTTGCAGGCGTGTCCCCTATGACTTCCTTATAGAGGCCATACAGCCGTCCCATGTGTGATGCTGGCCGGTTCAGAATCGCTAGGGGGGTCAGAATTGCTTGACCATCTGCGGCATGGTGCAGGCGATCAATGTGTCGTAGCCCCAGTTGTAGGAAGAGTAATGACAGCGGCAAGGCACCTGCCTCAGCCAAAGTGGCAGCCACTTGTGAGGTTCAGGGAACGCCAAGACAGAGCCGTATTGCTGACCGATGCTGCAGCCCCAGTTTCCGCAGGCGGGGAGGGGGGCAGCGCCACAAGAGGGAGGGCATACAGTAGCCTTGAAGTGATGGCAGCTTCAAATAGCTGCAGGGCCCACCTGGTGGTACAGCCCTGTCCGCGGTCAAGGAGCTGTGAGATCACCTTGCGGATCCGAAGCGCGTGGGAGCACAGGGCCTTGGTAGCCGGCAGCCAGGTCAGCCGATGGTCAATGCGCAGCCCCAGGCAGGTGACTGCCTTGTTCCATGGGATCTGGACGCCGTCCAAGCGTAGCCGGCCAGCTGAGCGGTGGACTGATGCTCTGAGGTGCAGTAGCAAGGCCTTGGTCTTGCTGGCCGAGATAGTAAGGCCGATGCTGCACAAGTAGGCAGCCGCAGTGTCTAGGGCTCTCTGTAGCGCCGCACGTGCCTTGCGGATGTGGTGCGGTGGTCGCCGCACCCATAGGACAATGTCGCCCGCGTAGATTGAGGACTGCACGGGGAAGTGAGGGTCGATCGGCAGGGCAGCAGGCGACCGTTCCATGGCCAGGTTGAAAAGGAAGGGGTTCACCACTGACCCATGTGGCATGCCTGCAGCGACTGGACGGGGGTGCTCTTCGATTAAGCCACACGCACCCTGAGGGTGCGGTTGTCCAGGAACGACGAGAGGAACTCCCGCAGGTTGCCAAGCCGAGGAGGTTCAGGCCCTGCTGGACAACTGCATGAGGAAGGCTGTCGAAGGCACCCTGTATGTCGATCAGCAAGAGCATCATGAGGTTCCCGCCGGCCTTGGCGTCTTCCAGGGTGGACACCATGTCAGCGATAGAGTCCGCAGTGCACCGCCGCCGCCGGAAGCCCGTCTGTTGGTCTGCCAGGAAGCCGCGAGCATGGGCCACCCAGTTCAGTCGTGCCTGAGCCATGGCCTCCATCACCTTGCAGGCAGTGGAGGTGAGGGAGACCGGCCGATAGAATGACAGTTCCCTAGCTGGTTTTCTGGCCTTGAGGATGGGTGCCACAATGGCTGTGCGCCATGCCTCTGGCACCTGCCCTGACTGCCAGATCTCATTGAAGCACTCGAGCAGGCGCTGTTGCTCGCTGGTGGCCAGGTTACGGAGCATCTGTGGC
The DNA here is from genome assembly GCF_038994185.2 of Dermacentor albipictus. NCBI lineage: Eukaryota > Metazoa > Arthropoda > Arachnida > Ixodida > Ixodidae > Dermacentor > Dermacentor albipictus. The sequence continues at coordinate 46,506,804 of NC_091824.1, forward strand.
ATTACATCGTCTGCTCCTGGTGCGCTGCGGCGTTTCCCTCGCCTCAAAGCCGCCTGCAGCTCGCGCAGGGCAAGTGGCTCTTGGCAGAGGGCAGCGACCTGGCTGGACGTCCAAGCAGGGTGGATGCTGTGTAGACAGGTGTGCAGCTGGGCAAGGGGGGTGTCCGACCGGTAGGATGGCTGCACTCTGTGGCACGGGAGGGGCGAACCAATCCGCCAGAAGTTCCGCGAGGGCCTCTTCGCTGATTCCTAGCGAGATGGCCACAGTGTATATCACAGTGTATAGCGTTTGCGCATAAACGCTCTTGCCAGCGGCGTAAGGCATCCAAAAACCCGGCTTTGCGCCACCTCCGAGGCGGTTGACAGTAGTGTTAGTGGTTGACAGTACTTGAGAGACCCGCAGCCAAACGCGCTACAGGTCTCTCAAGTAAAAAGCTGAGCGCCAGCTGCGCCTCTGTCGTCAGCGAGATAGCACCAGAATCTGAGGCGGCAACCTGAATGCACCTCGAGTGTCCGCCCAATTGTAATCGCAATAAAATTTATAATAGACGCCAGCTACACATGTGCCTCCAAGCCATTTGTAAGCGCAAATTCATCATAGCAATACAGAGGTCTAATGTAAATATTTCTTACTCCCTAGCAATGTTCATATTTTACACAATCGGCTAAAAACCCACAGTGCAAGCGTCCTACTTATTATCTCACATTGATGCTAACTTGACTTAAGGGAAGGAAGACTACTACGCAACAGCATGGTCGTGCAGGGTGTACCACTTGCGTGGCCCACCCACATAGCATGCAAGCAGAAGTGGCTTCAAGAACAGAAGGTGTGGAAGAATTTTTGTGGGGTATGGAGTGCTACACACTTAGGGAGATGGCGTGTAAAGCAAATGCCCACACCACTTAGAGATCAGATACGCAACCCCGGGAAGTACGCCTGTATGGCTTGTGCTAAAGAGAGTGTGCCCGCTGCGAAGGCGTCCGAGCAATACCACGCCTTGCTGATGATGCGGCGAAGGGTCGCCGCGTCGAAGAGGCCACCGAGCAGCGAGTGTGGCCCGTTTTAACGCGATGGCGTTAAGAGCCCCGTGTCGCAGGGAATGTGATGTTGGCGTCCGGCGTTGGGTGTCCTGTTAGAGAAAATAGTCCTGTGATATTGTACGGCAGTAAAGTTATTCTCCTACAAAGTGTCTCATACCTTGTCTTACATTCCTTACTCGGTTATTTCTCGGAATTTTTGACAGCGCACCGACAAACGTCACGGAACAAAAGACTGACAGGGCATTCCTTTCATGTGTAATCAGCTCAGACTAAAATATTTAAAGTGCGTAACAATAACAGAATGCACATTTAGCGCCAGCAAACAAGGACGGAAGGGAGGCGACACCACAATGCGCTGACTTCAACAACTTGATTTTCAGGAAATGCACCTATATAACCCATGCACAGTGGCCAAGTTGTCAAGTTGTCAAGTGGCAGTCAAGCTGTTGAAGTTAGCGCATTGTGGTGTCGTCTCCCTTCCGGCCTTGTTTGCTGGCGCTAAATATGCCTTCAGTTTACCAGCACGCCCAACAAATGGCGATGCTGAATAACAGAATATCGGCTCACGCAAGAGGCCGCGTTTCTACCAGAAAGCTCGCCTTCGTGCCTAGCGTTCGCCACCAGCGTCTCCTGGTAAACATTACCGTTACATAAGCTGACGTTGCCGGGAAGCGTGAGAAGAAGTCAGGGACCTTTACATGCTGGAATGTTCCACTCATAAAGGTGAAGCTTAGGCGTCCTCCAAATTTTTTTCTGTGAATCACGTGCATAGACGTCCAATGCCGAAATATTGTCGACAACGCGCACTTTTATTGCGAAGTATTCTTTACCTTATTAAGACACATTGTGGTAGGTAGGCAAGGGCGGCTTGCACGAACACTTACTAATGAAAATAATAACGAAATTAAGAAAGTGCTCCAAAATTATCCCTAGAAAACGCTAAGGCCACACAGCAGCGTGTTCTTAAATTCATTTCGACTTTTGTTATTAAATGTTCGTGCAAGCCGCCCCCGGTTTCCGTCTCGCGTCGTTTAAATAAAAAGAGGGTTAATCTGCGACGATGGTGAGATCGAACCTATGCCGTAGGGCTGGCAATATCGATGAATGGTTAATCGAATAAAAGTATCCAGCAAAACGATTAATCGTCGTCGACGTCCATCTTTCACTTATTCGACTTAATCGATTAGACATGTTAGATTACTCGTTTTCTAGAGGTTGGCAGGAGAGGCGCTGAGATTTCCTAATCTTACTAGAATGGCGGCGCACTAGCAGTGAACTGTTCGGTTATGGCAGAGCGATTGTCGACTGTTTTTGCGAGTCCCGAGTGATTCCGAGCTGAGCGCTTCCCCTCTCTTTTCCCACACGCCACGACGCTGCCCAAAGCCGGAAGCCTGAAACGTCATCGCAGTTCATGGGATGCCATAGAAACGCAGTGGTTGACCGTCGTGTCACTCCCAGTCCACTAAAGATGTGGCACAGCATCCATGCTGGTTGGCAGCGTGTATGTGACATAGCGATGGAGTTCATGTCGATTCCGGCAGATATATCTCAAATATATTTACAACATGCCATCTTTTAAAAAAGAATACAGGTGCTGTAGCGTCTCTTCCTAAGGTATATTCTTGCATGCTGGTAGTGTGGACATTCAAAGAAGGTGTCGGTTTCACCCAAACACCCCAGCCAATTGACATTCCTTCGCTCTGCAGAAAAGAGCATGTGGCTTGCATCCTAAACCAGCAATTTCCTGCATATTTTAGTTATAGACTTCACATTTCACTTTTATCATTTTTCTTATTTCTTCTTTCATGTTTAACTGTACAGCACAGGGATTCACTAGTGCCACGTATTATGTTTAATTCTGTTCTAATTGCCATTTTATAACATATTGTTCATCTTTTCAAAGGCCACTAGTATAAACTCTACTTAGTTTCTTAGAAATTACAGATTTTTGTTGATCAAACTTCATAAACCTGTATTTCTAACTTGGTTCCACGTCTCAGACATTAAAGTAAGTTCCTACAAAAGAAGATAACTGTGTTTCGACCATTTTAATGTGCCCGACAAAACTGTCGAATAATCAATTAATGGATGAAAAATCCTGCATCGGAAACGATCAATGAATTAAAGGCTATAACAATAATTAATTAATAGTTTTCGAATAAAATAATTAATCGAGCATTCCTACAATGCTGTCGAACACAGTACTACAGTGCGCTAATTGTTAGGCCATGATAACACCCATGCTTCTCTGGTACCAAAGCCCCTGGCGCATTCGTTCCAAACGCGATAAGTCGTACTAAATAAGCTATATAGTTGTGGAAAACAAAAAAAAAACAGATGAAACCTGCCCAACAACTTGTTTGTGTGCCCTAGAGACATATAGAAGGGCCCGTTGCAAGGAAAGCATCACTGGTTGTATAGCAAAAGATAAAGCTAGTCATACATGCTAATCTAGATACATGCTAGTCTGCCAGAATTTTTAAATGCGACGCAATAAGCAAAAACTACAGGTTTTCTTGCATATTCCCGCCAAAATACCGAAAATAAAGCTTGCATCACCCACCTCATTTCTGCATTGGCTCGACACCTTTGGTCGTGGTCTCATTAGTGAGGATTTGTTATAATTTGTTTAGCAGACGTGGAACAGTTCAATACTTGAACATGCGGCTGTTTCAAAATATTTGGTTAATTTTGGGTACTCAAAAATACCCAAATACCTTTTCGAATACGAACACCTAGCTTGTAGTATTTGATTTCTGTTCGAAATTACGAATATTCACCCACGCTTAATTTTCGTTTAGCAGATATCGCCGACATGTCGCTCGACAGAGGTGTTCTCATTCTTGACAAGTGCGGTAAGTTGGGTGGGCTGGTAAAGTCGTATAATGAAGGACAATGAACGTGTGCTTCTGAATAAACTACGGTTTGAAGGCAGCGCCTATCGCTCCGATTTTGTTGCTGCCTTTCTGGCGCTGTTCTTTCCGTCGCTATTACGATTCCTGTTAACCCGCCATGAATTCCTTATCGCTCGCCTTCGATTTCTCAACTTCAGAACTGGTCTCAAGGCTAATAATTGCCACGTTAATTAGCGAATATTTTCATTTAGATAAATGGACATCGACATTTATTAAGTAGTCAATACGGCCTTTTTCCTAGAATCCAACTTCGCATGTGGAACTGGTGTTTCTTTCACATGCCATATTTAAAAAAAGAATGCAGGCGCTGTAGCGTCTATTTCCATTCCTTTAAATTGCCGACCTTGTTGCTCTACTACGGATAAGGAAATAGTAATCGACTGTGCAGTGGGACAGTACTTATAATGTAGGGTGGGGGGAGGGGGCACTTGTCAGCAAAGCAGTAAGCTATTCAGGAGACAACGTTCGGCGTGCACGTAATCCTCACGATTTCTTACTTCGTTTATTATAGAAAAAAAAGTTCGGGTTGTTCACTACATTCTTCAATATGCCTGAAGGCAAACTTCGATCGATGGCATTTGTCTCCGGAAGTCTTGTTACCTCGCTGCGCTACTTTACTGAAAGAGCCCGCTGCGCCCTGAACGCACACAAACTGCTGTCGTTCCGCGTACCTCACGGGTGATGTGCGTGCACGCTCTATGCTCTGTTGACTGGGGAAAAAAATCTGGGCGGCAACTTCTTATTTCGACATTTGCTCCACTTCGCTCGCAGTACGCTGCGCCTAGGCGGATTTGGCGGTCCCCTTAAGGCCGTCAACATCCGAGCACTTCTTCAGCCGGCTGGATACGCGTGCGTCTTCGGTTTCCTTGCCGGCCCGATCCGCGCTGAATCCCTCTAAAGAGGATTTGCACTCGTCGAGCGAAGCTCAACAAACCCACTCACAGCCGCCGCCCCTTCCAGTTAGCTCGCTTATCCGTACAAGCATTTCTCGAGCGTGACAGCGATGCGTTTTCCCTGTGTATGAACTGATTGTCTTCCCTGTGTACGAAATAAAAAAATAGGGAAAAAAACTAGAAAGCGTCCCGCGTTTTCCGCAAAGGCAATGTCTCGTAACGCATGAACGTACTAGCACAAGATAAGAATAAGCCACGGCTAATTTTACCAGCTATTACTTGCCGTCAAGGTGGAGGGCAAGTCGCATGCGCAAATACGGATCGATGTGGATAGTTTGGGCTGCGCGCTGCCGTATTTTCACGCAGACACGGTCGCCGGCGATAACCACCACCATAACTCACGGTGTACGACGCATATGCACAGTGGGCCTGACGTATTACGCATAGCGGTAACATACCACGTCTCACGCACTGTTAAAGCTTTGTGTGCCACGCATTCAGCCAGCAATGAAACAGATACGTGCGGAACTCTATTCCGCTGCGGGATGATCGTGCCTCTGTACACCTCGTACCTTGCGCAGTGCTTCGAGTTGCTTGTGAGACAGAGTGTAAAATGTTACGGTTTACCGTGCAAAGGCGATGTGGGCAAACTCCACCTTAGGGCTCATAATTCCGGAACGTGCATATGCACTCACATGCACACCGAGACACACACACACAAGCGTGCACACCCTCTCTCTTCCTCTCATGTCTAGTGCGCGTACTGCTGTGAAAGCAAAGAACAACCTATCAATTGCTGCTTTCTCGCACGCAAAGTAACCGCACAAAAGCAGAAAGAGAGAGAGGGAGATAGCATGGATAGTAGAAAGAGAGGGAAGTCAAAACAGAACGTGAAATTCATCTTCCTACTCTACTCAAGAGACGGGTGAGGGTGAGCAACAAGATAAAAAGAACACGGAGAGTGACACAGAAGGCAGGCACACGATCAGAGCCATTGGTGACCACATCACCGGACCACACCGATTGACAATTAAGGTTACTGCCATTTTCCCAGGTTTGTGGCCCTAAGAAATTGTAGCAATATCTTCATCGCCCTCCACTGTCAATAATGACGCATAAAACCGGCGAGCTTCGAGTTTACCATGACCAAAGGCGTTTGAGCTAACACACCCACAAAACACACACTCGCGTCCCCATCAAAGGAAGATCATTTCAGGAGCGCAAATGGAATCAGCCCGCTGCCTCAGCCTTTGGACACGCAGGAATGCAGCAGCATCCGACCACCCATTCGGGCGCCGTGCTCTCTACAGCCAATACACACACCACCACTCAGGATGTTGGGGCTTCCTCCTCTCTGGTTGCCATGGATGCTTTCAGGAGGTGCAGCTCCCACACCTCCGAAACCATTTTCTGCCTCCCCGATTCGGGAACGCGTCCGCCTTTCTCTCCCCTGCCATTCGCGGGCTGAGATCGGCGTTCGATCGGTGTTTACCGTCTTTCCCCGCATAGCGCGAGGAAGGAGTGGCGCGGGAATCGATGCCTATATGGCCGTGTACTGGCATCTGCCGCGGCCGCCTGCGAGCAACGACTGCTCATCCAACCCGCACAAGCGCACACTGTCACGCCTCTCACTCCCGACTCTCGAAGAGATGCCATCGTCTCGGAGATGACGTGAAGTACGTTGTCTGCGAGGAAATTTAAAGTCTCTCGTCGACCCCGCTCTATGCGTTTTCGGTGAAATTTCCAGTGATTCCACTTGTGTGACAGAAACGAGGGAAAATAAAATAAAATAAAAGCTGCGCTCCCTTGTCACCCCTGACGTCGCCGAAGAAAGATTATGAAGCGCTCCCTCTTCTCGTTGCGAAAGGCAGACTCGCCACTTTTGGATACGCGGAGATGGCATCCTCAGAAAGTTTTCCTCGAGAACATTGCCCGAGAAGTTCACGATCGTGCGAGAAATTATTATCCTTGATATGATCACTCAGGGGCCGCAAGCTGTGGCTGTTTATTGGGCATCCTCTTTCTACACAATCCTGAAAAATATGTCTTTATTGAATTCATGGCTATCCTGGAACTGCGAATTAGCAATGACTTACAGGTAAGCTTTAGTGTCTGCACGCTTCCACTGATAGAAGACACATTTGAGCCGTGAGAGCAAGAAAGGTCCAATAGGGATGTCGTCCAACAATTCCAAGTGAAGAAGTACATTTTCACGGCATTCAATAGAAATCCATAACACTGATTATATGCGCGGAAAATCTATTTAGCAAAAAAAATTATGCGGGTTCCACGAAGGATGGGAACCGACGTAAGCGAAACCTTCTGTGCTGTTTGCTTTGATCGCCTGTAATTAGCGAAAAAGTTGACGGTTAATGTTTAATTTATTCTGCGTTTAGCGCAACACGAGAGCGTTGAGTTCATGGTAAACGTTACCTTGCGTGCACCGCTGCTGTTAGTCTGCGTAGTACACAGAACACACAGCGAGACGTGCTTGCTTGAGGCTTCGCGCAATTGTTCATAGCCTGCGAAAAAGTTAGTATTGTGATTTCCTCACGTGGTACATCACATCGTGGCAAAAGGTTCGTTAAGGAGCAGCCAAATCTAAGTGCACGACTATTTTTCGTATTTCGTCGCCGGCGAAATCTGGCTGTCACGGTCCGGATCGAAACCGCGACCTCGAGCAATACCATAGCCGCGGTATTGGTCATGGCCTCAGTCAGGCGCGTGCTAGCGCCTTTAGTCCTGGCCTTTCTGGTTTTCTGTAAGCAAACTGGAGAAGTTGTGAATAAGAAAACCCTACAGGGCACACAAGTGTTTTAATGACGCGCGGCGCACATACAGGTATGCAATGGTGTTACGATGTCGTCTGGACGATACGGTGCTTTTGTGTGATACGGTGCACGATACAGCGCGATACGGTGCAGGCCATGCGTCAGTTGTCCACGTGACAAATTTCCAGAGAGTTTATTTTGTCACAAATAGCACAAATGTACCGTGCCTTGAGATTAAGTTTATCCAGTTTGTGCGCGACCGCTTTTGTGCGTAGTAGTAGCGTTTCGTCGCCTTTTCACGTCGTCTTTTCCCTTTCCCGCCCTCCTCCTACGTACGGGAGTTGTGAGTGAAGAGTGCCAAGGCTGGTATTAACTCGTTTGGGGGCTGGGTCAGTTCAACCCATTATCTGCCTGCTCTCCCCTGCCTTTCCTCTACAATTCCATCGATCTCCCGTCTTCCCAGTTGCACGTTGTAAAAAGGTGCGCACTGCAGTTTCTGCAATGCGTTCGCGGTAGGGTTACGGATAATTGCAGCTGCAAAGAAGGTATTGTGGCGATGCTCAGGGAGATGCAGAGTTGCGCACATGCGACGAGGTGCAAATGTCCAAGCGAGCTTCTGGTGTCATGTTTCCTCTCTGCCACGCTCATGCCATGTATATGCATGCTCTGGGCCACCTCCCAACGCGGCGTGCAAAACAGCAGCAGCAGCAGTGTAAAAGTCACAGGAAGAGGCAAAGAAAGCTTCGATTTAAAACAATTTAAGTATTAGTCGTCTTTCAGCTACTCGTTAGAGCATTTTCGTCGTTGTCGAGCTGCCGTCGTCCTTGTCATGCCTTCATCAGTGTGCTGTCTATGTCATCCTCGTCGTCAATGTGCCCGTTCCCTCTAATGCGTTACTGGTCACGAAATTTCCGTGTAACGCTGTAAGTGAGCTTTGCTTTCTGGCTGAAACGGCCGAACCACGGCGCAGGCCCTGATCACAGTGCAGCCCAATCGGACAGCTGCTTCGAGCTGACTTTGTGCTTCTCAGCCGGTCCAAGTCGTCATAATACTTTCATTAGCGTACTCGGCACACAAAACAGCAACTCTGATGCCTGCAACGCGTTGGACGACCGGGTGTGCTTGACTACAGTTTTGCTGCATAAGGTCCCGCTTTTACGCTTTCTGTCGGAGGCCAAACGGCGATAAAAGTGGTAGGGCAATATACCTCGCGCAGGCTTTTCTGCTTCTCGTTCAAATCGCGGCCGGTCCGGGTGTGCGAAAGGCACTTGGACACCACGGACATAGTTCGTTTTCATGTGCGCATCGTAAACGGAGAAGTTTGATCGCTGAAACGACATCTCACAGAACTCGCTGCTGCAGCTGTTTCGAGAATATTTGAGCGACCTCCTGTCTACCAGTCGGATTTCGATATGGAAAGTTACTCAAGTTGGCATAGTCATCTGGTATATAGCTGTACTTTGTAACAACAGCGAAAAAGAGATCGACACGTGTATGAAGCTTAAGCCGAAGGGTCAGGACATGGGAGTGATAGTCGAAGCAGCGGCCATCACACGCGAAGATGTTGACTGTATTAGCCAGCTTCGATATCACTGTCGCAATGAGAACTCTTCATAGCTCGTTGGGGGCAAGGTGTAAGGTGTAACGTGCAAGGTGCAAGGTGTATACACATACTTTTGCTTACGTAGATCTAGAGGACCTTGATATGAAAGTGAATGCACATATCGAAGTACTTTATTTTGTATAAATAAAACTTACTCGCAAGCGAGTGCTCGTCGCGTAAAGTTCTCCGTATTTCTGTCGTGTCTTCGGGCAATGTAAGGTCGCTCTGATTGTTCGTGTTCTTAAGTGTCACGAATCGGCCACGTGCTGTGTGTATAGAGAGGGGGTTCACTCCCCCCCCCCCCCCCATGTCAGCGGGGCAACCGTTTCTGTGATATGTAGGGTCATGGACCGCGCGGGGTTGGGTGACGCGTCGCGGCAGGCACCAAGAGGGCGACAACCGATTCCGGGAAGTCGGTATTGTGCGCACGGTGTTGGCAGTCCGCCGACGGTCACACAGACCAGCCTTGAAACGGACCGCTGTACAAGGTATTGTGGGTCTGGCGCCCGAGTGCCTGACTAATTGGAGGCGCCACCGAGGTTAAGAAGGACTTAGCAGCTCTGACCCCGTGCCGCATGCAGTGAGCACGGACCTAATTTCTACGCGTCTGGAACGCAATCGCCAGCCTTGTTGTTGGGCGCGACTGCCTGTGTGGTGTCGAAGGCCAGCTTACCGTGCACGCTGTAGGAATGCGGTGCACACGTAAAGAGTGCGTTCGGACGACGGCGTCTTGGAAACACGCACTCGGAGAACTTTGTCTTGTAGACAATAAGTTTGAAGGACAAGGAGGGCCATCCGTCTCCCACACGGCCAAACTTTGAGTACAGCAGCACTTCGTGGTGTCGATGCCCCTGCTTCCGAGACATTTGTGGCCTAGACGCCGTTGGGATTTGAAACGGTCTAGCGATAACTTGTTCGGGCCTGGCACGTTTTGCTGAGCCCGTCACTAACTACGGAGAAATGAGAGGGCAACGGAGTTTTGGCGAAGAAGGAAAAGAGCTTTGTTTTCCAATATGTTTATTTTTAAGAGTAAGCCCATCCCTGTGGGTTGTGGCTTAACAAACGGTTGACTCTGATTGGCAACTGAACCTGTGGGACGGGCCAACGGCCCTACCGCCTTTTTTTCTTTGTATATTTGGGCTATAAAAATCGGGACGACATGCTGTCCCTCAGACTTGGCTGAAATCAGGATTGCTGATAGATCAGTGAGCCTCCGTACTATGTACGTTAAAACGAGTCTGGGCTATAACAGTCATTGAGACAGTAGAAGAGTGAGACTTTGTTTCTCAATTGTTCAAGTTTGTAATGTATTTGTTTTACCTGCCATGTATATAGAAAAGTTCACGTATAAATATTTCTTGTACATCTGATCTCATCGCTTCCTGCCTGCGTTTGATCAACTGCCGATCATCGTCCGAGAAGCTTCAAGTTCCAATGGTGAAGCGAGGACGGAGAACGAACGAAACTTTACTGGCACTTTTGGTAAAAATATTGCATTTCAGTCGCTGCTTTGCAGTATCTGTTTACCGCCTGACATAACTTGCAGTAAACTGGTTCGCGCAGGATCATTTGTAATATAAAGAAACTTATCCATTTGCCCAAGGATTATGCACATTGTTTTTGAACTTACATGTTTGTTGTTAAAAAATGCTGTTAGCGGGGAAATTGATGAAAGAGAAGTAAGAAAAATGTCGGAGGTATGCAGAGAGAGACAGATATTTATGATGAGCGAAAGGCTGATAGGTCGGACTGCACTACCATATGTTCTAGCTTGCTTCTGAGGGTTGAGCTATAGGAAAACGGGAAAAAAGAAGAAGAAGAAGTAAGCGAAGATGATGACAATATGAAATCAAAAGGCATGAATACAAAATAATAATTAAACCAGAAATACCTATAACAGTTTGATTGAGAAACATGTAACTGAGGCGTCGCCTGTTATACCTTTTAGAGCTCACTGTATCAGTAGCAAACTTGAGAAACTAGTGCTGGGCAGGTATCAGTAGTGTTTGCCTCTTCGTGTTTCCACTAGACATTGAATGCGACTGGTGCCTGACAACAGCATGGAAGCAAGCGCATTTCTTGCTTTATAAACGCCAAACAACACTGCATTGAATTTTAGGCCCAGTAAGATCTGATATCGAATGGCATCAGCTTTGAACACTAACCTTGCGACATTTTGCAAAATTTCCGTGTCTTCACATTGAAGCCCTGTTGATTATACGAGAAAGCGGATTAACTGAGAAGCATATTACAGACTTCAAGATTTTTGTGTTTGACTGCGCTCAGGTGGAGGTATCTAAAAGAACGGCCTGAAATATCGTACAGCTTACATATCCAACGCCGCAACCATTTAAGTCGCGGCGCGTAGTCATACAAATAATTCAAATAAAATGCGGCATTTTTTTCTCACGTTAAACGTGAAGCAGTACAATTCGCACAATTCGGGCTTTGACTAGTTCAAACTACTATAGTAATCACGTGCGCAGTGCTTGTGGTAACTACTAGCTTAATGCCTGCGCAGTTAATCTTCGTAATACGCAAACCTTAGTCTACTTACAAGCTGTCCAAGTGGGAAGAGCTCGTAAGGGAAACGTTCGGAAAGCGGATACTCGGTGCGGCAACCGCGATATTACACGAATACGAATCGCCGTTTCTCATTCATGGCACCGAATACCGAAAAAAAATTTTTGGTCGGGAATCATAAATACCAACACGACGATCTGGTTACAAGGCGTGGCATACTGTTGGTCTCCGGATCAATTTGGACCCGCTGGAATTGTCTATTGCGTGCCTAAACTTATAAGCCAGCGCTTTTGCCCTTTGCCTCCATCTAAATGCGGCCTCCGTGGCTATGAATGAATGAATTAATTCATTCATTAATGGTGTTTTATTTCCTTTCACACTGAAAAAGAGGAGACAGGACTAAAAGCTGGCGCATTGATCCAACCTACTATCTCTCGCTCAGCAGGGTAACTCCATAAGTAATGAATTACTGCGGCGGATTGTCGGCTACCTCGTAGTAGCCGTCTTGCCGTTCTTTGTCGCTGTACTTTATCAGGTCGGAGATGCGCGCGCTATACAATGAGCCGACAGCTTCACACGCCGACTGCACACAGCAGAGCCACCGCCTCTCGATCTGCGTTCGCGCACCTAGTGCCATCCTCTGTCCCTAAGCCAATCTTCGGCTGGAGTTTCATGACCAGTAAACAAGTATTGAAGGACTCCATGGATATCTAGTAGAAAGCTTTAGCTCACGAGCAGCTATCTCAATACTCGGAAACGGAAACATCATTTTTCATGGCAACCACTGTTCCTCTTTTCACGACATTTTTTGGATTTGAAATGGAAAATTTAAGTTTATTCACTGTGGGAAGTGGATTTTCAATGTAGGTCATATCTTTTTCTATTTTCTAGAAAATTGCAAAAATTAAAAAAAAATATCAAGTTTTCGACTCGAGAACTCAGGAATAAAACGTGATAATCAAAGTTCCGTAAACTCCCTCTAATAAAACATTTAAAGTGAACGAAAGTAAATATTTCAATAATTTTACGTAAGTTGTTTTTATGAACCTGTCCATGAAGCGGGAAAAGGCGGTACATTTTTGCGCTTCAAGTGCACTAAAGAATGCAAAGAACTGCGACATCTGGCTCTGGTGAAACTTACGGATTTCTAAACTCGGTGCTTCTATATTTTTTAAGCTTACCCATTTATGGAAATTCTTTAGAACCATTGATGTCCTAAATGAAAACTATACCTCGTAGAATTGCCACATTTTGACTTCTTTTCACGTATGCAACAAATTTCCTTCAAATCTGTCCGGCGGTTGTCGCATGAAATCATTTATGCGTTTTACACTGATTTGAATTGGGAAATTGGATTTAGCCCTGAGCTCAAGCTTCCTTTTAATTTGGCCCTTCGTTTCCTGGCGCTGAAGAGCCCTGAGTACAATGTTGGAATGTCCTGCGCTATAGTATCTATAGAGCGGCCGAGTAGTATCCAATTTAGGTAACGCAGCTACAGCAGAATAGCACATTTGTCTTACCATCACATTTTGTTAGAAGCCCTTATAGCTGGCTATAAACAGCTAATGCCAATTTAATCGCTTGGCGAGAAGCTTGGCTAGGCAAGCGTGTAAATGCGCCTAAAAGACAAAGGCCAGACGAGAGGAAGTATTGAATCTTGTACTCCCTTTTGTCCTGATCTGTTAGGCGCATTTACACGCTTGCAACGCTGAATTATTTCGCCCAACCAGCTGTTTCGACCAGTTCAGCTATAGTCTTATCGCGGAAGTTACATTGTAAATGCTCAAGGACGCAAAATTGAAGCAGCGCCTGCGAAACGCGCTCAAGTGGGAACTCGATGTCGCCATCACAAAGTGGTAAGCACTCGAGTTCTGCAGGAATGATGCAACCCTGCAGCGCACTGCGCAGAGTTAGAACACCGCCTTGGCCTAGAAATGTACCACAAGCTTACGTGTTGTAAATGGCCAGCGACTGGAACGCGATAAGGGACCCGCTTGGCGGCCTGCGCTTTTTTTTTTGCACGATCGTTGCACATTGGGCAAGCCGAGCTGGAGGTTGGCGACGAAAGCGAGGTCTTTTGTTGCGCATCGTGAGTGCGCTTTGACTGCTGATGATGGTGCAATGCTCACTGCCAGTGCAAATAGTGCTGGCTGCTATTCGGGCCTGTTATTACTTTTGAATTGGTGAACATTGTGTCCTTATGTGGCTGGTGTCGATATTGTCCGTAACTGTTGTCTGTAATGCTAGAAAACACAGATCACATGGTAAGGTCACATAGTCAACCCCAAAATTCATTCATTCATTCGAATTGCATTTGCATATTATTACACCAGGTGACACGCCAAGTAGCGGTTTTTGGGTAGCGGTACAAAGTAGAAAGAGAAGGCTTGTGGGGAAAAAAATATTGAAGAGATGCTTACAAAAGTTCTAGAATGAAAAAAATGTACGGTATTCGTTATTAAATCAAGCTGGCTGGGTAACTGTTTGTTGTCACTTGTCGGGTGGTGTGCCATTGTCACGTGATGTGAGATGCGTGCCACGTAGCGTCGATGGTGCATATCTTGCATTGCAGTTGCGTATTATTACACCAGGTGGCACGCAATGTAGCAGTTGTTAGGTAGCTGTACAAGGTAGACAGAGAGGGTTTAAGGATGAAAAAGAAGATAATGGAGATGTATACGAAAATGCTGAAATTAGAAACATGTGGAGCCTATCCGAAGAAATCAATTAGGCCAGGTAACTGTTTGCCACCACTCCTTCTTAAAGGGGATGTCAATAAGTTATTATCATCATCATCGCTGTTAACATCATATCGCGCCACTTGTCACAACTTAGCGCCGCATAGTGTCGATACGTGCCAATTTTGCATTGCGGCTGCATTGTACTCCACCAAGTGCTCCCAACATATAGCAGCTGCAAGTGGCACTTGGATGTTTTATGTAGATGGACCTGATCAACTCAAGTAGGTTAGGTGACTATTTGTCAGCGCCTTGTTTCAAAGGGGATGCAAATAAATGATCATCATCAGCAGCAGCAGCATTGTTTTGTGCCATGTGTAAAGGGATGTGACATGTGCGTCGCGTAGTCTCACTAATTGTGTTTACTTTTCGGTACACGTTATGGCGCTTCTTCGCAAAGTACGAACACTCTAGTGCGCGCTGCCGAAAATGGGGCATCTCTGGAGGCGCTCCTCCAGCTTACGCTGTGACTTTGCTGCGTGTGCTGCACAGGCCCATTACTTTTTTTTCGTTTTTGCTATCCCGCATTTTGATAAACTAGTAAAATACCGAAAGACCATGTGTGCGCAAGCTCATAAAATCTAGAGCATTCACTGTGCGCAGTAATAGTTTTATAGTTCCTAAACATGAGGCCAGTTGCACTACGGCAGTGTGGGCCTCACTGGTAACTCTGCCGCTCGTCAAGCAAAGTCAGCTGGCTTAAACACTTTGCATGTTCAATGCTCAATCGAGTTGCCTTCACCATCAGGTATTGGCGTGTGCTAGCAGTTGAACAAGTGCCAGGCTCGAGCACGCACGCACGCATGAGTACGTGTTTGTGTTACATGGGAAACAAAGTTACACGGCCAATGTATTGCTTAAGCTTATCACCTCCACTAACGCAGGTATACACACGTGCTGTAGAGAAAGAGAGAGAGGGAGCTGCGCTGTCATAAAATTTAGTGGCCCGAGACAGACTCACCTAGCGTTATAACCACGAATCCATCACAGCAAATAAGGGTAGAAACCATTCTCTGCCATTTCTTTTCCATTTCTTTCTATCTCCTTTGTATTCTCTCGTCTTACCACGCCGGTTAACGTCGTAGCCGTGAAAGCAATTCGTGATTGCTAAGTTGAGACGTGTTTTGCACATCAGCGCGTTTGTGGGGACAATCAAATCCGTCGCCGAGGTCGTTACATCACATATAATACGCAAGCTTAATGACTAGCTTGCCAAAGGAAAACGTAGCACCGCCTTGCTAGTGTCAATACCTCGAATATGCGACTAGCACATGTTGCTGAACCCTGCCTTGCCCTGATTTACTTCAGCTGCCCGGGCAGCGCGCCGTGAGGCGGAAGTGTGTCGTTGGTGTGATTATACTAAGCGGTACTGCAACCGCGTTTAGCCCAGTTTGATTGTAAACGACGTCATATAAGTCAAAACTAATGTTGAATTGTACGTACGGGCTAGGCATACGCAGGCCGCTGGCAGAACCACTGAACAGAATACAGCTTGTGATTGAAATGTATGACTTACCGGAAGTAAATTGGCTCAGTGTTCTGTACTATTAGCAAAAACACAAGCTGATCCTTTGTAAAATTGTGCTACACCATGAATAACGCTTTCGTACTATAAATTACATACAGATGGTTCCGCATAACTTGAGCCAATGTTTTAAAAATGAAAGGCACTCCGGACGTGAGTTGAACCGAATGCATGATGTTGGCACTAGCCTAGAGGCAATTTTTTTTATTTTCCCCTTAACATACGAAATAGTTATGTTTAATTAATCAACTTTTTAAGTATTGGCTGCAGACCCCAAGTGTGATAGGCAAAGTTGCAGAGCGCCTTGAGAGACTTCTCAATAAATTGTTTCCAACACGATATACCTCACGTGGTCCTTTTTATTTTTTCCGCGTTCAAAAGAAAGCCTGCTAAATATGAAAAAAAGATACCACGTGGCGGGACGCTTGCGCAAAGTTATTGTGCTGCTCTCGCGCATGCAATGGATGAACAAGATCGGCTGCAGTGAGACTGACCCGTGACAGAACGCTATGCCTGGTGTAGGTATCTGGGCATGCGGCTCTTATCACATGACGATGCAAATGCGTGCTGCTGGCCGAGCGTTGCCGAAGCGATAAAGCGTCTAAGGAGACGAAAGATAAATACCATTTCTTTAATACAGTGTTGGCGTAAAACAGTGTTTAAGCTTCCAAGGGTGAGGAAGTTTCAGTGGTCAAGGCTTGCTGCTTTTCAGAATGGGAGAGCCGTTTTCAACGCCTCACTTTTGGATTAACCAAATCAGCGGCGAAAACTTTTCCTGCGACTGCTGTCACAATTGAAATGACACAGTGCCACCAACTTAGCTTCAAGCGAAACTTTTTTTCCTTCCTGTACATTTGCAGTGCTGCTACGTTGTGCACTCGGAGAATGTGAATCTTGCGAACTAATGCTTTAACTACATGACGTTATTGCTGGGACATCGTTGTCGGTATTCTCGCCGTCGATGCCTTAGACGTTGTTTTACCACCAGTCGTTTGGATCTCAGTGCATCCTCGTTTGTGCGTATATGCCATGTTTCCTGCGCCTGATCATAATCATCGTAGTCGTGTACGCCATTGTGGCGCTAATGCTGTTTTCATAACAATAACAAATAACAATTGCACGCCAGCACACAACCATATTGTTAAGAACATTTTCTATGCGATTCACACAATGTTATTCTCCAACAGTATTGTTTGATCTGGCTTCCAAAATACGTGAACAAGCTCCACCGCTTTCAAAGTCCGTGTGAAGCGCAACACTTTGCAGTAACTACCATGTGCTCTTATTCAGAGTGCTTGCATAGTTCTCGCATACGGCGCTGAAATTTACAAAATAAATAGCGTGTGATAAAAAAGTCACATGATCACCCAGATTGTGCACCCGAATCCAAAATGCACAATGCTCGGACATCATGGGTTTGCATTCCAGTGGTTGTGGACCAGTTTCACCAGTGTGTAATTCAACAAGGGGGTCGACATAATATACATGACAAGTTCTGAATTGTGGTCTTACCATGTTCTTCGGCTATTAGAAGCAGATATGTCTCAAATAGCAAGTGTCTCCGTACATTCTATCTTGATGTTCTCTCATCCGGCCCATTGGTGCGATTAAGAAACACTTATGATTCTCAAAAACAAAATAGGGGGCTTAACGCACCGAACCTGCACAGCGGCAAAATAAATAACAGAAGATAATCCGAAGTAGATACGTTCCAGTAGTAAAACGTTGAGCCACGTTGAAAAACAATTGGCATAAGCCTTTGACCAAACAGCTGCATTCAGCACGTTGTATACAGCTATACATTTCAACTAAATAAATATAGCCTGCTTACACATGGGAAATTTGAGAGGGCTAAATTCTGTCCGTCTACAGTGTGGTCGACTGTTACAGAGAACAGATAAGTGCAGAGCACGTGCAAATTTTCTCCTTTGGTAAGTGCGTACAATTATCCAGCTTTGCGGCAGATTATTCGTGATTGCTGTCACTGGCACATCTCTACACACATGTGCCGCGTATTGACGCGCATAGCTTCTTGATGCACTTCCAGCTACCACTGTAGAATAATATGCACCCTGAAAAATAAATAAGGCTGTAAATCCATTTATAGCTCACACCCTTGAGATCTTTTTCGGTGTAAGGTTGTGAGTTGGAGACTGATTTATACGTAATTCACTTATAAAGGTGCAAGCCGTTTTAGCGTTCAGCTCCATCACATTGAGAGCTACACGCTAGAGTGTTTTTTTTAACCGTGACTTGCATTGTACGTATTTAAAATTCCACATTATACATTGCTATGTCATACAAAAACTAAGTTGTCTACATCACAAAAAAACTGCCTTCTCATATATCTAATTAAAGAAGGGATTGGTGCCTTTATTAGCAAAAGTAAAAGCAGGAAACAACTCACGTAGTCAAGTAACAGGAACATTTGCGAAATTCCGTGCAAGGCTAAAGCGATCGAGTCACAGAAGAGAGTAAAAGGACAGGCCCGTAAACGGAAAATACTTCGAAAGCGTACACGTAAGTCGTGCTCTTTACTGACGATACCGCTGACGAGTCTTCCCTTATCTACATAACAAGACGCAAACGAGAGACAATAAAATCAGACGTGTGCTAGAAACATGCAGGCCTGAGTTACACATATATGGTGTATGGTGTTAAAAAATGTTAGTGCCCTCATTCGCGACCACAATGGACGTACTTGCCTAACAACGTTCTTCGTTCTCTAGATAACAAGAATGTATTATTATTGTTTAGATACTGCAAAAAATATGTCGTTCATTTCAGATGCTTACTTTAATAGATAATTTTGGCAGTAGGGAGGGCTCTGTCCACGCGCAACTCGGCATAACACGCACCCGCGAATGCACGCAAAGTGCCCAGAATTGCTAGTCGCCCGGCAATTTAGCGCGCGTTAGCTGGCTTCTTTCACGCTCAGAAAAACACATTTTTGCAGCACGTATTGGGCAACAGAAAGCTGTAGCGGGTGTTTTTCATGTTGCTCTACAATTTTCTCATTTACACTTTTCATCTAATTATAGTTTATAAGTTGATTAATTATTTAAGACTAATGGTCCAACTAGGCGGAACGAAAAGATATTGTCTGAGTATCTCCATGCGACGGCAAGCAACCTTACCTTGGTTCTGTCCAGCTACCTAGCATTCGCACATTTTTATTGTTTCGCTCAATTTACCTGACACACCCTGTATATGCATAAGCGAGAAGAAGTCAAGCTGAGCATGAATTTATTGAGCAATAATCTTGTTGCCACGACCCGTTCTGAGCACCACACAGTTTTAGGATTTCAGTGGCGTTTTTCAGATGATACCACTGACGAATCTTCGCGTATCTACATAACAAGATGCAAACGAGAGACGATAAAATCAGATGTGTGTTAGAAACATAAACTTACTTGTCTAACAACATTTCCTGAATAAGTTCGTGCTCAGCATGACTTCTTCTACCTTCCTGTATATACAGGGTGTGTCCGGTAAATTTAGCGAAACATTAACTTGAAGGAAAAAATTACATGGCATAGCATAAGATTTTTATTCTGCAGAATTATGTCGCCGAGTGCCCTGCAAACCTTCTTACATCTGATTTATGCACAGGAAGCCGCAATCTCGGAAGTAAATGAGTCGTGCAAACATAAAGTGAGAACATTTTGGAGGTGTTTTCAAAGATTGCGGAAGCTATTGGAGAAACCATCTCGCCCGCTTACTGTGATATGTGGCGCCAGGGTACGCTCGATATACAAAAGCCGAGCGAACATATTTTTGCAATTTAAGAAAAGAGAAAAGCGAGAAAGTGTTCTTGGCGGGTCCCGAAAACAAAGAATAAGAAATTGTTCCATTGGTTTGCAGAACGACGTTCCCATCTAAATTATTGAAGCTGTAGCGTCAAGAAACCAAAAAGATAATGGCAATGGCTTTTGGGCGTAAGCAAGCGTAATGAAAATTTGTGGTGACAAAGAACGGCACTGTCTGAGTCTTCTTTTATCATGAGTTCTCGCTCCCCCTTTCTTCACAAATGTGCGCTCTTGGGAGGAAGAAATGTTATTTATTTATTTATTTATTTATTTATTTATTTATTTATTTATTTATTTATTTATTTATTTATTTATTTATACCCCACCACCATAACCAATAACGAAACAACCACTAGGTTATTGTGCATTCCCCATGAAGTGGGTGAGCATGATTCTTTGATTTTAAAGCAGGCAAGGTAAAAGAAGATATTGGCTTAAACTAGACAAAACGCTATTGTCCTCGTAAATTAACTCAGAACCAAAAAAAAATGCTGAATTCCACTCCCCTTTTTTATTTTACTGCAATATAAGCATAATTTAAACAAGCAAAGTAATCTTTTAGTGCCGGCAGTTACTCTTTTCTACGCCGAAATTCGGAAAAACAAGCATACTACCAGAAACAAGAAATATGAAAAACGTAGCCTTTCATTGTTCAGATACACATTACATGCCTCACTTCACGCGCTTTATCTATGAACAGACTTTAATTGTGTCTTTTCGGGTTTCTGTATGTAGCTGAACATCTGACAAGCCACATTTTTTTAGCAGAATGAACGAGTTGCTATGCCTGTATTATACTTCGGCATTTCAGAGTTCTTTTTAGCGAATGTGGCCAGTCCATAGCGAATGAATATTCCCGCATCACCTAAAATATACAACACAAAGAAAGCAGTGAGCGAAATATAGACGGCAAATGCTTATTTAATGTGCATCACTCTCGTACCATCGCTATTTTTTTTCACCGCTGGCGTTATGTGCAAAGGCAGTTTGGGGAAATACGCCTTAGACGCCAAGCAACTACTTGTGAATAGATGCGTTCACGTGCAATACAAGACAACCTTCTTTGCAATTTACCTGGGAAGAGAGTTTTTACCCCTTTTAAGTAAGCTGCGGACAATGCACCTACCTATAAGCCACGCCAGGAGCCTTCGTAATCTACCGACCGTCACAAAGAGAAGCAGATCGCGTATGTGTACTTCCTTTCTTTTAACTCCGTGTTATGTCCCGTTCGTTTGAGCCCGTCTCGTTGGGATTGCTAAGCAATGAATAGGCCAAGAGCAAACTCCTCTTTTACAGAGGAGCTCGCGCGTAGTCCAAAATGTAGCTCCGGCACCTTCAAGGAGTGCGACCGGCTGAGCGCTTCTTCATGACCACAGAAGTGGTACTTTGAGTTTCTCTAGATGCTAACAACACAGGAAGTCTTCCGATATGTAAGTTCCTCAAATTAATTTAGCCTTTTCTAACCTAACCTCACAGAAAACCTCACAGAAAACCTAACCTCGCAGAAACAAATTACGCACATTCAACACACGTTAGAATCTCTGCGAAACGAAGCCCTCGTGAACCGATTACTAAAATAAGATAAACGAAATTCTGTGCGTACAATTACCTTTATTTCCATGTGTGCAACGAGCAGTCTCATGAAATATTTAGCTCTGTGTATCGTACTACCACATCCGATATGCTATGCACGCTATGCAGAAACCGAGGCCCTTCTGAGTGGCACCGGAGTCGAAGCAGCGCGATTATTTATTGAAAACGGAGTTCTAAGGCACGGTGCGCCAACGATCATAATAATGGACAGAGGGACTGCCTTTATGGCTACATTCCTAAAGACAGTGCTTAGCCTCAGCGACACGGCTCATCGGAAGACCACAGCCTATCACCCGCAAATGAATGGCCTAACAGAACGCTTGAACAAAACTATCGCGGACATGCTGAGTATGTACGTACACGTAGAACGAAAATATTGGGAAGACATTCTACCGTACATGACATTCGCTCATAACAATGCGCAACAGGAAACAACGCGAAAGATGACATTTAGCCTTCTTCATGACCGTGAAATAACGACGATGCTCGATGCTCTGCTGCCACATGATTACGGTGATACAGGCACGGACGCTGAAGCTTTCGCTTAACGTACTGAAGAAACGAGACACCTCACCCGCGTCAGGATCACCTGACAACAGGACTACAACGCTAGACAATGCAATCTACGGCACCGATACGTCAGACATTAGCCAGGCGAGAAAATATTGGTTTGGAGTCCCATCCGTCAGCGAGGGCTCTCAGAAAAGCTACTCAGAAGGTGCTTGGTTCATACAAGATTGTACGACGTCTCAGCGACCTTAACTACGAGGTTATCCCTGACAGTCCCGCTTCCTCCACGGTGAGGCAGTGTCCATCAGAAGTCGTGCACATTGTGCGAATAAAGCCCTATTGTTCGAAAGGAAGTGCAGTGGGCACACCTCGTCTGACACACCTTCCTGCCAGCTTGATTGAAAGGGCATGTGAGATGGCCATGGCCCACGGCTACCTGAAATAAGGAGGTCGCCCACCTAGAGCGCAGAACGCGCTTGATAAGAATAAAAGTTTGTTCTGTGTCTCATGCGAACGCACAGCGTGAGACGTGGACGCAGCGAGGTAACGAGGACGAAAGTGATGCCTGTCGAGGGAAGAATGGGGATGACCAACCTGTATGCCGAGAAGAGGGCAACGCGAAAGACAAGGATCAGGTTGGCCGTTTCCGCATCATAGCTGGGTTCTCGGCTTAATGGAAGCTTGCGCGCGCACACATGCTCCTGCACTTACGTGGCCCTGCGCGAACGTGCTACTGTAGGGAAGGCTCGCACGTATACGGCAAGACAGCAGGGGCCACCGCGGTCAGGAAAGTCTGGGGAGGTTCACGAATTTTCGGTTTAATGGGAGAGGAACACTAAATTGCAGTTTGATGAAATATACTTTTATGGGTATGTCTCACTTAATTTTTGCAATATTAGGCTGAATGTTTGAAGATAAAATGAAGGAGAAATTTCGTTAATTTCACGCTTGAACCACAGCCCTGGTACGCCATTTAGACGCCAAGAATCTCAAAGTACTTCTTTTCGTATTTTAGTCCCTTGTTGAACTAAAAGTTGTCAAAACTCGTCACGTTTAATGCTAGGCTCCTTTAGAAGACAATGCGATTCATTTTTACTGAGAAACAATTAACTAAACTCTGCCAGATGCTTTTGCAATTTGCAACGTTACGGCGAGTTGGTGCCAGAAATTCAAGGTGGTGCCGCCACATGTCTACCCTGTTTTGCACCTTTTCTGTCTGGCGTAACAAGCCCCTTCTCACGGTAGGAGTGATGTTCTTGGTATACATATTGAAAAGGTAATTAGCTGATACACGAGAAATTTCATTTCTTTTTACTAGGGGTGTGCGAATATTCGAAATTTCGAATACGAATCGAATATTTTCCTTATTCGAAGCATATTCGATTCGAGAAATGCATATTCGGAAATTCCCGAATATTCGAAGACGGCCCAATAACGGTAGAAACGGCGAATATTCTGACAGGCGGAATAATTGAACAAGTAACGAATTATATGCTTGCTCCACGTTCTCCTCAGAACATGTTTATTCACTGAGAACTTCGCATGACCGGCTCATTATTTGTATGCTCTGTTTAAGTCTATCTGCATGACGCCTGTGAGACACGATCAGGTTCAGTTTATTTTTACCAACCTTTATTCTATGGCTCTTTCATAACCTTTAATGATGTCCTTCAGGGCTCTGTAACTATATGCGATGAAATATGTACCCCTAAAGCGTTACCTGGACAATGTTTAGATGTTTGGAAAGTAAAAAATAAATATGTCCGAGGAGAACGTTGCATCGCCATCGACGACTCCCGCCTTGTGTTTCTCGTGTAATCGCATGCTCTCTGCTACCTGCTGCGCTGCTTCTTCTCGAGACAAACGCAAAACAAGCTAACTTCGCCACTGCGCTATTTGCAACTATCTCAGTGCTGATACAGCCCTCGATCAGGCGTATTTTCCAAGAATGGCATCAACTGCAGGTGACCGAGCAAGCAAGAAAACAAAGCCGGAAGAAGTCTCCTTTGGCGGCACTACACAAAGCTCTCGCCGTCGACAGCTCGGTGCAAGTCGTGCGAACATACTCTTGAAATACCAGCGGGAATGACCACTACTATTCAAAATCAGATGAAGCAGCACCCTTTGGTGATGGAAGAGTACCAAAAAGAGGCCACTGCAAATCCTCCATTGAAGAATCAACCGACACTGGATGACATACTTCAGCAGAGACAGCAGTCATTGTCTCAGAAGAAAGAAAACGCACTTCACCAGAATGTGGCAGCCATTCATTTCTTCACCATTTCTGCCGCATCAGTTCAAAGCACTGGTCGAAGCAGCTGTAGAGTCGTGCTACAGTCAGCCACCTCGAACAAAATTGTCGCGTGTGCTCGTCCCGCGCGTGTACAACGACACAACAGCAAAGGTACGACACGAGCTGCTAAAATTACTTGAACTTGGAACAAGCACTCTCGCTATTACGAGCGATATCTGGACGTCGCGTGCCAACGAGGGGTTTGTAAGCCTCACGTGTCATTTTCCTGCGGTGAAGTTCGACATGAAAAAGTTGACTTCCGGAGAGTCACCTCCGGCAGTCAAAAAGTTGACTGCTGGAGAGTCACACGGCTGTGAACATAGCTGCGTCATTGGAGCAGCTATGCACCGACTGGGAGATACCAATCGACTGCTTGAAGTACATCGTGACGAACAGCGGCCGCAATATCCAAGCGGCCGCAATATCCGAGCGGCTGCAATATCTGAGCGGCTGCCAGGAGACTGCCTTAGCTCCAGCGAGCCTGCTTTGCGCACACTCTGCACCTAGTGATCAGCAATGAAATGTCGTGTACTCCGACAATCAACACACTCTGCAATAAGGCTAAAGCGATTGTAGGGAACTGCAAGCATAGCCCTAGTGCACACAAAAGACTGATCGATCTGCAGACGTAGCTGAACAAAGACGTGCTCTATGTTGTGTAGGATGTTGGCACCAGATGGAACAGTCAGTACCTCATCCTCTCAGGGCTCCTTGAACTCTAAGAGTCTATCAGACTTGAACTCACCTTTTCGGACACGAGCTTAGATACCTTTAACTATGCAAAGTGAAGAGATGCAGTGGAGTTCTTGGAGGCATCGAAGACCTTATTTGACGCAACTGTGATCTTAAGTGCTGGAAAGTACCCCTCATTGTCCTGTCAAATTCCAATTATTTTTGGAATGGTGCATTGCCTCGAAGATTGCAAAGGCAACTCGGCGTTTGCTAACAATCTCGCAAAATCTGTCAAGACTCGTTTCGCTGAGTGATAATTTGACGAAGTGGTCAACCTGTTTCTTGATCCAAGCTTTAAGTTCATCGGGCGTCTGGTTAGATTATCTGGCATTGCAACAAGGGAGCTCCGTGCAGCTCGCGTAGAACCCAGTGAGGACACTGCCATGCCAGCGTCGTGTCCTGGTGTCCACTGTATGGAAAGCTTTTGACGGTCTAGTGGTGAACAAGGATAACGCACATTTGGTATCTGCCTCTCAGAGGGAAGTTACAGACTATACGGAAAAACATCTTCTCGAAAGGGGCAAGGATCCTTGCGAGTGGTAGCAGTCCATTGGCCGCTTCACGTACTCGCCCACAAGTACTTCGCCATCGCTGCCACCTCAGTTCCAAGTGAAAGTCTTTTCTACCGTTTGAATTGTTGTCACAGTGCATACAGCGCGTTTACTTTCTGAACATGATGAGCAGTTAGTTTTCCTTCATGATAATCACTAAAGAGCGCATTACTTGACTGAGAGCATTACCTGTCATTACCTGTGCGCATTATCTGTAATGAGTGTCTTTTTAACCTGCAGCAGCGTTGTAAAATGCAGTATTTTTAACAAGCGTTATAAAGCTATTGTTACCACATTTTGCAACTTTTTAATACTACGTACGTACATATTCGATATTCGATTCGATATTCGAAGACAGTTTTTTGCCTTATTCGTATTCGATTCGTATTCGAAAATTTCAATATTCGCACACCCCTACTTTTTACCATTCCTTTAAAATAGTCTTTATGGTCGGCTTTCTCGCACTAATCTTATTATTGTCGCAGAGCACGCTTTACAGTAGAAATTCCTAGGGCACGGGTTTGAAAAAGAAATGAAAGCGCGCTGCTGAACTATACTTCGGAACATTTAAAAAATTAAATTATGGGGTTTTACGTGCCAAAACCACTTTCTGATTACGAGGCACGCCGTAATGGGGGACTCCGGAAATTTGGACCACCTGGGGTTCTTTAACGGGCACCTAAATCTAAGTACACGGGTGTTTTCGCATTTCGCCCCCATCGAAATGCGGCCGCCGTGGCCGATATATCGGAACATAGCCACAGAAGCCTATTAGTAAGGTTATGACACATAAATATTTTTTTTCTTGAGTTGCACTGTCCTGCATATGATATCGGCATTAAGGAGTGACTGCTGTGATAAGCCATAATTTGGAAGTTTTATGTTATAGAGGATGATTTTGTAATTTTGCCTACACTTTATAACGAGTGGCGCGTTGCAAAAACAGGTTTGAAATGCATTGTCTTATTATTGTTTAGCTATCACTTGACAAATTGCACGTAGTTACCAAACGTCCTGAGCGCATATACTATTCTCGACCCTCCGGTTTGTCTGAAACGCAGACGACGACGTTATATATGTGATGGATGGATGGATGGATGAAAAACTTTCTTAGGGTCCTTTAGGGCGCGCCCTATGACGGTTAACAATTTCCATTGGGTCTGGCTGACCGCTGGTCATACTTTTGACTTCAACCGTCAGTTATCGTTTTCTTCAAACGGGAAGTTGTATATAGAAAAAATAGAAATCAGTGCCTTTCCTCTCTGTGAAGAAGGATGACCGGCGAAGCTGTGAATCTGGGCCCCTTACTGGCGAACTGCACCTCCACCGAGGGTCGGCCCGGTATTACACCACCTTCAGGCACGGCCCAGTATATGGATTGCTTAGCGCATGCTTCACCTCCGCCGCGAGTCGGCCCGACATCACGCTATCTTCGGGATCTGCCCATGTATGAAAAATAATTGGCCTATGACCACGGAGACTCCGGAACATAGCCGTACACAGCTTCGCTGCAAAAGATTTCACTTGTAATTGCCTATCTCTTTTGCCACCATCTCTTTAGAATCCAATTCAAGAATCTGACTATCAATCTGACTCCACTTTTGCCACTGGCTGTAGTCGGCGGCGTAGTGATGCAGGCTCCAATAATGAACACAGAAGATGTTAGATGCGGCGCACGTTGGAAGTTCTGAAACCAAGCATCAATATCTAGCCGCGAAAAATTTTAAGAGGAGCTTTGTTGCATGCCAGCTCCGGAATATTACAAAGGTATTTCTCTCCCCAACAAATTTCCGCATTTAGCCATTGTCTTGTACCAAGCCTTGCTGTACTTTACTGCTTCTTACGGTGTAATATGTATGACTCAAGTCATGTAGTCCTACAACTTTCATGGCTTCAATCTAACCTCAGCGGTGATCCCGCGTTGCTCACTACATATTGAATGAGACGGTAGAGATACCTAAAACGGAAGTATTGTACTCACTGCTAAAGAAATGGTACGGTAATACTTTAATGTATACATTTCGCGCAATAAATTCAAACAGTGCCTCGAACAACATGCGCTATTTCTGCGGCAGCTTGTAATGCCCCCCGT
This sequence comes from Dermacentor albipictus, assembly GCF_038994185.2. Lineage (NCBI taxonomy): Eukaryota > Metazoa > Arthropoda > Arachnida > Ixodida > Ixodidae > Dermacentor > Dermacentor albipictus. The sequence continues at coordinate 46,534,392 of NC_091824.1, forward strand.
AGCAACCGAATCTCTGCCTAGGCCATTGGCCCTACAGCTCAATCTCGCACAGCTGCAAAGAGGAGTCGATAGCTCTTTTTGCCGCGCGACAAACACAACTCTTGTTGTTCGCCAAAAGGATACGACCAGGAAACGCTGATGTGTTGCCAGCAATCCCCATAGGATACAGGCGCAAGGCTTTAACGGCTTCTGTGCTTAGATGCTGATGCTCTAGAACACTACAGCTGTATGTCTGTGGCAGGCAGCTTTCCTTTTCAATTGCATGGACATTGTTGCTATGTATAACATTTTTTTTTTCGTCGCAGACCGAAAATGTTTTTGTCAGCCCTGCCATTTTCATGCGCAGTAAACGGGATTGTGAAATCGAACCACACTCGGAAATTCTACGTTGCTATTTCTGTGTGCTGGTGACGCAATACGTTAGGCAACATGTTTTGGTGGAGCTAGCGGGGAAAACATCTTCGATTCCAGTTACATGACGCATTCACAGTGTACCAGTGCCACCCTCGTATAGCAGAACAGGAACGATATAACATTTTTTTTACTCCCCATAAAGTCTGGTTAACGACCCCGGCTATTTCGTCGTCAGAGTCTACCAGTCCGAAGTGAGGCATGATGATAATGGAATAATATTTAGACGCAGTTACTTTAGCATTGGTAGGCTTGCTGTAGCCATCGATGTACAGTCGCCTGCAATATGACCTGAAACACCCTTGTTCGTGGTCGAAGGCGCTCCAGAGCTGCATGGTGGCTCTGACATGCGAAATAGCGGTTTAATAACTACCACTAATCGAAGCTGTGTTTAGGTCTGGAACTTACCCTGTACCTGCGCAGCCGTACAGTCTTGGAGCCCCTTCGACCACGGGCACCGGTGTTGCCGGTCATGTTGCATGGGACTGTACATGTGCAACCCATAGCTAAATATTTACATCATTGCCGTAAGATATTGTTCCTCGAATAACATATTTTAACACACACAAAAAACAGAAATCTCTTGGTTGTATTATTAGAAGATACTGACATGTCAGAAATTCATGTAGTACACGAAGTGTTTCTTCTTTTGTATTGATTACAAAAAGTGACTGCTAGAAGCTTTAGCTCATCCAACTGCTGTTATTTGCCCATCGTGAACCTTCCGACGTATCAATTAAATGTTATTAAAAGCTGCTGAGCACTAAGCCCCTGCAAGTGCCTTTCTAACTTCCACTTCACTTTGCCATCTTTATTCCGCGGAAAATTGGAGAATACCACGACAGGCATGAAAAGCTGCTCAAAGTGCTTGTGCTTAAACTGGAGGACTCGCTTGAAATAACGCTTCTGTGCCCAGCCTACCTTTCAGCTTATCTGACTGGAAGAAATAGCTGGTTCTAATAAAAGCGACCTTCAACAATTTGTCGCGCGGAGGTGCTACTTGCTTCTTTATCAAACTTACCATCGTTCTTTCAAGATTTTATTAACGGACGCTCTTTTCGCAGGCTGTGAGCACCAATCCCGCAAGTTTGCGGGAACGGTTATCTAACAGTACATCCAGTAGTGAAACGCTGCTGTTGACCTACTCCTTCGCGTTAATAAACAGGCTCAACCATGTCTCACAGACTGTTTGAAATCCACAGCTGGTTTTAACAGAAAATCTAAGCTAAATATATACGTATATTAGCGTTCAAACTTGCGTCTTTTGTAAAACGCCGAATTTCGTATTGCTGGGGTTGGTACAACCGTATGTTATGCGGAGGCTCTCCCGTTATACAAGGTGTCTCACATTACTTGAGTCAAGAATTTAAAAATTAAAGGCGCGTCGGAAGCGAATTGAACCGAACACATACTATTCGCAATAGCCTATAGCAACTCAGACAATTTGTTTCTTTTCCCTACAACTCACTAATTATTTAGTTTAATTACCCAACTTTTTAATTATTGGCAGAGGATCGCAAGTATGATACGTAGACTTGTAGAGCACCTTCAGAAACCACCGATCGAGTTGTTTCCTTTACGATACGTCTCACGTAGTTCTTTTTTCCAGGTTGTAAAGAAAGCCCGCGAAATATGAAAAAAGCCATGTGACGGACCGCTTGCACAGTGGTATCACGCTGCTCTCAAGCGTGCGTTCGGTGCGTTCGGCCCCGTCACATGCGCGTATACTGACTTCTCGGCAGGTACGCGAGGTGGCGATGCGGTCCACGTTGCGCAAACGACATAACATGCACAGACACAAATACGACAAATAGCCTGCGTCTCGCGACATCAGTAAGGATGGGTATGGCGCTCGCATTAGACAAACAGCACAGATAAAATACAATTTTTACGAGGAGGTTCTGCTCACGTTATTGTAGCCAGTGCACAATCTACGTTTAGTAGGCCTGTGCCTTCAAAGGAATATTCGGGTTGGAATCACAGTTTTCAATAATATGCTTCATTAGTTTTTATATTGTGAGTGTCGTCGTTGTATCTTTTTGTGTATGCCGTTTGTCTTTGGTGTGCCCTGTCCCCATCATTTTATCTAATATATGTTTGGTTTGGTGTTTCATTTCAGGAGTAACGCCAAGCAAGCCTCACCACATTTCAATGAAATACTTCTCTTCTTCATCATTTTATTGGCCCATATCATTCAGCAATTAGGTTAGGAAAAGACCGAGCCCATGAACTGGAGCTACGAAAATATGCGTGCAATATCTTATTGTTTCTTTTGTCGTATTTTTCTTTTGTTTTTTGTAATATTGAAGGAGCTGTGAAAAAAAAATTGCAATGGAAAGAGTAGGCGTAATTTCCAGAAAACTTATTAGAAAATAAACACAGATAATAGTCAAAACTCAGTGATATATAGCATTAGGAATGAACATTGTGAAGGAATGCGAATCACGGAACGTTCTCATGTAGCCTGAATTGAGTCATCAGCCAAGGAGCTCTACAATGGAATGACAGGAAATTGCCGACAGCTGCTTAAACAAAAATGCGTGAACTTGTTAACAATGATATGAAGAACAAAAGAAATTTAAGAAATGCTGTTGGAATTTAACTGTACACTTGTTACCGTAGAGTGAATTCCAATAAAGTACGCAAATAATGTACGTAAAGTACTCTATTAAGGCTGCGTAATTCTAGAACTTGAGACTGACTCCAACCAAATAACTGAATTTTATTAGCCCGACGTTTCGGAGCCCATTCGGCTCCTTCTTCAGGGGGTTGTTCTTCGGGGGGTGGCGGTGTGCCTCTATTAAAGCGTCTTTTTTGAAGAAAGGAGGGGGGGAACACGGGAGGTGGGGAGACACTCCACAGACGGAAAGGTGGGGGGGGAACAAAAGGAAAGGGGGGTTTGTGTTGTTGACCGCTTCCAAGGAGCTGCGATGACCGGTGCTGGGTGGAGTGCTCACGAGGGTGCCCTTGATGGGCCGCGGGGGGGGGGGGGGGGGGGGGGGGGGGGGAGGTTACAGGGTCGCGCCGACGTTCTGTGTTGGTGAAACGAGCGGGAGTCTATCTGGCTGTGCGTCCTTTTCTTCTTTTCGTCATGTCGCCAAGGCCATGGACATAGACCGAGGGTAGGTTGCCCTTCACACGGTTTATGTTATTCTCCGTATTCTGAATGTGCCATGACTCCAGTAGTAGTCTCTTTCGCCAGTTCGTTTCTGTTTGAAGGATTTCAGTTTCCTTGAAAGCAATTTTGTGGTCGGCGACTTCAGAGTGTTCCGCGACGGCGCTGCGAATACGGTTGAATGTCCTGACGTCGTTCTCGTGTTGTCTGATCTCGTGTTGTCTGATCAGACAACACGAGAACGACGTCAGGACATTCAACCGTATTCGCAGCGCCGTCGCGGAACACTCTGAAGTCGCCGACCACAAAATTGCTTTCAAGGAAACTGAAATCCTTCAAACAGAAACGAACTGGCGAAAGAGACTACTACTGGAGTCATGGCACATTCAGAATACGGAGAATAACATAAACCGTGTGAAGGGCAACCTACCCTCGGTCTATGTCCATGGCCTTGGCGACATGACGAAAAGAAGAAAAGGACGCACAGCCAGATAGACTCCCGCTCGTTTCACCAACACAGAACGTCGGCGCGACCCTGTAACCTCCCCCCCCCCCCCCGCGGCCCATCAAGGGCACCCTCGTGAGCACTCCACCCAGCACCGGTCATCGCAGCTCCTTGGAAGCGGTCAACAACACAAACCCCCCTTTCCTTTTGTTCCCCCCCACCTTTCCGTCTGTGGAGTGTCTCCCCACCTCCCGTGTTCCCCCCCCTCCTTTCTTCAAAAAAGGCGCTTTAAAAGAGGCACACCGCCACCCCCCGAAGAACAACCCCCTGAAGAAGGAGCCGAATGGGCTCCGAAACGTCGGGCTAATAAAATTCAGTTATTTGGTTGGAGTCAGTCTCAAGTTCTAATCAATTTCCCAACCAGACAGGCAATTCTGTCGAAATGTTTAGCTGCGTAATTCTTCTTTTTCTTTTAGTCAGGGGAAGTATAAATGAAGTAATGAAATCACTACCTTGCAACATAGGTAGTCAAAGTTATCATTGCTTATTATTATTTTTATTATTGTTCACAAGATGCTTATTCCCGCTGTTCGAACCAACAGCGGCGCATATTGACGTTCCTTCCACGGGAGGGCGCCACAGAACAGCTCGAGTACCGGGCGCGGACGAGGCCCGGTTCAAGCGCCGTTGCTGCGACCAAAAGAGTAATAAGCGCGCACGCTGCCCGCTGGCGGAGCGGCTAGAACGCAAGCCAACAGACCGGCTCCAGGCTCTCCAGTTGCCCGGCGGGGAGAACACGATGGGCGCCTCGGAGCAGCTCCCCGAACTCATCGCTTTCAACGTGATTCTGAGTGACATGCGAATATCGTTGCTTCACAGCGGGTGCTTCTCGCCGCTTGAATTCAGACGGGATGTGTTTACGGTTAGTGATTTCGTTTGCGTATTGGTAGGCTCGAGAGAAGCAGTTTCGCTTTAGCGCGGTGGACCTGACCCTGCAAGGGAATCCCTGCGACGTAGTGCCCGCCCGCTGTTGATACATTTCCGCTCTTATGTTTATATTGACAGTTGTCCCCGTTCTTCTCGCGAATGATGAAGGCCCGGGCGAATGTGATGCCTGTTCACGCGTTTGTCCGAGTGTGGAAAAAAAAGTGAATAATTGTCCTTGCAGTATTCATGGAGGAGTGGGCTTCTTGCACGCGAGTGATTGCTGTGCGCTTGCTGTGAGGATTGCAACTAAGAAGTTAGCTACGTTTCCGGCTTCAACCGTGGATATTCATGTTAAGTTTGGCACGGACCATCCCCCTGTTACGCCGGACGCCTTCATCCCGTCGGTTCCGGTTCCCTCTGTAGCAGGACCACTTCGCCAATTTTTTGTATGTGCCCATTAGTCTAGAAAGTGTTTCTGTACATACACTACCCACTGTCATATGGATCTGGCCTTAAGACAAGCTTTAGCTCGAGACCAACTGGCATTTCCTTGTTGAAATACATGTAAAACGCAGAAATGCGTTGACAACCTCTGGAGAAACCTGAATGAGATTTGGCCCATTTCAGAGACGTAGTTAAAATTCTAGTGACTTTCGAAAAAACAAAATTTTGTTTCTGACAGGGAATTTCTTTCCAGATTGCCAAGAATCGGAAACCCTAAAAATAATTGTGGTAGAACTCCTCTCGCGACGACTGTCGACGGTAAAGCGAATAGCAATCGAGACAGACCATATTCCTGAATTCAGGTTCATATCAGTGTGCAGTGCTCATTCTGAGATTTCCATTGATTCGGCCACATGCCACGTGCTGCGATATTGACCCACTTTGATGAGCCACTCTCTTGCCAAGCATGGAGGCATGACGTCGGCTGTATGATGACAACGCTGTGATGATGGAAGGTGGAAGAAGAAATTATGTCGATAGAATGACAAAGGCGTACAACGACCATGACATCATGACAACGACATGTGCATTCCTAAGGTATGACGATAGTATAACTACGATAACGTGTTGACGGCGATGTGAAGACAATGAGATGACGATGATGCGTGAAGAAGACTGGATGTAGAAGCAAGAATGAAGACGACTGCACGACCAAGACGACATGGTGGCGATCATACGACAAGGAATTCATGATGTCGCCTCTGTCACGACGACGCACTGACGACGATGGTATGACAATGATGGCGTAATCACGATTGTATGGTGGCTGAATGATTGCAATAGAATGACGAACAAGGAATGTCGTCAATGAATCGATGAAGGCGGTATGACGACGACGGCAAAACGACAATGGGATAACGATACTGAAGTCATTACAATCATGAAACGACAGCGTGACGTTGATGGCATGGCGACAACGGTATGACGACGAATACATGATGGCGACTATATGAAAACGATCCAGCGACAACGATGGCAAGACAATGGAATGAAGGCGAGTGTATAATAACATCGTTGTGACGATGGCTGTTTCATGAAACCTGTAGGACGATGACGGCTTGATGACGACTGCATGACTAGAGCCGGATCACGTAGCTGGAATGATGATGACACGACCAAGACGGAATCACGACGAAGCTCTGACAATGGAAGGATGCGACTGACGGCGATGGCATGGTGAGGGTGCCATTGTCACGTTTGTATAACAGCAGTACGATTACAATACAATGACAAAGAACGATTGACGTCGATCGAAGCATGAATGCAGTGTTTCAACGACGGCATAAAGACAATGGGTTCACGTTACTGAACTGATAGCAATGATGACACGACGGCATTACAACGACGTCGTGACAATGACTGTGTGATAACGACGGTGTGACGACGATGACGCATTGACGGCGGCAAGACGAAAGTCGGATGACAAAGCTGGAATGACGACGATGGATTGACAACGAAGGCATCACGACCCCGAGCACATACCTAGTCATCCTAGCTGTTCGGACCTCTGGATCGGAGTAGAAGGCGTGATGACAGCATCGCGAGAGTCGGATCACGAAGCTGGAATGAAGACGATTGAACGACCATGACGTCATCACTGTGGCTGTGTGACAACGAATGCATGTCGGCAGTATGACGACGATGGCGTGACGACGGCGGCATGATGAGTGTGGGGTGACAAAGCTGGAACGATGACGATGCAACGACCCCGACGGCATTGCAACCACGAGCCCATACCTACTGGCCCAACCTATCAGATAACTTGGACGACTGGGTCGGGGTAGCAGGCTTGACTACGATGGCATGACGAGAGTAAGACCACAAGGCTGGAATGACGACAATGAAACGACCACGACAGCATCACAACCACGAGCAGATCAAGATGGCGAGTTGGGCCAGTTGGTCACAGTTGCCTCGATGTATCTCTGTGTCTCGTGCATTTCATGGTTATCAACTGGCACCTATATATGTTAGGCATAACTTCAATAAAATATCAGTTGAGAGTCAGCGGCGTGTCGTCGTCTTATACCTTCTTTTGTCCTCGTCTTGTGTTGCGCTGTAACGAACCTTACTATGAATGAGCAGATGCCTAGCGTTGGCCCAAGCAGGTAGACAACTTGGTCCAATAGGTTGCAGTAAGATGTTAGCTAGATAGGTAGGTAGGCTCAAAACAGCTGACGTAGGCAACGAATGCTATTGGCATTAAAACAACTACAGGCACGGAGCTTACGAATATTTAACTCAAAACCAAAACCAACTATAGTAGTTCCCTAAGCTGCATCGTTAAAGGGTATAAAAACGCACAGGTTTGATAAATGAATTTGCAGCTGACGTAAAATTTTCACATACTGGCTGCGGTGGCCTAATTAGTGGATCTGGCATTGCTAAAACCCGAGATCGCGGATTGGATTCCCCAGCGCAGGGATGACAATTCGATAGAGGCGAAGTGCTAAAACACTCGTGTAAGTGCACCACCGATGGTCAAAATTAATCCGGAGCCACCCACTATGGCGTTTGGTTTGGTTTGCTGTATACGGATACGGCCGAACCCACTACGGGCAAACGGCCATGAATCTAGCGGCAGTAGGCAAAAAGAGAAGAATACTTCAGTTGAATTTGAGAGAAAACATGGTGAAGGCGTGAGCGGGAAATTCAAGACAATGAACAAAACGAGAACAATATAAAAGCGGCAGCCAACGTTTCGAGAAGTGGACTTCTCGAAACGTCTTTTTCAAGGTGACATATGCTTTCCTCGGCACAGCATATATAGGTAGGGCTCTTTTAAAGGGAAGAGGGGGTAAGGCAGGGGAGGTGAGGCAACGACCGAGGGTGTTTTAGCCGCAAAAGTAAAGAAGTTAAAAAAGGGATGCCATTCAACTTCAGTAGAGGCATGTGAAGTAGCCTCAGCTGACACACGGCGCTACTTCACATTCCAAAGGTAGGTGACGACCAAGAGTGCGCGAGCGCGAGTGTTGTGGTTGTGGAAAAAAATTGGCAGTTTCGCCCGAGTGACGAAGCACTGACTGTGATAGGAAAGGTTTAGCACTGCGCTTGAACTCCCAGAACAGTGTTCTAACTATACGCGGGTCCTACCTACGCGGACGCGATACAAGTTGTGTGCCAAAATTTCTACTGCGCTGAAAAGCTTTAACATGCCGTATCGGACCTGTAATGACATTGCAAAGGCACCACTATGCTGCCTGTTAAGAGCCACACCACTAAAATTACGTGAATTTCGCGCTTGGGCACTGATATTGTTTTTCACTTTTATTATTTAATAGTCTGAGAATATTTAGGATAAAGGTAATGCTAGGTGAGTGAGTTTCTTGAATTTTGTTTTGGGGTCGCCATTCTCACAATTCAAAAAAAAATAATTTTGTCAAGAACGTAAGAACGTTTGTCCTGGTTTGAGCAACCTGATGGTTGAATAGTATGGCATCCATGTACGGCATGTATAATTATGTCGCTCACATACAACTAAATACATTCGCGGCCACACAGCGACGCGAATGGCGACAGCGAAAATTTGCCTGGAGGGTCCATTGCTATAGCAATAAAAGAACAAAAATAACGATGATGACCAAGAGCGAAGCATGAGGGCACCCCGCAGAAAGACCGAAAAATGGGCCACAGTTCTCGCCCTCAATCCAAAATATCAAATGTGACAGCAAATTATTAAACAGCAATACAAAGTAAGGATAGTAGTTTTGTCGGCCATATGAACTTGTAAACATTCGTTTAGTAGCTAAATTAAGAAGCATGGTGTCACGCGCGCACAAGCAAACATGAACACAGGTCACTCTGTAACCATGGACACTCGCTGAGACAGTGCTTGCGTGAGAAAGAGCGACAGGAGCAGAGAGCGAATGGCCCTTCGTGCTACTTCTTGGTCCAAGGCGAACTGACTAGAACGCAGCGCACGCGAAGCCATCAGCTTTCGGGTCGCCTATGCTCAGTACCTACCGCTATGACTTTCAAGATAGAGCCCGCGCCATACGCAGCCCCCGCGATGTAGAACTGCCCCCCCCCCTCCCTCCCGTGTCATGAGGAATGATAACGACTGTATGGTGATGACGCAGTGACAACTCGGATAATAAAACTGGAATGATGGCGATGCGACCACCTTCAGAGCATAGTGATCCAAGCTAGGATAGAACATGGGTCACTGGGTAGGCGTACAAGGCATGACGGCGACGGCATGGCGAGATTCAGTTTGGAGAGCTGAAATGACGACGACGGAACGACCTTGATGACATAACAAACGGTGAGCGCGTACCTAGTGGCCCAAGCTGGTACCCAATTCGGCCACTGGAGCAGCGCAGACAGACAGACAGACAGACACGAGACTAATCGCAGGGCATCACGAGCACCGAAAGAGACTAATCCTGGGGAACCATGAGGCACTGAAGATAAGATAAAAGTCGCAGTTTCCCCGCAAAGGCGAAGTATCGATTGCGATAACAAATTAGTACACAGCTATACAAAGAACGGATAGTAGTTTTATCGGTCGTATAAATTGTAAACTTTCGCTTACAAACTAAAGTAACAAGCATGGTTACCCACACAAGTAAACATGAACACATCTCATTCGGTGACCGCGGAAACTCGCTGTCAAAATGCTGGAGTGAGGAAGCGCGGCAGCACCAGTGAGCGCATCAACCTTCATGCTGTCTCTTGCTTCAACTCGAACTAAGCGGCGACAACACAGCGCACACGAAGCTATCAGATCTCGTTGCTCATAGACTCGCTCCCCATCGCAGATCGCTTTCAAGAAAGGGCCAGCGAGGCCGCGCCATAGGGTGTGTATCGGAGACAGCCTACGTAGACAGATAAGGAGACAGCCGAGACAGCTTCCAGGCCAAGTAATGAAACACGTTTCAAGTCATCTGAAAGATGCTTCCGTGGCGTGTGGCCACATTGGGGCAACAAAAAGAAAGTTTAGAAAAGCACACAGTATTTCTGTAGTTTAGGTGTTTGCACCGGCAAACCCATGAAAAACACAATGTAACTTACATTAACGACGTTGGAAAGTGTGTCTACGTTTTCTTGTGCTTAGACGACTTTCCCGTCGAGTTTCCAAGGGCCCTGACTAGCCGCCATCTTGTTTGAACATGAAAGTAGCCTGCATCGTTTTTTACTTCGTGTTGTCTTCGCGAAGCTGTCTACTTTGACGTCTTCGTGAGAATTGGAACGATACTTATGATGGCCGCTGTCCATTTAGCCGTCTACTTTCCCGTCTGCATAGTGTATTGGAACACAGCCATACGTCCCAGCCGCCAGAGTAAAGTGCCCACCTCCGTCCCCTTCCCCTGCGCGGGACGGGAGAGGGCCCGCTTCTTATCCGCTTTCCTCCATAACGCGCGCCTGCGTGAGCCGCCATCATTGGCTTACCCTCGCACACTTTTACTTCCACATTCAGCATACCGCGCTCGGCGATGATCTTTTATCTCCTTTGGAATTTATATAGAACATCACGTCGATTGCAACAGCGGAAAGTTGTGTGGAGTGTCCGTATAATTGCTATCGCAATAACAGCGAATCGCGTTGTTTGAACGCCGGGTTTGAACGCCGGGTGGCAGAAAGCCACGTTTAAAGAATGTCGGCCATTTAGACCGGGTGCTGAAGTCGTGCCGTTTGGTTTCGAACCAAAAACGACAGGTCTTCACCCGATCGGGGCAACCAGTCAAAGGCTGGCCAATGGTTTGCTATGAAAGAACAATTCTTGAAGAAGGCCAGGGAACGAATTTTTACATCAAGCCCTGTGGAAGCCCAATACTGCGGGCAGAACGCAAGCCGTCAGGCTGCGGTTAGAGCTTGCCAGGAGCTGCCTGCCCAGGACACTCTGTTGTATTGGCGTACCATCCAAAACTTGCCTGCTTCGATGCCTACTTAGCCTCGGACAGTTAGAGAAGGAAGTTCGGCTATCTGGCGCATGTCCCAGACGAGAGGCATTGTTAACTAGAGATAAAAACACGTAAGACAAGAACGAAAAGCACACGATCGTCGTGTCCGGTGCGTGTTTCATTCTGATAGGACGTGTTTTAGCTCTGATATGCAATGATTTTCCGCGAGCTTAGAACAACCGCGTTCCAGCCATCATCAACCCGTCGCCTTGTCCCACTACTGCTTACCTGCTACTGCTTACTGCGTCCCACTACCGCTTACCTCATCGCCTCACTCCCCCAGTTATGAAACGGCAAGCTGCTGTGCTATGAATGCACCGTATGTTGCCGTTCGCTATGTTTTCTATCCCTGCTTTTCACGCTAGTCTTTTGCTAATACTAGTTGAAACTGGCTCTTGCTAACCATCTTAGAAAGTGTGTTTTGTGCACTTTCCGTTCTTTTTCTGTACATTTAACATTTGTGCGTCACGTGCGCAAATGGCTTTGTCCTAGTTTGGCTGCACTGAAGCCATGCCTAACTGAGCTATAGCAAAAATGTAAACGAACGTTATCCCGAATTGGCGTACACTACTGTGGAAACCCTCTTGTTTCTTTGTGCTTTTGGTAAGAGCCTTTAACGAAGATCACACGTGATTTGGTGGCATTAGTATAACGCATGTATCGGAAAGGAGCTGAGTTAAAGGCATGGTACGGGGAACAAATGACAGCCGCACGTAGAGGGCGTGCTGTGGAGTGACAGACAAGAAAGCAGCAGCTAGAACTTGAGAAGTGGTTGCTACAGTTGTGCCTCAAAGCTGCAGAAGCCGAAAGCGCACGTATCGGGAAAGATATTTGCGAGCTAAAGTTATGCGTAGTCACCAATTAACAAGAGTTAGACCCATCCTTCAATAGCACTTCTAGCAGAGGAGACTCGAATTATCTGTACAACGGCTGCCTCGAATCTCGTCATGGGCTTTCGATCAAACTATGCCTTAAGAAAGAGTGTGTCAGAGAGGTGGGTGACAAAGTGACCAGCCGGGGTCCCAAATTGACTGCAGCGTAACCACGGGCAGCTCAGAGAACTAACACAGTGTGTGTTCTTCAGAAGATGAGGCATGCATGCGAACGCGCGCAAGTCGATCCACATTTGCTAAATTGGCAACCATGAACATTGTGTCACGTAATTCATGCGGCACGTGATGTTTGCATAGACAATGACCTCAAAGAGGGAAGTGTGAACAATGCTGTCATCATGAATTCTTCTCGTGCATTACGTAGAGTGAAAACAAGTGGGCTTTTCATGCTTGAGAACAAGACTGAAAGCTCAGCTCAAGAGCAGTGAGGTTAACTTTTAACATGCATGAAGAGCTTGTGGAAAGCATGAGACGAGGACATAGATACTCGATAAAGAGAAAGGTCGAGGTGCACGCGTATTTCAAAGCAGGTCACTTTGCAACTCAGCCCGTAGTGATGACATGTCTCGGCAAGGTGACCGTGATGGCCTACTTCAAAAGGCCGAGAAATCGCTGTCTGGTTCTGCTGAGGAATCCACTGTTAACATTTCAGAAGTTTATCTCAGAAAACGTTGCACATTGTCCGTGCATTTTTCTTTCAACCATAAGGAAACTGTCTTCTGTGACATGATGTGCCACAGAAAGCATTTGCGCTGAAAGGTCGGTTGCATTTTTTGTCGATAGGGCGAGACAACACACTAGCACACCTGAAACAATCATCAGGACATTTCTGTCTCAGTGAACGAGGCTACAGCGCCTTTTATTTAATGCTAATGATTCTCATGTAATGGTTTTCCATTCGGCGAAGCTCATGTGCAGATGCACAGACACGCGCCTCTTCGAAGTCAGTTCAAATTAGCGTAAGTACTGTCCGGTAATATGGAGATACGACGTTCCAACCGTCTCTTCCTGGAAAGAGTAATGTGAGAAAGATTATTTCATGGTCACTCTCTCCGGATGTTCTACCTTGCACTGAACAATCTTTCAAGCACTGGGGTGAGTTTTAGCTTCGATGGCATGCTGGAATAGTCGCAGAAAGTTTGATCTTTGAGGTGGAGTTGTGCACTTCAGAGCAGTGTTTTTTTTTTTTTGTCCTCGAAAGTGGGGTTATGTGATGAGAGAAGTGTGCTATGGCGAGTTCTGTGGCGTTTGGAAAGTAGAAAAGTAAGCTGATAATCAAGAGTGTGCGAGCGCGAGTACCGTCCTTGTGATAAATGAAAAAATGAGACGACAAAGCCTTAGGACGGACGGCGCAAAAAGAAAAAGCGCATGAGAAAAAAAACACAATCACAGGAAACCACGGCAATCTGAGAAGAGAAATTTCTGCTAACCATAGAGCTCCGAAGGGGGCCAATCCTTGGGAACTAAGAAGCTCCGAAAAGAATAAATGTGCAGGCGCATTATTCCAACCCGTGATAACAGAAAACCACGTAGGAAGAAAATCGGCCACCGGACAGGGCATTGAATACGTGCCATCGGGTTTCAGACATATGAACCGCGTCATATGAAGGGCAGAGTGCTGTTTTATCAGCCATTGTTGTCAAAGAGCGTGAACGCGAGTTTCTGGTACTGCAGGGAAGAAGCTTGTTTAATAAGCTTCTGCTAAATTGGAAATCACATTGCAGTGCCCGCAGCGAGGAAAGAGTAGATAGAATTCGCGCGAAGTTTCCATACCTGTTTGCGCAATCCCTAGGGGTTATCAGGAACTTTGAGGAGCGAATTGTTTTGCAACCGGGTTGTTCGCAAGTGTTTTGCAAAGCACGCCCGCATCCTTTTTCGTCACGCAATAAAGCGGAGATAACGTCTCGCTAGTTTTGAGAGCCACGGCAGACTGACGCCAATGTGTAGAAGCGACTGGGAAACTCCACTGGTTTTAATCCCAAATGAGCAAGGTGACTTAAACTATGGGGTTTTGAGTGCCAAAACCACTTTCTGAGAACAAGGCACACCGTAGTGGAGGACTCCGCAAATTTGCACCACCTTGGATTCCTTAACATGCACCTAAATCTAAGTACACGTGTATTTTCGCATTTTGTTCCCATCAAAGTGCAGCCGCCGTGACCGGGATTCAATCCCGCGAGAACAAGGCGATCAAATACGCCTCTTTGGTGATTACAACGTCAATGTAAATCATGTATTTAATATAGATCTCTACCTACTGCCACAATCCGAGGAATTGTTCGCAGCTATTTGTGTCGGCAGAGTATTTTGTCTTAGATTTGCCGTCGGCATACCAAAAACTGGTACTGAGCAAGAAATCAAGACAGATTTTGACAGTTAACACGTATAAGGGACTCTAGCAATACAACAGACTCCCTTGCAGTATATCCGGAGCCCCTGCTTTGTTCCAGTTCATGATGGATAAAGTTTTGTTTGATATTCCAAATGTTGGTTGTTACATTGATGTCACAATTGTAGGTCACAGCACGGTCGATTGTTAAAACACGTGTAAGCGGGTGCAAGGCAAGCTTTCGGAGTATAACATTACTTTAAGTTCTTCCTCTATTCTGTCTCCTGCCTTGGGAACAAGGTCAGCACCGATGCCGTCTACACGACAGAAAAGTGAAAGCAATCGTGCGTACTCCTGAGCCAACAAATGTAAACGAATTGAGAGCATGCTTATGGCAGCTCAATCTTTACAGCTAATTTACAAACAATGTTTCCTGTGCTCCAAAACCAACTTACAGATTGTTACGAAAGAGAGAGCGATGGCTGCGGACGAAGATGTGTAGCAATGCTTTCGAAGCGACTAAGCATCTGCTTGCAAACAGCCGCGCTCTTACCTGCTTACCTACTACGACGCACCTAAGCCGTACGGCGTTGGAGCGGTTATTTTTCACGTGCTGCCGAACAAAGAAGAGCGTCCGATAGCCTTTGCTACGCGAACTCTGACGTAAGCCGAGAAAAATGATGCACAGTATGAAAGAGAGGCCCTAGTGCTTATCTTTATACTTAATGTTCCACAACTAGGAAACTGTCTAACGTCCTTCGCTCCAGCATATAAGCTGGGCAGTTGCACAGTACGTGTAGCAGTGTTTCGGGCATCTGGCAGCGTTCACAATCAGGGCTGTTCGATTGGCCGATGAGGTGTGCGTAGCGACGGGTGAAAGCAACGCCGAGCCGGATCCTGTGTAGCAATGATGTTTTGCTCCGTGTAAGCGTTGGCAGGCAACCACTGTCGGAGGAAGCTATCCTCAGCCCATGGCCTGACACTGCAATTTCAATGCGTCCAACAAAAGTATTCTTGAAGTTTCTGCAGGACACCAAGCTCGACGAGCGGCTCTAGCGAGACAACTGTCTCATGTACATAAGCACTCACCACTTCTCTTATCATCATCCATCCCAGTACTTTCACTCCCCTTCCCTCTTCCCCAGTGCAGAGTAGCAGACTAGAGCGCACTAGCTCAGGTCGACCTCTCTGTCTATCCTATCAATAAATTCTATTCAATTCAATAATGTTCCACAACTTTATTTTTCGTTGAAAGTTTATGGTTGTATACGGACCTTCAGCCACTCGCAAGCATCCTCGGACGAAACAAAGTACATACAGAACGTCGCCATATCATACTATTTCGAACGGAGCAGCCGAACGTCTGGTGCAAACCACGCAGCGTGCATTGCTGAAACAGCTGCTATCAGCTGTCTCACAAAACAATGACTCCGCGCAAGCAGGATTAAGTCTGACAGGAAGCATGCCTGCCCAACTCTTATTAAAAAGGTAACCTAAGACCAAGAAGCCGTTCCTCGAACCCAATTTTCAGCAAGATATGTTCGACAGACAGCAGAACAGCAAGCGGCCGAAAAATAAGCACCGGGGTATTGAACGTGGATTTCGAGTGAGTAACAGTGTTTATTAAATGCGTTTACGGCGAAAATGTTGCTTAGGAAGATGGCGTAGTTACGCAGATTGTGAGCCCAGTGATATATCTCATGAATGTGGCGGGTGAAGTACGCTTTGTGCACGCTGACCATTTGCGTCACTCCTCTGCGAGACCTGTCTCAGCTCCAGCGTTATAGCTACTTTCCGACACGGTACGCCTTGCCGAGCCGCAACAACCGCTAGATCAAGATCCTGCAGTTACCCTTAGAAGACTCCCAATAGCCGCCGCGAAATCCACAGAATCTGCATTCCGGAACTCAATGCAGGGTCAAACCTTTTCAGCTTCAACCGACTTGACGAAAACGGCACCAGCAGCAACTTCACGCAAGGACGCATTCCCTGAAGAGCAGAGAACAGAAGTTCCAGGCAAGACCGAAGTCATGCCTCGACGAAGTGACCGTGCGCGACATCTGTCGGGTAGGTTTAGACATGATGGCTTAGTGAGTGAAGTGCGAGCTTAATCTAAGTGGGAAGGAATGTCGTATAGCAAGCTTTAGTGACGTTTTGTCTTGTCGAACGATATGGTGCGATTGGAAATTGCACACAGCCCTGCGTTACATAATAGAGTTCTCTGTATAAGAACAACTCAATCTCGGCAAAGAAGTAGTTGCCTTTCTGCTCCTGTACCATTGGCGCTAGTCTACGTTAGTTCACTGTTCTGCCTGTAAGCGTCGGCTAGGTTGAAACAAATTCGTTTAGGCCATCACCGACCCTCTGCTCAGCCCGACTACTGATTTGGTGAGCTCATCGCCGCTTCACCATCAATAACAGAGTGATGAATTTAACTAGTTTATGTAGGTTCATGGTTATTGCGCTGTGCACAGCACACACTAGCGGGGCAATAGGACCACTGACTGGAAACGAAGACACGAGCTTTTCATCACATTTGCTTTATCGTGTCACTTTTCGTCTTGCTTCCCAGCCAGTGTTATCTTATCCCCGTTAGTCTATTCTTTACATAGCGCTATAACAATGACCGCCAAGAATCTTCGTCTTCTTCTTTGTATTTATCTGTTCAACTTTTAGACCATTCTTTATTGCCGCTTTTGACTTCCTATGTTATTTTCTTTGTACAATAGCACTTACACTTGACATTTTCCATCCCCCGCTATGTAATGCTCTAACGGGCCCTTAGGGTACTCATACAAATAAATAAAATTTAAAAAACGGTTAACTGTTGCTTTGACTGCGTCAAATTTTCGTGTTCTCTATGTCCTATTGCAAGTCTGTGTCCTAGTATTTCATTAATGTGAGCTGAAACAACCTCTTGTTGCTAACTGTTTCCTTAACTGTCTGTTACTCGCTTTCTGTTGTGTGCATTAAAATATTTGTGTGCCACGTGTTCAAACTGCAGTGTTCTCATTTGAGTTGTACCTTAGCGCCACATTGCAAAGACATAAAGGAATAAAATGATCACACCAACTTGCCGTGCTACTGCATTGTAGCCTAATTTAGACGGCAGCTTTTGAGAGTACAAAAGCCCCTGTCACGCGCAAAATACATTCACAACGCATTTATCCAGACATTACAGAGTAATAGGATGCCACGCAAATGCCGATTTAGAATGAAAATAACAGGTGTACCTCAAAAAAAAATCAACGCGCGCAACTCTACATCGAAAGGAAAAGCCCGAATCCTGCGCTACGTCGGTAAAGAACAAATTTCGCGCTCAACGGCCGCCGGCAGTGCCGTTTCCATCCCCCTCCGTAGCAGGGAGCCACGCAACAGACCACGAAGTGGACTGGCGCCACACTCCCTCCGGCTGCGCCCGCTTGTCGTATCAGTATGTGTCCGCAGTTGCAGTCTCCGCTCGCTCTCCAATAATCTAGTTAGTATTACTTTTCTCTTTTTGTCACTTTAGGTGTCAGAAGCCATCGCCTACATAACTCTCTTGTGCGAATTGTACCAGGGCCTGAGCTTTGTGAAGCTGCAATGTGCATGTTTCACTCGGTAACCCTGTCCTTCTCTTTGAAAAACAAAAGGGTTCATTCATTCGTTTATTCTTCATGCAGGTCACCTCAATGAGCACAAGGAAACAACGCAGAAATGCTGAGGACTGGGGTAAGAAGGCGGCGGGGCAGTCGGAGGACCTACATGTGTTAGCTTATTCAAAGAAAACCGCGAGCCAAGATTTTACGCACTATCGAGCAATAAATTTGCAATCATATCGAATTTAAATCCAAGAGTTAATGTTAATCTAGGCGCTTGCATATTTTATAAGCGATCTGTAACAAACAATGCGCTAGCCAATTATCAGGAGCAGTGTTTTTCTAACCATATACGAGCATGTCACTAAGATTAAGAGTATGATAATAGACATCATGGATGTCTATTATCATACTGTTAATCTTAGTGACATGCTGCACACAAGCGTGCAAGCTTATGATGAGAAACAAGGGGGGGAAATTCGAGTGAGTCCTTCATGACGCGGATGCTCCCTTGGCAACTGCAGTAATAAAGAAAGAAGCGAACAGAATTATTTTGGATTAATTCAAGGGCATGAATTAGATTCTTGGAGCTGGGATCCCATACTGCAGCGGCGTATTTTAGCTTGCTACAAATATAACGACTTGTACATGAGTAGTTTTAGGGAAACAGGTGCGAAAGAGAAGTTACGGAGGACGTAAGCATGCTATTGACGTTAGGAATTAGTAAACTGGTGTAGAGAGACCAAGTTAGAGAGGTCGTGATGTGTGCGCTTAGGTAACGGTAAGAGCTTAACGACTCGAGGAGAATATTGTAAGGCAAATAACTAAGCAGTTGTGGCTTCATGCTTACTTCATTTTTTTAACCTCCTGCGTTTATTATTGGCCTTTGCGGGCCATGGTTCGTTTTATCAAAACACTAAACCTTAAATTTATTTACTTTTTTGATGGTATAATTCGTTTATTCGGTCTGTTCCCTACCTTTCTGCCACATATTTAATGCCATTTTATACTGTTCTTCAGTGTCATATTCTCAACTATTCCTCTATGATGCATAAAGCCCAGGTCATCAGGCAGGAACGCTATGTCGTCATTTACCTCTGGATGCGTACTGTGACATGCTGACCATACATGGACAGACAACTCTAAAATGCCATCTACTGGAAGCGTCCATAATTTAATACACTGCTCCGCGCATTGAATACGCGTGCCGTCTAGTGTGTTCAAGGATGAATAATTTAAATACCTAGAGAAATGCACGTAATTCATAAATTAGGATGACTCAACTCACTCATGCGTTCAGTAAAATTTTCTCCAGCTTCTTTCAACGTCAAAGTTTTTTCGACAACCAAACAACATTAAACTAACAGTTATCAGGAGTGCAGACATAAAGCATAAAAGGGGCTTGGAGAGGTATGTAACCCCATAAACAAATTAAACGAACTAATACATTTAAAAGGCACCTTTAGCTTGGGGTCAACTTCGATTGCAGTGTTCAAATTGATTTGAAACGTAGAAGTGTGCTGGTGGGACTACTCTATCTCAAGCGTAATAAATGTAATTATATTTACTCCAGAAATTATCTTAGAAAAGAAGTCATGCGTTTTACATGCATTTGAATAGATGGCATCGGAGTTGGGTGTGGGCTTAAGCTTTCTCTTAATAAGTACGGTAATGCGGCGACGTGAAAAGTCCACGAAAGGAGCATGATAGAGTGTATAAGCACGACTGAACGCGGACTTACACAGAAACAGATACACAAATCTGGTTATCTGTTTCTTTTTCTACGTCCTCGTTCAGTCACGCCTATACACTCTATCATGGATTCTAACCAACTAGGCCGCCAACGTGTTTTACCCACAAAAGGGCACTCATCTGTCAGCTAACTCATGCTTGTAATTTTTCCTATCACATTCATATCGCAGCTACACGTTTCTTCTTGAAATATGAGAAGCTAATCTATGAAAGCATTCATTCATCGCTGTAAACAACCATTCATTAACTAATAGGTGGTGTCCGCAAAACACGCAAGCTCGCGTTTCCAGAGAGCGCTGACATCTGATACTGTCGGAAGATATTTTTTTTATGGTGTACGACGGCACGCTTTGCTTCATTTGCGCATTGTGTTATTTTATACAGTCCAAAATTAGCACAAACCCATGATCATGTTGCTGCAAATGCAGGCATTCGACTGCATTCGGAAGGCCTTGTGCCGCACTTAGAAACCGACGTATAGCTTCATGTGGCATCAGAGCCAATAGTGTCCTCTCTCTTAGGCTCTGCAATCCAACCGCTTTAAATGCTCTATAGCTTTTTTTGTGTCCCCCAGATCAAAAGGAAAAAAATAAACCAGATAATATATGGGGGTTAGCCCGCACCACCTTTAGCCATAAGGGGCATAAACCCAAATCTAAAATAAATGAATAGGAGCTACAGTAGCAGCCAAAATCTATTTTAGGAAAAAGCCAATAAAGCCATTACTATATCTTTGTAAGCTGCACCAACAGCGGATGCGCCGCAGCGTTGGCGTAAGTAACCTTAGGAAAAGTATTCAATCTATTAGACTGGGATGGCTTAGAAGTTAGGATCAACGGCGAATATCTCAGCGACCTTCAGTTTGCAGATGACATTGAGCAGTTCCGAAACACTGTGGATGAAGTGCAACAAATGATTGAGGACCTTAACAGAGATAGTGTGAGTAGCGTTGAATCTACATATGCAGAAAACAAGGATGAATCTAAATATGCAGAAGATAAGGATAACATTCCTGCAACGGAACAATAATTCATTATCGCCTGTCAACCTCTAGAGTATGTGCAGGAGTGCGTTTATTGAGATCATTTACTCACAGGGGACCCAAATCTTGAGAACGAAATTTATAGAAGAATGAAAATGGGGTTTAGTGCATTCGGTAGACATAATTGACATCATAACTGGAAGCATGCCAGAGTCATTCAAAAGAAGGGGACAATCATTGTGTTCTACCTGTACTAACATATGAGGCAGGAATTCAGAGGTTAGCAAAGATGCTCGAGAAGAAGTTAAAGAACGCGAAAATAGTGATGGAAAAACATGTTAGGCGTAACTTTAGGAGACAGGAAAAGAGCAGTGTGGATCAGAGAGCACACGCATATAGTGGATATTCTACTTCACATTAGGAGAAAAAATGGAGTCGGGCAGGCCATGTAATGCGTAAGATGGATAACCGGTTGACCATTAGTGTTACAGAATGGGTGCCGAGGGAAGCGAAGTGCAGTTGAGGGCAGCAAAAAATTAGTTGGGTGATGAAATTAGGAAATTTGCAGGCGAAAGTTGGAATCGGCGAGCCCTAGAGAGGATTACTGGGAGATCGCAGGGAGGCGCCTTCGCTCTGCAGTGGACATAACAATAGGCTGAAGATAGTTCTTAATCTTAGGAATACTTTCGTTGGCAAGCTCATTTTTAGAGAAGGTTCATTTCCTGATTTTCATTATCAGCCTATCTTTATGTCTACTGCAAGACAAAGGCAATCCTGCAACCTCCGAGTACCCTTGTCCCTCACCAACTGATTTCAACTTACGCCTGCAATTTCTTAATTTAATCACCCCACCTATATTTCCGCAGTCCTCGACTGTGCTTCCCTTATCTCAGCACCCATTCTCTAACTCTAATGGCCCGCCCGTTATCCAACCTACGCATAGCATGGCCTGCACAGCTACATTTTTTTCTCCTAATGGCAATTAGAATATCGGCTATCCCTGTTTGCTCTCTTATCCACGCCGCTCTCTTTCTGCTTCTTAGCGTTAGGCCTACCACTCTTCGTTCCATCGCCGTATGCGTGGTCCTTAATTGGTTCTCGAACTTCGTTGTGAACCGCCCAGTTCTTGCCCCATCCCGTGTGTCGTCGCCTTTCGGGTGAGAGAAGCGACCAGTTCCTCCATTATTTTGCCCCCTTCTCGTTTTAAGTTCTATGTGAGGTCGTCGAAACGCCCATATGCATTACTTAGCCGAGTTCACGGCCGCCTGCGTACGTGGGATTCCGGAACTACGAGGTCATAACCGTTTAGAAATAGTTCCATACCCATCGTGATTAGCAAAACACACCACGGATAAATTAAGGACATTTTTATGCGCGTAACATTCTCGGCACTGACATTTTCCCCCATATTACAGCCTCACACCCTGCAGGGTTCTTTGACTGAGCAAACTTGTATTTTCCGTTGTCGCAGTCAGAAGTTCGAATCCTCAACTTTCTTTTTTTGTTAATTCTGAATCCTCTAATCGGGAATTCACCATCTCCAAAATTCAAACATCTCCAGGTTTGGAGTGGCGCCTGACAGTGGCTAAAACGCCGAGAACCAGTGGGGTATCCAACCAGTGGGGTACTAACCAAATTAGGAAGGCCAACTAAGCTTCAACAAGGGCACTCCCTCATCTAAACAGGAATTGGCCTCCCTGGTGCAGGATTCGGCCACTACTTCCCTCATGACTCCTACAATTAACCCATGGCCCTCAGTCCCCTGCAGCTACGGAGCATCTAACCGAAGCGGAGGTCAGACCTGTAACGCAGCAGAGGGTGCTAAGAATCTCTGCATACCCGGACAGGCCACCAGTGGAAACTGACCCTTGCAATCTTTAACACCCGAACACTTTCTAGTTAGGGTAACTTAGCAGTACTCTTCGAGGAACTATCAGACATTGTTTGTGATATCATTCGCCATAGTGAGGTTAGAAGAACTGAGAAGGCTTATACAGTGCTAACTAACGGCCACATCCTAGGGTGGTTGCTTGGGCTAGTTGGTAATTCATGATCAAAAATAACGTACAGCGCAAAGGACAAGTATGTCGTCTTTCACTGTCCTTGTCCTTTGCGCTGTACGTTATTTTTGGCCACATCCTCTTCTTTAGAGAACTCCCACACAGTAAGTTATACGGGGTACGGTTCCTAATACATAAGGACTTAGAGGGCAAGACTGACAAATTCGGCAGCATTAATGAGAGGGTAGATTAATAAGAGGTGTAGATTAAAGGTGGTACAAGCCTACGCTCAAACCTCCAGTCATGATGATGATGAAGTAGATCAGTTTTATGAAGACGTGGAATTAGCCATGAGAAATGCGCTAACTCAATATACTGTAGTAATACGTGACTTCAACGCAAAAGCGGGGGGAAATCAGGCTGGTCAACAAGCAATTGGCAACAACAGCATCGGCTCTAGAAACACTAGAGGATAGATGTTGATGGGATTCGCGAAAAAGGAATGAGCTGCGCATAATGAACACTTTCTTCAGAAAGCGTAGCAACAAAAAAAGGGCTTGAAAAAGCCGTCATGGTCAAACAAGAAATGAAATCGATTTCATACTTTCTGCCGATCCCAGCCTAGTGCAGGATGTAGGAGTGTGAGGTAGGCAGTCAATCAAATGTTAGTGAGCTCTAGGATTCATATGAATTTGAACAGAGAAAAAGTAAAACTGGTCAAGAAGAAACAGGCCAACCTAGACGCAGTAAGAATAAAAGCAAACCAATTCAGGCTGTTACTTGCAATCAAATATGCAGCCTTAGAACAGCGAGATGTAGATGACATAGAGGTAATGAATGAAATCGTAACAAGGCTGGCTTCAGAAGCAGCACTTGAAGTGGGAGGCAATGCACCAAGGCAACCAGTAGGTAAGCTCCCTCAAGCAACGAAGGGCGAAATAGGGAAACGACAAAGACTGAAACAGTACAACTCGAGAGATTAGATAAAATTCTCCCAATTGTCAAAACTGATCAACAAGGAGAAAATAAAGGGTATTCGAAATTATAACGTAAGAAAGACTGAGGAAGCCGTAATAAATGGACGCAGCATGAAATCAGTGAGAAGAAATTTTGGCATAGGACAAGCAAAGATGTATGCTATAATTTTTCAAATATTTAACGTCTCCCTTCTTGTAGATAAATGTAGTACTGGCATTCTTCTAGTTCTCTGGTACACTTGAAGTCGTGACGCATTGCATATGAAGGACGGCAAGTTTTTGAAGCATTATATCTCCTCCATCTCTCATAAAATCGACTGTTATTCCATCGGCGCTACTGGCCCCGGGTCATATCTTGCAAAGCCCTCGTAACTTCATCGCTAGTTACAGAAGGAGCCTCTGTATCCTGTTCATTACTACTTCGAATAAAGATAGCGTGTCTGCTCTGGGGTGCTGTGCAGATCAGTATAAATTTCTTACCTAGCTTTTACTATGTCTACGAGATTGCTGATGATATTACCCTGCTTATTTACCAATGCATACATCTTGGCTTGTCCTACGCCAACTTTTCTTCTCATTCATTTCATGCTGCGTCCATATTTTACTGCTTCGTCAGTCTTTCTCACGTGAAAATTTCAAATATCCCTTACTTTCTCCTTGCTGACAAGTTTTGAGGGTTTCGCGAATTCTATCTGATCTCTTTAGTTGGACACTTTCATGCTTTGTCGTTTCTGTATTAGGTTCTCTGCTACTTGAGAGAGCTTACGTAGTGGTTGCCTCGGTGCTTTACCTCCCACTTCAACTGCTGCTTCTAAGATCGGCCTAGCTGCGGTTTCATTCATTACCTCTATGTCACCTTCGTCTGTCTGTTCCAAGGCTGCACATTTGCTTGCAAGCACCAGCCTGCATTGATCCGCTTTTATTCTTACTGACTGTAGGTTAGCCTGTTTCTTCTTGACTAATTTTTCTCTTTCTGTCTTCACGTCGAGGGACCTTGTTGACCTCCCTAACCTACGGTCACTGCACTCTACCCTACCTACCACTTCTACATCGAGCACTATGCTGGGACCAGCAGAGTATGTGTGATATGATACATGTGGGCCCATAATTCTTAAGAACTGACACGGCTGTCAGGGGCTGTGTACGAACCACAGAGAACATACTTCACAGACACAATAATTTACACGCTCGACAAACAACAGAATAATGACCATCATAATAAACTAGAATGTCTGCAATTCCTAACGCGCCTAAGCACACATCGACCGGCTCACGCGCCAGTGTGTCGTCGTCGTTGCCGTAGTGGTTTTCATCGTGGCCGCTCCGTGAGACAGTGAGTACTCCAGCACCACCCGTAGTGGCTTTTACCAGAGTGTGAGGTAGCAGCAACAGGGGAAGTGTACAGAAGGCCAGCAGAAAGCTAGATGGGAAGCCGATGGAAAGTCAGTGGCTAGCCAGCCACTGTGGCTGCAGGCTGCGGGCACGTCAGATCAGCTGGTCCGCAGGCGGGTGCCTACTTGGTCTCACGCCGCGCCACATGGCCCTCGGATCAAATACGGCGCCAGGTCGCTATGACAGCAGGCCACTGGTTGCCGGCTGAGCAGCAAGCGCAGCGAGGAAAATCAGCCTCACCAGGCCCACATGGCTGCAGGACGCCCGGTTGTAGAATGTCGCGACTGCAACCGCCGGTCAGCGAGCAGCCGTCCGAGTCATTCCACGCTGCATTCGTTCGAGCCGCACGCCGCTCTCGCTCTCGCGGGCGCGCGTTTCTTCTTCCTCGCGTCACGTCCACACAGTCCACATCATCACTGCCGTTCCTTATTCACCTCGTCGCGGCCACACAATCCAAGTCATCACAGTATGCAATATATTTCATTTCCTGTTTTTCCATTAGAGCTTTTCCATGACCACTACCTGTTGCTATGGTTCCTGAGGAAGGTATTCATTATTCTGAGCTAACTTCTTTCCGCTAATTCTGCCAAACGATCTCCTGTAGTGTTCCTAGAATCAATGCCGTAGTTGTTATTTGCCTGTTCGCCAACCCGCTTTTCCCCTCCCGCTTTTGCATCGAGGTCGCCCATGACTACAGTGTACTGAATTTGCACTTTTCTCATCGTTAATTCAACATCTTCATAAATTTATTCTATTTCCTCCTCAACGTGACTGGAGGTTGGAGCGTAAGCTTGTGCAACCTTTATTCTGTGCCTCCTTATTCAGCTTTATTGTGACTACTACTGCCCTCTCATTAATGCTGCAAAGTTCATCAACGTTAGGCGCTATGTCATTATCGATCAGAGATCCTACCGCGTATTGTCTCTTAACTAGAGGTCCTCTGTAACAGATGACGAGGCCGTTACTCAGCACTGTATAAGCCTCACCAGTTCTTCTAACCACAGTAAGGCCAATAAGATCCCGCATAATGCCTGATATTTCTTCAGAGTCCTGATAAGCTGGAATATCTCGAGGAGGTGCGTGTGTTGAACGTTGAGAGGTTCAGTTTCCAGTGGTCGCCCGCCCGAATCCAGACAGTCTTAGCACCCTCTGCCACGTCGCAGGTCTGAACATCGCCTTCGTGATCACTTTGGTGTCAGACGTCGCTGGCGACTGAGGGCTATGGGTTACTTGTAGGGGCATGAGGGAGGTAGTGGGTGAACACTGCACCAGGGAGACCAGTTCCTATTCTGGTGAGGCAGTGTCTTTGCTGAATCTTAGGGGGCCTTCCTAATTTGGTCGCACCTGGACTAGCATATCCCCACTGGCTCTCAACATTTTTGCCGGTATGTGAGGTCACTACAAGCCTGAAGATGTGCTGTACTTGTGGAGGATTCAAACTTGCGACCTTCAGATTAGAAGGCCATTGTTGTACCCCTGCTCCACGCCAACGCCTCAGTCAAGTAGCTACAAATGGAGCATTTCGAATGGATTGTGAAACCACACTGCTGCCTATGATGACGTTCCAACACTACCAACCCGCGCTCCGACAAGCCGCATGAATGGCACTTAATTCGGGCATGTGTATACTGCGAGGCATGTGCATTAGGGGCCATCACACACCATCGAAAGAAGTTAAAAGAGGCAACCAGCAAAATGAAAAGCGTCCCCGTGCTAACGAAAGGCTAATTTCCAGCGGCGGCTGATTTCCCAAAAGAAAAAGATGTGAACGGGAATAATGAAGGTAGGTAATAAAGAATAAACTCACATTTTTTTTAAATACGGTGCTAAATACGCTATTTCAAATTATATGTTCATATAACTTCACTCTTCAATAGGTAAAATAACAGAACACTTGTTTGTTGAGCGTCCAAATAATTTCCTAACAAACTTTAGCATCATAAAGCCTCGCCACTTTGGTTTGTTAGGAGGCAGCTCGACTGATCATGCTATAATTTCTTGGAGTGCCATCAATAAACATACTATTAGCCATTTCAATCTTGCAGGTTCCGTATTTTCGAACCTAACACATGTTTATGACACGCTTAATTGCCCTATTCTATTTAAAAACTTGTGTCTTATGGTAGCAGAGGTCCCACCTTAAATTTCTTGCTGGGATTTCCTTAACCGATAATACGTGATTTTTACAGGTGGTTAAAAACAAAGATTGTTAACCAACGTCTTCCTCGGGGTTCCATTCCTGGCCCTTTGTTCTTAATTGTTTATGTAACTAACCTTCCGGACGTAAAAAGTTCGCCACATTGCGTCTTGTATGTTTATGATACTACAGTATCATGCAGGGACCAGATGCTTCTCTCTCAACGCTGAACTCTGTACTAAGTAAAGTTGTAACTGGTATTGCGTAACTGGACGCTGGAGGACGGAATATTAACTGGTGCTTTATACTACATTTTCGCAGGTATTAGGGTAGGAAGAGGAATGTTACGAACACGAACACGAACTGTCAAGGTAGCCGCGAAAGCAAAACTAGCACTGCTCTCGAAGTCTCAGGGATCCTTTCTCATATATCCGCACTGGTGGTTTTAAGCAGTTTTTCACCACCAGAGTGAAAAGGGTCCGTTATTCTTCGTGTCCTCCCCGCACATCATCCACTCCCTCACACATGTCAGCCCTGCCGTCACGGTGGCAACCATATTTTCATGTGGTTCTGAGTTGATGAGCTATCTGCAAATGACTCACCATCTTTGGCATGGGTCGGATGAACTCGCTGAGAATGACAGCGCAATCGTCTCAAAGTTCATGCCACTCGTCAAACGGCACGTGCAATTAGGGAGACTAGATCTCGACAAACCACACACCCACACGTTTAGTGCACATGGGCACAGGTGCACAGTGTTTCGCAGTGAGGTGTCGTTGAGTAAACAATCACCGCCGTCTCACGCAAAAGCTTCGGTGTGTCATTACGACGGCGGGCGATTTCTTGCATGAAGCAGTGACAGCAGGCGCTTGGCTGGCCCTATCTAGGCGCACTAATGGCAGTCGTCCCAAAACACTCCGGAGACCTCCAAATCCGCGTGGAGTTCACAGAAATTAACAGCCACTTTCTTGGAGAATGGCATCCCATCTCCTCCGTGAAGCACATTATCGGACTTCTTCATGGGGCTGAAGTGTTCTGCAAACTAGACGCTAACACCGGATTTTGGAAATTGTGCTTTTTGAAAGTTCTAAACACCTTACCCCATTCATTTCGCCATTTGAGCGCTTCCACTTCAATCGGTTACCGTTTGGAATAGCGTCTGCTCCTGACCACTTCCAGAAACGGATGTCATCTATTCTGCAAGGTTTCTACACGCTTTTTTGTCACATGTACAGCGTGCTTATCTAGGGTTCGATGAGTGAGAGCGCAACGAGACACTCAGAAATGTGCTTCAGCTACTCGTCAAAGTTGGAGCGACATTGAATGAAGGCAAATTCTTGTTTCATCTGCACTTCGAGAATTATCTTCCGCTCAGTCCTCTTTCGTGGACTTTCAATTTTCCAAATGGCTTCAACCTTCTTTTCGTCGGGTCGTATTCGGCCTTTATCTAGTATGTGCAACGTGCAGTTTCCCGGTAGTCTTTAAAGTGTTCTCTAGTAATCTCTACACATATTTTCCCCTTTAGCGACACTGCTGCATCTCGACAGCAGCAGTGCCTAATACCGTGTATAACCTAGAAGTGACCGCACTCGTGCAAAAAATGCAACCACTTTTTCGGAGCTCGAAATTAGAAAAAAACTTAGAGCTAATTGATTTCTGCGTCAAAGTAGGTTATAGCACAAGCTGTAGTTATTCAGCCTCATAGGAACAGTGAAAGTAGTTAGAAATAGGCCTGTAAGTACAGGGTGTCTGAAGAGTATGTTTACAGTGAAAATAGGGTGTTAAAATTCGCAGTTTTACTTACAGCCGTCCAGTGATCACTGCAGAAGATGCTAAAAATGTCCACAAGATTGAAAATACATCTGCACACCATGACCCTGCGTACTGTTAAACACTAGGTGAAGGTTTGCTCGAAGTACCTGAGCAACGTGCTAGACAATGGCTGCCTGTAGCTCCTGCTGTGCGTAAGGATTGTTCTCATACACCCTCCTTTGAGCACACCCTGCACACTTCAACAGACGTACAACATTTTTTGCTGTCCTGTCGCACGTGAAAAGGCGAAGTTATTCACAGCTATCACCGTATTTTATTATTTTCTCACTGCATAGTTACTTTCCGGTCCCCGAGTATAGGGCATTGAAATGTGTATTAGCCCCTAGCCTCCAATCATCACCATATCAGCAAGTAGCCTTGTCCCAGTGTCCATTGCTCATTCGGAAGGTCGTAATGATTTTCAGCCCTAAACTTTTTCCGGTAGTGCAACCAACAACGCCCTGTTGAATTTTTTGGTAGTCGATGACGCAATCGCTCCCAAAGGAGCTGTTCACGGTCCTCACACACGACAGTGAAACAAAGTTGAGCCATGAGAAGCTCACGCAAGTGTAATGCGTTAAGTATTGATCAAGTGTATATAGAACTAATTTGACGCATCGGCGCTTTGCTACAAGGGCAAAGGGTGCAATAATGCTGGCGTATGCTGCCTGAAGCAGCCCTAACTCAACGCAATGGCAAGTGCATGCTGGCTCAAAAGATAGCAATTTCTCTGCAACGAAATGGTGGCGCCATCTTTCAACACGCAGCGTGTATCGCCGTTTTTCTTTTGCCGAAGCGTTGAAACATGGAGCCAACATACCATTGTAGTAATATCGCGAGCTGCCTGGGTGGGACCGTAAGCTAGGCTTTGATATCTCAATATAAAGAAACAATCTCAACAAGACAATAGAGATAACGCGCCAATTTTTCCGCCGAGGTTAGACAAGACGTACTGAAATTATAGATCACTCACTTCTCGTGAAGGAGTAAAAGAGGTTAAAGACGGCTATCCGTTGGGCCTGAATGAACTAAATGCCGCAATGTTAGGGGATGACGTAATCTCTATTGCAAGTCTGCGGCAAACCTCTAGAAAAACCGCTTCTGTGTTAAAAAAGGAAACAGAACGGAAGCTGCTCTTTAAGTTGTGAGCGCGTGGCATGCGATGTCCTCGAGAATTGTACTCAAAAGCTTTAGTCACAAACCAAACACCATCTATGACAAAGAGGACAACTGTATCCACGAACGCACTGCAGCACCCACCCTGAGCAATGGCGAAAGCGACCGTGCCGAGGGTAATATAACGTAACGTGCAGTGCATGCGTGCGTTACAAAATAAATATAATATGAAAACAGTAGAGTTCGCTCTTTTTGTACAAAGGCATCACGGGAATTACGTACGGCTGGAACAATTGGGCCGAAGTGGCCCGCCACCGTGTAAGGGCCCCCTATCGTCAACATCACGAAAACGTGCTGCCTTTACACAAGTGTGTGCGGTGTGTGCTCTTTGCGTGCGTGCCTGTACGGCTCGGAGAGCATGGATGAAGAAGAATCCTTGTTTTGTTTCTCTATCACCAGGCGGGGGGTGAAAGGGGGGGGAGTACCCACGAGACAAGTTGTAGCGAGCTGTTCCGTGGAGAAGGTCTCTAGGCTGCACCTTGACTGGAAATACTTTTGCATGTGTGAAAAACATTTTGGTGATAAAGTTATTTGGGCAGACGTGCCCACGGAGAAAGTAATCAATACTAGCAAAGTAAATGTGTCACTACAATTTTAGCGCTCAACGCTCAAAGCAGGCGCTATTCTGGGGCTTTTTGCAGGCCTGCGAGCTTACTTTTTCAAGCTGTAAGAACAAAGTCGTTCAGTGACACGGTGTCGTTCACTGATACGAT
This sequence comes from Dermacentor albipictus, assembly GCF_038994185.2. Taxonomy (NCBI): domain Eukaryota; kingdom Metazoa; phylum Arthropoda; class Arachnida; order Ixodida; family Ixodidae; genus Dermacentor; species Dermacentor albipictus. The sequence continues at coordinate 46,565,438 of NC_091824.1, forward strand.
GCTGTTCGCAGACGCCGCCTAATAATTGCACGCTTTATACATTTTACTAAACATTTAATTATACTTCAACCGGAACGAAAACTTAACCAAAAAATTCTTTATGATTTTGTTTCGGAGTGAAACCGAAATATTTTCGATCGGTTTTGAGTTCAAGTGGAAAGTCGGCAATCCCAAACCGACGTCAGGCAACGTAGGAATTAGCGCGTATCTCAGACAAGGATGGTGTGAGCTATACCCGGTCGAGCGCTCCGCTAATCTAAGCCTGCCACTCGGTGCACTAGCAGACTGACATCCTACACTCTTCAAAAATCTTGCGCCCTTTGGGGCTTGTCTCGTCCCATAATAATTATAGTCATCTATCTTGCCCGCGTTTCCTTTCTTTAACGCTGCCAGCCTGGTACTTCCAGGTCACTATCGGCATGCGCGTTGTCAGCGTGACCTAACATTCTCTACAGGAAAATAGCGCACGCATAGTTTTCAAGAAAGCAAACTTAAGCAAGGCAAATGGTGATTATTGTTGCCTCACAAGATAAGCCTCAAAGGGTGCAAACTTTTTCAGGAGTGCAGCGAAACCAAAGGTTTGTGCGCTGTACACCTTATCTTTTTTTTTTTTTCCTTCGCATACAACGCTTTGTTACCAGAGTTCTACCACTCGTTTATGTTTATTTCAGTTTGTTTTATCGAAACAGCGATCACGCATTTCTGAGAGTACACTGGATGACGTGCTGCTTCTGAGCTCAATGCCTTGACTCAAGGCACTGAGCAAGGTCTCAGAATTCATAATTGGCTCATTGAGAAAAATAATGTTTTTATCGTTAACTTGCTTCGAAAACTTTTCCATGTGAACCAAAACCGTTATGAACCGTTACGGATCACTATCTCTCGTTCTGGAGGATAGCAAGAACGGAACGTTTTTCAGTGGAACAAAACTAAAACCAGAACGAAATACATTTCATGTGCCTATACAAATTCAGTATGCATAAATAATAAATTAAATAGGGAATAGGCGTCTTTCCTCGTGAAATCTTCGTGCCATCACACAACCCAGACCATCCCAGCCAGGCCCATTGATGCCATACTACTTAAAGGGACACTAAAGCGAAACAATAAATCAGTTTAGACTAATGAAGCATTGCTTGAGAACCCTGCAGGCAGTTATTTAAAAAAATAGTTTGATTATTAGATCAGAAATTGAAGGTCCAAGTATCAGTATTTGAATTTCGCGCCGAAACCCCAGTGTCGGTACGCCAACGTGACGTCAGGGATTCCAAAGTATGCTTTCGCATTTGGGCCGCGTTGGCTGAATAGAGGTTCCCGAAACTTGCCATGCTTAATATTTGGTTCTTTTAGAACACAATGTAGTCAATGTGTACCGCTTTATATAATTAGCAGGCCCTAGAAGATGCCATAAAAATCTATGACGTCACAGCCCCCAGGTGCGAGAACTTAAGTAGGCGTCGCCACCCGTATTTCGTTTTTGCGCTTTTTCTGGCTTACCAAACGTCTTAACGTTGTAAGAGTGGTGTTTTTGGTGTTGTAGAACGGTAATTTACTGATGCAGAAGAAATCATTTTTCACTTTAGTGCCCCTTTAAGAAAGCGGCTCTGGTAGCATCGTCTGTCGCTGTACGAAATTTTAGAAGAAATTTCCACATTTAAAGAAAAGTACTGAAGGGCCCTGATATCGCTTTCATTGATTCGTTCTTCGAGCAAAACTGCGTTTTTTTGTATGTGCGGTCATTACTGGTATAAGCGTGCCAACGGAGGCTGTCGAGTTTCTACTTGATGGCGTAGATCGCGCATGCGCCACTGATATTGCTAGCGCAAGACAATGCATTACTCACCAACGATGACCACCATTAAGCTAACCATCTAAAATACTGTACATCTGAGAGTAAATGCTGCGGAACCATAAGGTTACGCTTTTTCAGTGCTTGTTATCTGTGTCCGAACATTACGTTGCTCAGGGTAGCTATGAAGTATTTCTCAATATGTTTCTTGAAAGCATACGAGAAACCCAAATTACTTGATTCACTCACAGAGGGTATATTCCTTCGAGTGCTGCATTTCAAGTGGTATTGCAGGAATTGAAAAAGAAAATTTTTTTGCATGTACTCTACGTCTGCATACTGGTGTCCGAACCTAAATACCGTCATCAGGCTGTTATTTCAGGCAGCGCGTAGAACATTGTACTATCGGCTGTCTTTCCCTTGCTCATTCCTGATGTGCAGGCTAGTGCTATTTCGGGATTTTTAGGCGCACTGAACACACGTGGCGATTCCGCTGAAGGCCAACAACGCCTAACGACAAACAGCCTGTTTGAACAAGCATCATATTTAAAATGTACAGGAGCGATTTTCAGCAGTCACAGTAACCCTCAAGGACAAATCAACTAACTCTGTGCTAAAGCAGCGTCTGCGTGCAGTAGGCCACAAATGGCTACAAATTATTTTATTAGTAATATACCTCCGAAGTTGTCACATTTGCCTTTCAATATGACTCATTCTTTAGTTCATCCCGGGCACTTTGTCGTAAATAGGTATGTAGGTTCTCGTACCACATCGTTTCGGGCACCTTCGATGTAAAATAAGTTCAAATGTCCAATAGTGGGATCTAACCTAGGCTCCCTATCCCAACAGCCTGATACTCTGATCATTGGGCAAGAATCCGAATTTTTCGGATGCCAGTCTCCAACATGTTACTCTTCCTGACACTGATCCTAGATCAAAAACAAACAAATACATTAGTGCATTCGGCGCGTCCACCGTACTGACGGGACGTGTTCATTCAAATTCATTTAGCACGGTCAGATGTCCAACTCGATAAACCGTGTAGTACGTTCCCGAATGTGCTTATTCGCTGGTTGGGTATCCACGTCGCAGTAGCAGCCCGCCATTCTGGAGAGTAATAGTCAGCGAAGACTCGTAATCTTAATTAAATCGTAGGAAAACCCATCATCATTTTTATTGCCAAATACCTGATTCCCTTTGGAGTTATTGAAATTTCCTATCTTGGTGTTCTCTAAAAAGCGTCCCAGAAACAGACTTCCTCCTAACAGTGCATGAACACGTGGTCACCCGCCGTCGTTGCTCAGTGGCTATGGTGTTGGGCTGCTGAGCACGAGGTCACGGAATCGAATCCCGGACACGACGGCCGCATTTTGATGGGGGCTAAATGCGAAAACACCCGTGTACTTAAATTTAGGTGCACGTTAAACAACCCCAGGTGGTCGAAATTTCCGGAGTCCGCCACTATGGCGTGCCTCATAAACAGAAAGTGGTTTTGGCACGTAAAACTCCATAATTTAATTTAATGTAACACGTGGTCAACAACTTCAGGTTTTTTTTTTTGTGCAAATAGGACAGTGAGTACCCCTACATAAAAATAAATACTCCGGCAGAATCAAGCTTCGGTTGATATTGACACGCGTCCATCTTTATCATTTTCAGGCCACCGCGGCTAACAAATGTAAGTCATCAACCGGTGCAACACGCACCAGGATTTAATAGGACATTCTCGATTTTTCTAGCCGATAATGTCTGTTGCCTATGTCATCGCGGGACGTTGTGCAATCATATTGTATGCACGACGCGAATAGCCTTCTACTTTCTCGAAGGTACACGAACACCAGCGAGTACGCTGGAACCGTCGACGGGTCATGTATAAATACGCGTCTGAATCGCCGATTGTGCTCACTGCTATCGCTGTGCTTTGAGTGCTACTTGTTTTTGTTTTCTTCAGGGCAGAAGTTCGCCTAGTAAAGTATTAGCGTTTTTATGTCAGCCTTTCGACAGCGCATTGTTACACGCATTCACGATAACCTGACAATATTTTTGTAAGCAATAGCTTGGGCATAATGACGTGCCCTCAGCCACCATGGCGAACCTTGTAGAGAAAGAACTTTAATTAGCAATAAAACGCGTTCAGTCAAAAGAGACGAGGGGCTTCTCCTGCTAGTGACACACCACAGTGCCGTAGCACCATGAGAGACACACAGTGAATTTCGGCGATGCATGTGTCCCATACGTGTTGTAATGTGTGATCACACGTTACAAAGTAGACATGTCTCCTAGCCTGCCTCGCGTCGAGAACAGAGCTGCATCACAGTACCACCACAGTCCCGCGGCCTTTAGTGGGCGACCAACGGAAGCAAAAGCACATCCTAACCTTGAACTAAGTCACTTCTGGCCCAGGACGAGAGTGAAGCCATCACCAGGAGGGGGGGGGGGGGGTAGGAGTACTTTCACTGCACTGATTTCTGTGCCGACAAGCGTCCGCCTTTCGTGTGCCACTTGGCCCCTTCGAAAACTTTCAAGGGGTGCTGTTCTACGTGGAACGAGGTTGTCGAAAGCTTAAGGAAAAGCATAATTGGACCTCGTTTTGAGTTACAGTCAACGAGAGTTGTTGCGATAAAAATCAACTCGGAAAGCGTTTGGCCGAAGAGTTGCCTGTTCAGGCCTTATGGCAAGCATAATGCACCCAAGGAGGCAAGCGTTGGAGTAACGTAATTTTTTTCTAAGGTAATTTATGATTCACACTTGACATAAAGCGCACAATGTGAGGACACAAGAAGGAAGACCGGACAGGACTAGCACTTGTAGGTATAATCAGTGAGGTGCTCGGTTGTCCTACTTCTACAAAAACGTGCTAATCTGTTCATACCATGTCATTTGCTTAACAGAGACTTGGCATTGCAACGGCTCAGTAACAGCGAATTACTTTCCAGCGAAATTCACAGTTCTTAAATGTGACAGCGCGTACGATAAAGGTGTTAAATGTGGATGCCATGCTGAATAGACTCTGCAGGTTGTCATCTTGCTTTATCTGCACGAAATTGTTTACAGATTGCTCATGGCAGATAGCCCAATTCTAACCGTTGATCTAAATTACTCGATGAAGTGGCCATTACTTCTATGAGGAACCGAAATGTTCAATTGAAGAATTAAATTAGTTACGCTAATTTCGTTTTTAATTAGTTATTTTACGCCACATATCTTAACCTACGTATTATAGCCGCTGAGTTCACGCGGCGTAACCACTTGGTACGAAATCTCTGGACAGTACTATTTCCAAGATATTAATTTGCGAAGTGTCTGACGAAAGGCATTGGCGTTCCAGTTACATTCTCACGAAACCGCTCTTTATGCAGTCAAGCACAAAAGTAACTGGGACACCAATGCATTTCGACAGACACATTGAAAACCTGTTCAATATTTTTCTTTCTTTTTTTTATGCGATAGCCTCTATCTTAACGAAAAAGTGCGTGAAAAAGACGTAGACGAGAAAGAGAGAAACGAAAAACACGGGCTCCCGTCTTTGTCGTTTCTCTCTTTCTCTCGTCTGCGTCTTTTTCGCGCACTTTTCCGTCAGGATGGAACCGCAACGACTCAGCCAGCTCTCAGTTTCGACAATAGCATCTAACGGCCCTTTGAGCGAAAAAGCCGGCATTTGTAGCAGCGAAACGGCACCTAAATTCCCGCTGGCTGCGACGCCCCATCACGTGCACGCCTCGACGGAGCAGAGCGGGCAAATAGGAACACCTGCTGCCGCCATAGCGTGATTGGTGTAGCGTGAGGGGAGAGGACACCGCCACGACGCCACGTCACCAACACGCCTCGACTGCGCAGATACGGCGAAGCGACACCGCGGGGCGATACGGTTGGTCGTCGGTGAGACAGTGACGTGACGCATGCTTGCGTGTGCCGCTGTCTCGCGCTCGGACCGAGCGCGCGGTCCGTATCTCTCTCTCACCCCTACTGGACTTTATAGTCACTGGATCCTGGAAGGTACCGCAACCGTCGGAGTGCGTGCGGGCATCACTGTGCTGTTGTTGCCATACCAGGTCCAACGCGTCTCTTGGGCGGCAGCGTCTCAGCTATGTGCCCTTGCTTTCAGCGGCTTAAAATAACGCTAACTGACATATTTCATTGTCATTTAGATATAAGATGACACGGTGCACCTGATATACGCGCGCAACTGTACAGATAAGAAGGATCGGAAGATTTTTACAGGCGCCTAATTGCATGACACCAGACCAGCGACAGGATGGGGGCTCGAGCGGCCATCGTTTTTTTAAAGCGAAGCTTCCTACGTCTCACTCATTCGTAAGCGCCGAAAACGCACTACAGGAAAGCCAACTTACATATCTGCGTAGAACACTACAGTTCCCAGTACCGCTCCAGCGTCGACTGGCCGGCCGGTCAGTGCCTGATAACGGTGCGAAGCGACGAGCACAGCAAGTGTAGGGCATGCGCACAAAGTTCACTGGAAGCGCAAGTTGCGTCTGCTGGGCGCGATTAACTGAGCTTCCCCGCTTATCGGAGACAGCAAGTGCGCGTGAACACGGGCTCGTCTTGGGATCTGGAAAACAAAAAACAAAAAAAGACCCTTTCTTGAAGAAAGATGGTTAAACGCCACACTACTCAGATGAACTGTATATATCTGCATTGTATTACGCGCATCATGCAATGCATTCCCGACCGTCACTATGGGTAGGCCGCGGCTGCACGCATGGCCGAAGAAGGGGTTGCCGTACGCGAAAGAAAGCGCGAGCGCTATCGTGCCCGTAAAAGGCCGATCCCGTGTATCGGCAACGGCATGCATATTCCATGTGGGAGACGCTTGTGCCGCCTAGATGCATACTGGTCTTGTGATTGCCAGCGTGTACATCAGAGCGAACACGCCTCGTTGTGACGCGGAAACGTTCCTTTCAGAAACGATGAAAGAGCACGGCACTTGTATTGAAAATTTCATGCTAGATCGCTACTCGTTGAAACTGAAGACGCTGCAGAGACCCACGACGCAACACCGTTCCTGCATTGATCTTACGTTTGCCAGCTGGCTGTGTCAGGTTCCGATGGCAGACCCTCTGACCGTCTATCACAGCGATCAGAAAGCGATTGTACAGGCGTCCGTGAAAGTATGAGTGTGTGCGTGTAATCAACGGCTACATGATCTAAAATAAAGGCCATGCAACTTAACGAAATGTGTCTTCATTCAGCTTCAACGTTAAAAAAACACAAACTTAAACAAGCAATGAAATCGTATATGCATAGCATCGGGTCGCTCAGCATTTTCTTGGTTTCTTTGCATGCTGGTAGTCTTTGGACTTTGACTATGACTGTTCGCATTCAAAAAAAGCTTCGCGTTCAACCATCTTTCTTTAAGAAAGGGGCTTTGATTTTTTTTATTCACTTTCCCAATAAGTTTAGTGCTCTTTGGAAAGCTATCCAAAAAGTATCCTAATTTCCTTAACAACGTACATAATTAGGTGATATTAATCGTGTTTTAGGCATTTTATATGTCGCACGCCTACGTTAATCTCGAGTTTGATTACATTGACTGTTTTACTCTCGTAGCTAACTTCTACCTATTCGACGCGTTGCAAAAAACAGGAGCAGCTCTTAGTCGGGCTTCCTAGGCTTGCTACAGTGAAGAACGGCATGATGCTTGTCGTAATGGGCCCTGTGAAATTCACAAATAAAATCCTATTTTGCTTTGCTAGATACCATATAAACTACACATGGTGGGAACGTCAAGCTTTCAACTCTGCGCAATGCATTAGAATAACAAAACGGACTCAAGCTTCATGTTTCACACAGGAATTTTTAGGCTGTCTAGATATCAAGTGCGACCACGCATCGTTTATAAGTGGGGATGTAATCGCTATCTAACGCGGCTACTGATTTACACACACTCAAAACGGTTGTACAGATCGACTTCGACAATGATAAACGGTCACTGACTGCAGCACAAGGAAAGGGATGCTAAAACGGAGTTATCCAGGTTTTAAGCGATAATAACTACGCAAGAGAAAATGCATAAATGTAATATTCGACATTGACGCGCCGATATATCTTCATGGCAGTGGTTTTCTCACGACTAGTCCTAAATGCAAGCCGTTAAAATTAAATTATACCTCATTTCGACCGTTCACCTAAATCTTTATCAGAGAAAACATTTACCTCACAAAGTAGGGTGTCCCTGGTGGGAGTGACCTTGTCGCGCTTTATTCGGTGCAACCAGATAGCACGGCGCTTGATATCGTTCTTTCCGCTTGGTGTCGCGAAAAGCGCCTTTCCCGGACTCCCAGTGGTCGCTACAACCAAAAGCGCAGCACACGGGCATTTCCTATCGCTTCGGTTTAAGCCTACGAAAGCCACATATGCCCTAAATTACAGAAAATGTAAAATCCGCCCTCGTCGATGGCTCACACGCGGAGCGTATGCGAGCGATGCATTTCGTCTGCGCGTCCGCTCCGGCGCGGCGTGAACCATCCATGGTGGAAAGTGATCACGTGATGGCACCTGACCAATCGGCGGCGCGGCGGCTAATAGAAAGGGGCTGCGGCACTTTCCAGGTTCCAGTGACTTCCCTGGATTCCTCTGCTGCTCCCGCCTGCCAGCCTTGGTGGCCGCTGCTGCTTCCTCAGTCTCTCGTCCCTCAGGACGTCGGTGGCATGCGGCGCCCTTGATTTCTCAGCAATATCTTCTAAATCATTCTGGTCTACAGCCAACATGCTAACGTAGAAGCTGTACAAAAAAAATGCCCGCATCAGTACAATCGCAAAACTCTATAACATATCCCGCAGTAAAAGTCGAAAACATTACTCGCAGTGCGAAAATCGAAGGACGGCTCAGCGGCGTTTAATTGGATATTCATTCTTTCGCATTTAAAACCCATATGAAATGCTTAGGTGTCCTCGCATTTTTTAAGTCCTAAATCTTTTACCTCGATTTTTGTTTTTTTTATCAAGGTCTATATATTACTTTCTGAATGACGCTGACTGGTTCGAACTGTATCGTGCATCAAATCTCAGCTAAGCAGTTAGCCTACTCACTGATACTTGAAAACCTGCTTTGGGAAGTTTTATTCTTTGCAAATAGTTTCCGCCTGGGTGCTATGACGGGTGATTTTCTAAGAAATTACGCAGTTTACCTCAGTAAAAAGCTTAGGTACCATATTCGCTGAACAGTCTCATTCAGTCTTTTTAAATACAGAGCATGTCGACTTTAGTATAGGTTTAACTATCGTTTTGGCACTACACGTTTTTCACAACATAAACTTTTGACAGCCGTGCATACTTTGAAAGCTAAACATTCTCCCGCCTATGATGGCATACCAACTTTTGCTATCAATGCCTGTTCAACTTTATTCTGCTCTTTAGACACACTTTTAATCTTGGTTCGCGTACACGTGTTTTCCTTCCTGTTGGAACAATGCCATAGTTGGGCCAGTTCATAAACATAGCGGTATCCGTGACTTCAAAAATTATTTTGCCGTCTACCTCTTGTCTCTATTCGCAAGAGTTTTTAAACGGCTATGTTTAACCATCCGTTGGTTTTTGTTGGGCACAGGATCAGCACTTTCGAACATGCGTTTGCACATTGCAGGTCCTTCGAAACAAACCTGCTTTTTTTTCTTCAAACAGCGTGACCAGCTGTTGTGAACCGGTGCCAGTTAGATACAGTATACTTTATCCTCTCAAAGACATTCGATGTTGTAACACATGATCTACTTATCCATAAATTATTGGCTTATGGTTTTTCTTCTATCCTGTGCATTTTAGCAAAAGCAATGTCTCAACGCGATTAAATTAGTCCTGCGTTGGTGCAAAGCTCACTTTTTTTTTTAATCAATTTCTGGTGAGCCACAGAGGTGTAATAGGCCCATTTTTTTTAACATCTTTGTAAACAAGCTCGAAGAATATGTGCGTCATCAATGTCTTCTTTTATGCGCTGTTGATATAAAATTTGACAGCGAAATAGAATGGGCGAATGTTTGTGAATTGTTATAGCAGATTGACTTGTTGCTCTTCCTTTCCTCTTTCCTCCCCTCCTTCCTATCTTCCATTACTGTGTTGCTGTCACCTCCCTTCTGAAGAGTAGGAAGGTGTTGTGCCCCTTCCGGTGGCAGTTGCCAGCCTGCTCCTCGCTTTCCCTTTCCTCTTAATTGTAAGTATGTGTTCAAAATATATAATAATTGCCAGCTGGTGAATTCCCTTTCGCTGGGTGGTGTGATTCCAACTTCTTGCAACTTAACTGAACTAAGACACTTTTGGTCCTCCTTACTCGAAAAACGATCCCTTTACGATACGCATACACACTTGAAAGCATTCCTTCGAAAAGAGTGTGGTGAGCGTACGACTTAGCGTGCGACGTTTCGTTCAAATCTTGTAGGATCGATTTCTCGGAAGCCGTCTTTACTACGACTGTGGGCGTGTATCGCGCATGTTTGCCGTTAAGGGGGGCCCCAGAAATAAGGCGAATATAATGTTATTACCTATTTTTCTATAAATTAGTCTACAATTACATCTACTGTCCGCGCTTACTATCAGCTGTGCAACGCCAAATTCGCGTAATTCCTATGTTTTCTGTTTAAAATCAACTTCTAATGTCACAGCATGTGTTTCAACCCAACAAAATGCCTTGTGCGTCATCTTAACATATTTAACTCCCATGCGTACTCTTTAATTGATTTCCTTTTATTTATTTATTTTATGTTCCCGATTCTTTTTTTTTTTTTTACGCTATCCTCTACAACTGCTAGTTCACGTTCCGTGCTTCGTTTTCTTTCAGACAGGATAAGGTGAGAAGCATGGTGGGCTGGTCGCGTACGTCATATGTATGCTATGTCACGTGGTATTTTGTTATATTTGACGGGCTTTCTTCAAAAGTGGCAAAACGAAAAAGATGCGCTCAAAGTATAGCCTGTCGCAAACTACTGAAAATTATGTTTTCGAAGTCGCTACAGCGCCTATTGTTGACATGCCGCCGTAGATTTATAAACTAAAATGTTAGTTAATTATTCATTCTAAATTAATTTATTATAAAGGTCACAACGTACACGAGACGCTTCTTCGAGTTGGTGCTAACGATGCAGTTGGTTTAATCAGCGTGCATAGATTGCACTCTTATATTTTTTTTTAACTTGGAGCATGGTAGCCAGCCCACATGGTATATAGGCATCCAAGGACAAATCATGGGAGATTTAAAGCAGAAAAACAAATAGTGGAAATCAACCGAGGACTGAAGCAAGGGTTTCTTCTGTCTACATTGATGTTTGCACTTTATGTTACGGCCGTAGATAGACGTCTGGAAAATACTGAATGACGTTCCGTGTATCTTATATTCGTAAAGTGCAAAGGGTGCAACAAAAGGTTCCTGGGTTGATGTATGCAGATGGCATACTGGTACTAATAGGCAATGCGAGGCATCTACGTTTACTTGCGAATAGTTATGGCAATGAAGCGGCATACCTAGGCCTTCATTTTAGCACATGAAAATTGTGATGTATTATGTTTATTAAACAGACGAGTAATGACCTGGGAATAATTAAACAACAGGCCATTCTCCTAATCAAGCAGTGTAAATATCTGTGTGCATACACAAACGTAGGAAAGGCCTGCTCAAACATTTACCAAGATAACCTCAGGATAAAGAGGAAACGGAGTGCAGCAGTAATCAAACATAGAGAATTATGGAGCTGCAATACATAGGGGTGCTGCAAAGAATTTGGAAAAGGGTAATAGTTCCCGCGCTGATTAAAGTTCGCAAATGTCATTTTGCGCTTTAAATAAGAGATCTTGGCGTGACTGTAATTTACCCAAAGGTCGGTGTGCTGGTTAGTGTTGGGGTCGCATGGTAAACCCGCAAGCGCCGCAGGGCCGGTTGAGTTATACAGGGCCTCTTTTGAAGTAAGAGAAACGCAGGAAAAAGTTAATTGTGAGAAAGAAAGGAATATGAATGAAGAACGGGGCGGCTAAAGTGCAAAATATATATATATATACTAAAAAGGCGGGGACATGCAATGCAGGCAGAGGTCAGTAAACCTATCAACCATGTGCAGGGTTATTGAAAGTGCGAATAGACAACCGCAAGTCATCAAATAGAAAGTGGCAGGAGCAGATACGGTAAATTGGATGCATAATATGGAAACAAATAAGACCACGGCGAATAATAAGTACGTTAAGAAAGAAACCAGGAGGAAAAACCTGTACAATGACACAAAGGGCAGTGCGTTGCTTTTTGATGCCGGAGCTGGCTGCCTCAGGACAAAAACATACCGGAGGAAATATTGACAGTAAGATGATGCACGTACCTGCTGCAGCAAAAGTCCGGCAACGACTGAGCGTATTATAATGGAACGGCAAGATATTCACCTAGCAATACCGGTATCCAATGTCCCTTTTAGAGATTCAAAGCGAAGGAAGCATTAACTGGTCATCAGTAGAGATAAGCGAGATTCATTTAGAGTATTTGTGAGAAAAAGCAGCGAACAGATTCATAGAAGTGGAGTCATTATAAGCATAGGTAACTCTAGGATACAGATATGGAGGTTTAAATAGGGAGAGAAATATCAAGGACAGATAGGCAAAATGATAGACTACTATGCATGAGTACAGGGTTATATCAAGCAGGCTAGGTGGCGATTTGTTCCCGCCCTGTTCCGAAAGGCATGACAATAAAAATTGTCATAATGATTATCACCATTATCATCGTCATGATCCCAAGCTATGAAGATACAGGAGGTAATTGAGTGATAGGTGAAATGTTAGACTGAAAGTGTTGTGGTAAGAGACAGAGATAGAAGGAATAAAAGGCAGAAATGTTAACAAGGCTTTGTTCAGTTTGCTACACCACATGTAGGGAGGCGTACTAGGGAGTTAGGGAGAAGACGCAATAGAGATCTTTCACATACACTTAGCCATATGCAGCCTAGGGTAGCGTTGTTGTAAAGAGCAAGAATTAGACCATGACACAACGACGTGTCTCAAGACTAACTCTTGATTGCGGGGACCAGTGTCCTGTTAGATACGGCCTGCCAAGCACCTGCTGCCGCTGCTTGGTGCTGTGGTGCCTGGCGGTCCTTCTGGACAAAAGGTGTGCTTCACCGGCGCGCGTGCAGCTACGAAATGCCACCTACGACGTCAAAGAGCTGGCAACAAAACCATAGTAACTTCAAGATAATTCACAAGCGATGGTGTGTCACTTCGTCTGTTCGACGACCCAGAGGTGACGGACGAGACGAATTATTGGAACCCAAACTGCAATGGTTCATCCACCATGTGCGTCTCTAAACGGCAACGCTAGTCTTGGTGTGCTTCACTCGAAGCACCGGCGCCCGCCTGTACAACGACGGGGCCCGGCGCAGACTTATTATCAGGCAGGCAAGGGACCTCCCTTCAGGATGACCACAACCACCGCATTCCTTGGAAACGGTGGCGACAGTCAAAGGTACAAAGAGCCAACACTGACAATTTCCGTCGAACCGCGTCGACCCCGGTTTTACCTGAAATGGCCCCTTCATTGCATCGAGGGTGGGTTGTAGGTTGTACACAGGAGACGTAGTCCGGCGAGGTCGTGTGACACCATGGGTACGATATTGCGCACTGTGCTACTGGATTGCTATTAGTCAAGAGAAGGACATTGAATTTCCTTGTCGAGCGAAGGAGAGAAAATATCTGCATAGAAAGCCGCAGCGCGGAGGTGTAAGAAAGCCATTTCTGGGACTTTTTAATATTTCTTTTCTTTTTAATAGTTCTGGGACTTAATATTTCTTTTTTTAATATTTTAATACTTCTTTTAATGTTTTTCCTCTTGGCCTAATGCCCGCGAAAGTGCGAAATAAACCAATTGTTCATTTTGCAATCGTCAGCACTCTTCAGCCCGCAGCATCATCTCTGGCCAGAGAGCGTTAGAGGCTTCCGGAGACCGGCTTGGCACAGGGAACTACCTGGCGTCCCGGAGGAAACTTCGAACCTCGGAAATTCAACAGCCCGGGAAACAAGTTACACACGGGCAGAACGGTAGTGACGAGCACTTGAATCGATCGTCGAAAACTTGAAATGTGGGCCAAGCACGTCGGCTATTTATATATGTCTCATTGATGATTCCAGCGTAATCCCTGATGCTCGTGTGCGCTCGAGAATCTACAACGCCGTTCGCGTGCAGGCGTGAAATCTGATTACACTAGGTTCGCTGCCAACATAGATAACGCATGTAATTGGCGACAGCGACCGAGAATAGAAGGTCATAGCTGAGCAGGCCAGCGGTTGAGCTGGCTTACTGGGCCAGTCTAGACGCTAGTGCGAATGCGCGGTACAACATGCGCAGTGGCGCCTACGTGGACCCGCAGGCTCGCTGAGCTATAGCTCTCTACTATTCTCATACATGCGGGTGCGCCTTGAGCCAAGTGATAACATTGACGGTTGTTAGCAATTGAAAGGGAAAAGGTTATCAAGTACGCGTTAGGTATCTATAGTATAGACGAACCCTCAAGTCTGTCACCTTCTGGTACTGCAGAAGAGCTCGTGTGGCTTTCCGGGTTGGTGAGCTGTGCGGCAACACTCCCTAGACTTGTGCGTCTGTAAAACGTCGGTCGTCCGGCCTATTCAAGACATACTAGAATTTTCGGCGTTGTTTATCGAAGCGGGAACAGTTGCACACGACATTATCGGTGGTGTCTTCACATCTGCACTTAGCGCACACGGGTGAGTCAGTAATTCCCATGCCATAGTCGTATGAGTAAGAGAAGGCTACTCCCACCCACAACGGATACAGCAGTATTTCGCCACGTCGTGAAAGATTTGTTGGGAACTGCAGCTTTGATGATGTATCGAAGCTATGTAAGCGACGGATAGAGTTCTCCAGAGTAACTTGATGTTGCGCGCAAGATGACGAAGCTCTCTCAGCGTCTATTCTTGACGAGCCTATAAGGAGTGCCGGTGCCCCAACGTGGGCATATCGGGTAGCGTCATCAGCGATATGGCTACCAATGATGCAACTATGTCCCAGCAGCCAAAACGACGCCGTGGTAGCTTACTTGGTAAAAGCATCGCACGTGTAATGTGAAGCCGTGGGATCGTTCCCGACCTGCGGCCCTTTGTTCTTTAATCCATTTTTACAATCAATTAATTTACCATTTCTTTAATTCAATTATTAGGTACAAGTATTTTCCGCTATGTTGTCCTTGGCGTCTTTGTTTGTAGGCTTCTTATAATATAAGTGATTGGTTCGGTGATATGAAGTTCGGAAAACAAGAAATATCAACGCACGTTCCAGCACGCAGATATTACGGGGGCTTTCATGTCTCGAATTTGCACCTTTGTCGAAAATACAGAGCTTCTGAAGTACGAGGCCTATGCAGTAGCAAGCTATAATGCTTTTGTGAGCATGCTTATCACTGAATAACACACCGGATAATTGCTTTACTTATACCAAACACTCACAGTTTGACCTTGGGGGTGTTATGCAACGTCTTAGTGAGAGCATCAGGGGTTTTATGCGTTTAGGCATGCAGATGTTTTTGCACTCAAAATGAAATCAACAGCAGATGACCAACAAGGGTAGTTACTTGATCGTTAAAACTACATCAAGCTGTCTGAACGTTGCGATGACATTAACCAATAGCTGCGTTTTTCTGCAAGCAACTTGTTAAAATTTTCCTGGAGAGATCACAAGAGAAAAAAATGCCAGGATGCCTTCCCACCGCGGTGGCCAGAAGACGAAGTCGATTTCCTTGTCACCGTTCCTCGGATAGATGAACTCATGTCCGGCAACGTGAGCAGAAACTTCGATCCCTTCCGTCCCTAAGCGTCGGCTGCTGCGGGTACCTGACCAGCGTCCAGAGTAGGACCACGTATCCCGTGTGGGACAGGGGTTCGTGGATAACTTTTTCGGATGCGGACCTGATCGCGGTGACTCCTCTGCTGGTCACGTGGGACACAGGCCTTCAGACCGTGCGCAACGTTCTTTGCGATGTGCGAGAGCTGTGATCGTGCGTTGCGTGCCTGCTCTTTCTGAAGCAACTCTTCGAGGAGCCGTCATTAAGGACTCGTTAGGTTACGGAGCAGCCTTTGTTGTAGTTTTAGGCGCTCTTTCTTTCTATACGCTAGTGTTTTTTTTTTTGTCCGACTTGTTACTTTCTACGGGCGCATTGTTTAATTTTGCTTGTCTTCCTTCACTCACCACCCAGCCGCTAAAAGTTTTTGCACCACGGAAGCACTCCAAAAATGGCAATATTCTCGCGTTTACAGCAATAATTCTTGATTTCATGTGTTCAGCGCGTTTTCTTCTGAATAAGTATACAATGCATAGTTAATAGAAAGTGGTACATGGCATAGGTTGCGCCGTATCAATCTCACTAAGTAGTCAGTTCAATGCGTTGTCTTTTTATTCGTCTCATTTCTTCTACTCCGGACAAAAACAGGTACCGAGTAAAAAAATAATGCATCTAGCTACTCTATCCGCAGTAACTCGTCACACATACAGCTCATTGCCGTTTAGAAGTTTGGCGAACCAATTATAGTAACGGGTATTAGGAATAGTGCATCAGCGGGAGCATAGATGTTTGCGGCATTATAATATAACAGCATTCGACTGAAGCTGCTAGCCAAAGTGAGCGTTGCAATGCTGACAAGTACGGTATTGCAGCAGATGGGGTGCGTCCTCATTGCGAACTAGCCAAGACAGAGTCTTGTCAGTGAACCAGCTAGAACTATTGTGTAGCGCAGACCTGCTGGGAAAGGATCATGTTTATTAGGTGCTGGTTAACTTGCAGGAATCACCCTGAGATTGCGAACACGATGCGGTTGCCAGAACTCCTATATAGATATATAGAAATTTGTGACAAGGCGTGTAAAAATCGGATCCTTCAATACCTGCAAGCCCCCCAAGTCGACTTCCACGGCAAGTCAGCTTGATGACAGCAAAGATGTGGGCTGAATGCCAAAACCCTTCAACAAGCTAAGGTATGGTTACTGGGAGAAGTGCTGCTCCTTTCTCTTGTGCTCTTGACCACTTCCCTCGTACCACTTGGACAATGAGCATTGTCTACCCGTCGTATCTCTTTCCTCTCTCGCCGATGAATTCTGCGGCCAGATTGCGTTGCCCTTCGCAGGTACCTTGCCTACTGGGAATGGACAGACAGCCTGGTCCTGGGCTCGAAACCGAGGAGCAGTGGTGAGGGTGATCTTTCATTCTCGAGAGGCGTTAATCTATCAGGCAAGAAAAAAACGTAGAGAGTTCTTTTTTTTCTGTAATGTCCTGTGTTTGTTTGTTTGCTTTTCTTGCGGCCCTTTTTGTTACTCGGGCCACCAACCCACTAATCAATTCAATTGTGGGCGTTACGAGGCCATCCGTATCCTATTCTTTTTTTGCAAAAAACTTTGACATCGATGCGATCTAGAACTGAGAGCCGCTATCCCACGTCACACAATGCGGGGTACCACAACGGGCAACACTTTCTCTGAGTAGCTCAACTGTTGTGTCGTCGCTGTTTCCAGTGGTACCGTTTCTATCAACTTGGTTCTGCCAGCTTAAAGATTATCCGAGACTTTGTTTAAGCAGCAAAAAAAAAGGAATTTAGCCTCTCTTTGTACAAGAGCCAGTCACTTACAGTTTCATCTAAGGCTCCAATTTGCCCGATGTTACTGCAATTCACCATCTTGAGAGACTTGATTGGGGGCTTTTGTGCTGCTTGGGCATTTACTGCTTCTACACGCTTGAGGCAGACGATCTTTCATCGCAGCTTCACAGCTTCTTGCGTTGGTCTTGCACTCATGTCACCATACTCGTCACCATTTGTGATGTTCGTAGGTTGATGAGGCAGCAAGACAATGACCAGTAGTGAAACTGTTTACTTGGTGGCCACCACGATCCCTTCCTGGAGCGCTGAGGGATGTGCTCGGCTTTTAAAGAACAGCGCGTGACGTAATAGCTTTGACGTCGTTGATATTCGGCGGCAACTTACAATTGCTTATTTATTTGTTTGTTTGTTTGTTTGTTTGTTTGCTTGTTTGCTTGTTTGTTTGTTTGTTTGTTTGTTTGTTTGTTTGTTTGTTTGTTTGTTTGTTTGTTTGTTTGTTTGTTTGTTTGTTTGTTTGTTTGTTTGTTTGTTTGTTTGTTTGTTTGTTTGTTTGTTTGTTGCGGGCACAACGTGATGTTCGTTTCAAATAATACTTGGCCTTGTCTCACGGGACGTTTCAGGCGTCGCGTCTCTGTGCGAGATGAGACCGAGGGGAAACTCTCGGCATTCGTCAGCGCCCGCAGAATGAATTGCATGGATTTGCCCTGACGTTTGCTCTCCGTTCTGCTACGTGCATTGTATGCACCCCGGCGTGACTTGCACACCAGTGCTTTGCAGGAACGCGAATCTGCGCGCACACAACGCTCGTGTCGGCACTGATAAGCCAGAACGCTGCCCTTGCCGCCGGCAGAGGCCACTGTGCGTAGCGTGACGGCACGTCCGCTTGGACTCGCCGCTTGTAGAACCAAAAGCGCAGTACTCGTCTCTGGACGCTTTCTATCCCATAGAGTCATGCACGACCGGCAGTTCTAAATGCCAAGCATTTCTAGGTGAACATTTGCCACTTTGACAGTACCGATCTATCTAGCCGCATACGTCTTGGGGCTCTCATGGTCGTTTCGTTAACTTGGTAGGTGCCGAAATTGGCACAGTGTGACAACAGTGTATGACGAACATAAATGATCGGTCATGACATGAATTTCGTGGCATGCGTTGCCTGTAAGCCATGAAGCAGCCTCCTACGCCTTGGTGCTCTCATGGTCCTTTCATTAACTTGGCATGTACCGAATTTGGCACAGTATGACGAGAGTGTATCACGAACATAAATAATTGGTCATGACGTGAATTTCATGGCATGCGTGCCATGTAGGTCACGAAACAGCCGCCTACATCTTGGTGCTCTGATGGTCATTTCGTTAACTCGGTAGGTTCCCTGCACTCTGCTTCGCATAACATCGACTCCCTATGGAAGTGTGATCTGCCGGATTTTCTTTAAGAATAGGCGACTCGGGGTTTCTGCTGCCCCGAAGAAATAGCGTCAGCGCCACTGCACTCGCGCGCGATGCATAGGGAGTTCAGCTTTTGCGTCTGCGACGGTATTTCACTGAAATGGCGCTCCGACCTCAAACTCGACGCTAACGTTCTGCGTCGAAGAACAAGGCCTATCGAAACGATGGCTCTTGCCTTACCATATTCCCACTCTTTTCTGGAATCTTTTAATCCCATTCCCCATCCCTACACAGAGTAGTATGCCAGCGGTTATATGCGCGCCGGCAAAATTCTCTGTTTTTCTAATAAAGAGCCCTCTCTCTCTCTCGCCTTACCACATTCGACCGGAGCTCTCGTTAAGCTGCTGCCATTAAAAGCAATGAACAGTGCCGTACGCTTTCGCTTTCACTCATATTATGTGGAAAAAACAAGGTTTAAGCGAGAAATCACTGTTATTTCTTAGACCGACAGCCAAACTTGAAGGCCGCATGGCCTAGAACAAACACACCTCGTGGCTAGGGAGAAAGCCCATCTCTTGCTAGATTCCGCGATATTGAATTCGTAGCTTAACGTGGCACAATTTATTATAAACATTGCGCATTAGTACTTCGACTTGTTATTGTCAATAAAACAGGTATCGAAGGAACAATTATTTTCGTGTGCGTTAGATTACTTTTTTTTTATTGGAAGCTTCCGTTTTCACTCGCCGAAGCGTTGCAAGTGCACAGCTCGGAGGACGAGCGCTGAAACCTGTTCCAAAACCGCTGCTCTCCCGTGACGAAACGCCACGTCTTCAAAGTTCTTTGAGGTCGCAAATATAGGGGCCCCTGTTTGACATCTCTTTTATATTGTTACGTGTGGAAAGAACACAGATGAAAAAGGCTATATAAGGGTATTTACACTGGAGTCAGACCACCAGGCCAACACTCGCCCGCGCCAAGGGCACAGACCCGCTTCGTCATCGTTCTCGCTGCGTCTCGTCCCTTGAGTATCGCTCCATGATATCGTAAAAATATTTACAAGAGGTAACTCATGTCCTATTGTCAACGGCAGCTGCAAGCAGGGTACTCAGCGAACATGAGAATGATGGCTAGTACATCTATTTACCTAAACTTTGTCCCTCGGGCTTTGAACGGCTTCGTGACTTTGCAGAATCATCATTTTCAACAAAGCGCGACGTTAGAAATAATTAAGGAAACATGAATAAAATTTTACGATGGCAGGATTCAATTACAGTATCGCTAGCCTGATATTGAAACTGTTACTCCACGGAACACAGAATATACAGAATAAACTTTACACACCGTTCATACTTACGTGCTAGGTGTAAATGCTTATTTTTTTCATTTTATTTCGAGTGTAGATAGCTGCACCACGCCCCTAGTGTCATTTGCAAACGTAATTAATTTCTATTCCACAAACGTGGGGGTCCTCTTCGTGGCTTCAAAACGCATAAAAGGTGTTTTATTCTCAATGTCGTCATTGTACGTCCAACGTAAGCGCGCTGTGCACCGGGCAGTTCGCAGTACTCGTGGAAAATCTATTGGAAGACGCTAGAAACTGCTACAATCTCTAACGAATCAGGCTATGTCGTCTGCATCAGCCGCGATTTTTGCACATTCTAGTCCCGTCATGGGAAAGCCTCTAATCTTCTTGTTAGCTGCAACTTGTGTCAGTAGAGGATCTAAGGTTATAAGGTTATTATATTATATCCACCTTACCCTTGTCCTCTTATATCGCGAGAGGGATCGAAGACGCAATTGAAATCGCCGAGTGTAATGTATTCGCGAGGTACTAGCTTATAGTTTTTGACATGTTTGAAAAAGTTATTTGTCTGGATTCTAGTGGCTGGCGCGTTTACATTATTATCCTAACTATTCTTGCCTCTAAAAAACTTTAGTTGGTGTAGAAAAATTTTATTTAAACAAGGGACGATATGAACACTGAGTCACAATCACAGAATAATTCCACCAGGACGATAACATATACAAGAAACGAAGAATTGTATACACGGCGCGTTCTCAATCTCGTATCCGAGTCCTCACTCACTAACATAATTATAACAACACAGACCCACGGGAAAGCACAGTTAAACATAAACTAATTGTCACGTGTATAAAATAATGTTCAATATATACGGAAGGAAGGAAGGAAGGAAAAAGGGGAGAAGGAAAGGCAGCGAGGTTAACTAGTTTAGCTTAACCGGTTTGCTACCCTACACATGGGAGCGGGATGGGGGTATGAAAGATGGGGAAGGGAGACAGAGAGCACATAGCACAGCACGCACATCGTCAGTTAGAGTCCATCACTCTTGCGTGGTACGTGATATCACTGTCACTGCCGCTTGTCCAATCCCGTCTCTTTCAAAAACCGAAGTAGTCCCTTCGTCGCCTTCAGCTGCGATGTCTTCTGTCGGCGGCATGTGAAAATCGTTTCGAGGGACAATGGTCTAGTGTCAAGGTGCGCTAGGACGGATGACAGGGACTGTCGCTGAACATTATATTCAGGACAGTCGCACACAATCTGTTCCAGTGTCTCCTCGCAAATACAGGCACTGCAGAGAGCGTTGTCGGCTATTCCAATGCGAAATGAGTAAGATTTCGTGAAAGCCACCCCTAGCCATAAGCGATAAAGCAGAGTGGCCTCTCTTCGGCGGAGTCCAGTAGGCATACAGAGATGCATCAAATAGGGCAAATGGTATTGACGGTTGCTCCGGTTGGTCTGGCTGTTTGGTGTGCACCAAAGAGAGCGTGATCTCCTGTGCTAGCACTCGAAGTCTGCTAGCTGCGTCTGACCGTGAAAGTCTCGGTCAATAATTACGCCAAGAAATCTGTGGGTTCTGACATAGGAAATCGCCCGCCCATTGATTGAGATGACATAAGGCGTCATCGATTTGCGAGTAAATGCCACTAGTGCGCCTTTTTCTGGTGATATGCTGAGCCTTGTTTACACAAGTAGCTCGCTGTCAAAGTTGCCGCTCTTTGAAGCCGCGCACGTATCTGAGGACTTGTGACTGCCGAAGTCCAGGCACAGATGTCGTCAGCGTATATTGAAATTTTGATGGTAGTTGGCAAGAATGCAGCAAGTCTAACAAGAGCGAGGTTGAATAGCGTCGGGCTGAGAGCACTGCCTTGAGGAACGCCCCTGCTGGTATAGCGTCGCCTAGTTGGGCCATCGTCAGTTAACACATAGAATGATCTTGCAGAAAGGTAACTTGCAATCCACAAAGAGATTGGACCACCTAGGCCACCCGTCGCAAGAGCGTCGAGAATGGCCTCATGTAATACGTTATTGTATTCCCCTTTCACATCTAAGAATAAAGCAGCAGATAACCGCTTACGGGACCTTTCGTGCTGGACATATGAAACAAGATCAACTACATTGTCGATGGAAGAGCGGTCCCGTCGGAAACCAGCCATGAAATTCGGAAAAAGTTTATAGTGTTCAAGGTACCATTCCAGGCGACCAAGGATCATCCGTTCCATTATCTTTCCTACACAGCTGGCCAGCGCCATTGCGCGGTAAGAGGTGAGCTCTAGTGAGGATTTGCTCTGCTTCAAGAGTGGCACTGTTCGGCTTACTTTCGATTCGTCAGTAACATTTCCCTCCTGCCATGAGGAGTTGGAACGACTCAACGATTCCATACGTGCGGATTCTCCGAGATAGCACAAGGCTCGGTATGATATACCATCTGGACCCGGAGATGATGAGCGCCTGCAGAGAGCGTCTCCTCGAGCTCCTCCATTGTAAAAGGAAGGTCCATGTGGCAATCACGGGAATGGGGGATGTCAGCTCGGTCTGGAGGATCTGGACGAGTTGCTTGGTCTGCGATACGCTCACAAAAGTCTTCTGCGACATCGATGTCTTGCCATCCTTGGAAATGCGCGAGCGCCTTGAATGGAAAACGCCGTTCCGGAAGGCAACGCAGACCTTCCACCGTTTTCCAAATGTGAGAAAGTGGCTTCCGTGGAGCGAGTGTCTGGCGAAACATTGCCCAACGTTCCGACGCTAATCTATCCATACGACGCTGAATCTTCTTTTGCATCCTCCTGGCTGCCCTAAGGTCATGGATTGATTTTGTACGCTGATATCGACGTTCCGCCCGGCAACGAAGTGCTCGAAGTCGCTCTAATTCTATGTCGAAGTCATTTCGCGTGGAAGAGATCTTCATCATCCGAGTGGCGTTTTGCATATTTTTAATTGTTTGCTCTAACCCATAGGGTAGGCCCTCGCGGCAGGCATCTTCCATATCAGATTTGAAGTTGGCCCATTGGATCGTCCGAATGGTATTCCGTGGGCCAGATCTAGACGACAAGCCTTTGATGTTCAGATAGGTGGGAATGTGATCACTCCCATGTGTCTCAATATGTGGAAACCACTTCACACATCTGGCGAGTTGGAGACGAAAGTAACGTCGAGGCAGCTGCGGTATGTCACGCCTCGAAGAAATGTGGGGCTACCATAGTTCAGGAGAGTAAGGCCATAGTTGTAGGCGGGGTTTGCTAATCTTCGTCCTCTTGCATTTGTCCTTGTACTTCCCCATGCTGAATGGTGTGCATTGAAATCTCCTATGGTGACCCATGGGACGGGACAAACACTCAAGATATCAGCTCATCTTTTAGTATCGAAATTTCTGGAAGGTGATATATACATGTCTATGAGAGTAAACAAGAGTTTTTTTCTCTTTAACTGTGATGCATATATATTCATTGTCGTCATGGGGTGCAATTGGTTGCAAAACATAGGTGAGTTCACGACGAACAAAAACGATGATTTTGCTGCATGCACCATTTGTTGATGACAAGAAAAATTCGCACCCTGGCAGTCTGATTGGTTTCGACAAGTTGGGCTCACAAATAACGATGACTGGAAACACATTGGTCTACACAAACTGACGAAAATCTCAAATTCGTGATTTTAGCCCTCTGGCGTTCCATTGGATGACGGACGTTGCCTTGACTTCTTTTCGGAACGATGGGGTATGGATAACCATCTTTCTAGTTGAGGGATTCAAGCACTGGGCTTAAGGCATCCAGCACTTTAAGTGCGCTTCGAGCATACGGTGACCCCATGTCCACTAAAATCACTCGCATGGCCTCCATGAGGGAACGTCGCACCGAGATGACTTGACGGTCTGTTTTAGGTGAATAATCCATGGCCGGAGAAGGCTCCGGTGGGACCCCAACCTTCTGAGGTTCCTTAGCAAGGGTGCGGTTCGGTAGCTTAGGCCATTCCTCTAAAGAAAGAGTGGAAGTGGTGGGCCTTTTCGTGGTGCGACTAACTGGTACCGCAGTGGAGTGGGTACTGTCACTTCGCGCATGCGCCTTCTTTGAAGACGTACGATGGTGCCGATGTCGACGCCGACGTCGGACTACTTCGGCTGCCTCCCTGTGGGCCGAATTGTCTCTGGCCATTTGCTTGAGAACCGCACGCTCCCTCTTCATGCGGGGGCAGTCTTTCGACGAGGCCGCGTTAGGGCCGCTACAGTTGGCGCACTTCAGAAAAAATGGCACCGCAAGTCTCTTCTGCACGAGGTTCAGCGCAACGGACACACAGCAGCGAGTTGGGACACACGCCCTTGACATGTCCTAGCCTGAAACACTGATGGCATTGAAGCGGCTTGTGGATAAATGGTCGAACCAGATATCGGAAATGTCTGACTTTAACGTGGGATGGTATACAACCTCCCTTGAATATTACTTTTACGCAGCGCGTATTCCCAAGGCGGCTCACTTGCGTAATGATCGTGCCTTCGTTCGCCGGCTTGATGAGGCTACGTAATTCATCATTGGGAATGGCAATGTGAATGTCGTAAATTACACCGGCTATGGATATATCGTCGATCGGGATAAAGGCGCGCATTTTGATTCCGCCTAGCTCCGTGATTTCTTGAAGTTTTACAAGCGCACTCGTGTTGTACACGTCTACGACGAGCATGTTCTTGCGAGCATTTATTCCTATGTCTTTAATTTGATCCGGCACCACACATTCCAGAAAAATCGATAGGGCTTGCCTGTTCAGCTATCTTAGGTTGCTCGGCGATTCTTCCGGCATAAAGATGATGACCCGTGGCCAGCGCGCAGGCCTTGACTTCATACTCGTTGTGCTCGCAGGAGTTAACAGCGCTGAGTTGACGATCTTTCTCTTCGCCCTCTTACTCCGGACGGGTATGAAGCCGTTGTCGGATGAGTCGTCTTCCGACACAGAGTACAGCTCGGTGTCTCCAGTGTCACTGGGGGAGCCAACTCGCTTCCTTGCGGTTGACGGCTGTGATGACTTCTGGCCAGGCGGGCCTCTGGCATGCTCCGCGTCCATGGCCACAAGACGGGGAGGTGAGGCACCTCGAAAGGCGAAGATTTCACCAAAAATTCAGAGAGCACAGAAACAAGTGTTCTGCCAAGAAGACACTTCGTCGTCTTCCCCTTTCAATATATACAGTGTACACAATGGTTATGTACAATGATGATTTGACAGAGACGCTTTCCATAATTTGGAAGTGATGCTATGAGATGTTTATATACAAAATGATTGTGTATACGAGAGCACGCACACACAGAAGTTACAGGCACCTACGTTCTGTGCACATTCAATGACCATTTCTGATGGGGTGGCTACAAGAAACAGGCTGGTCGAAAATTAGGCTCTACGCGTCCTTCAGCACCCGACAGGAAACGGCATGACCACTGTCGAAGGAACTCTTCATCCCCATGGAAGAACAACTCCTTAGACAGAAACGACAGTAGCTGTAAGTAGAGCCTCCCCAGAAGTGGAAACAGAGCGCGACGACGACGTCCCGCGACAACTGCCTCGCACCGGTTACGCCATAGACAAAAGGCCCCCGCAGCAATTAAAAGTCGCGCAAAGCGGCCCCGTGATGAGCGACCAGATGTGATAGAGTGGTTAACTCCAAGGCCACGTAAACCAGTATGCACGGCCCTCCAAAACACCCTGGCAACGACGCATTACAGCAGCCCATGTTTATTGGATTTCTGAAAGGGACAATTGGGACACAGCAAAGATGGCACTACGCCGCTCTAGACTGTCCCGAGCTGGAAGCACTTGCCACCCTCGACGCCACATGAAGTCGCGCAGGTGGCCAGGCATAAATGACGCCGTTATTGCATCCCACGACCCATTATTGGAACGTGTGCGGCGCGCTGGAGGAACTAGAGGAAGCAGTAAGGCTGACATTGTATCCACAACACAGTTTTCGATAACGTCTACATCAGTGCATACTTGTTGTATATGGCGATAATATGCCACGGCCGTACAGTAAAATGCAGGTGCGTTTAACACGTGTGGTCCGCGATTTAAATGTACGCCCGGTAATATGTAACGAATTTTCGTGCCAAAGAAATAGCAGGCGATTTGAAGCGCAGGTGACTGATCACGCTGTAACAGACAGAGTAGAAATCGAAGAGCTAGCAGCCGGCAGCGGACACACATGCATAAAAACGCGAACCCACCGCGAGAGCGTAATTTCCCAAGCGCCACGCGACAGACCAGTTCTGTACTGCCCGACCAGAAGAAGGAACCAAGAAGGAACTGCAAGGAACTAGTAACCCGTAATGGTGGCTATACAACGTGACAAACGTGCAACAGTCGGCCTCAAAATACAGACTGTGCTAAGTACCAACTTTCTAATAGGGGCAAATCATACCCTTTAACATCTTGAATATTTCGTCTAACGTCTTCAAGATATGAGAGCCACACAGAGTCTGATATGCTATCATAGGGGTAATCAAGGCCTAATATACGAATAGAGTCGCTCTTTTGAAGATGGAAAATGGGACTTAGGCTTGTCTGTGGTGAACCAATGAACAAATAACAACAATTTGAAAATTTTAGCGCTGCACCTGAACTATTTCCGTACTCAGTGAAAATTCGAAGGCTACAAGATAACCTGTCTTCGTTCCTGAGATGCAATGTGATATCATCGGCGAAGGCTGTCACCCTCACAATATCGTTACCAGGCAGGAGACACGAAATTTCCGTTGTGTTCCACGTCAATGGAGCCAACTGTTCTGGCACAGCCAAAGTAGACTATTTTGGGAAGACTCCACACTTGGTCTGGTTTGTCTGAAGATTCTGAAAGCATATCTAATTCGCAGTGCGCGCACCCAAACAGAATTATGTAGCAATAAAGTAATATTTAGGCTTACTTCGAAACCTCTAAGCAAACCTTTTCGACGGCAAAGCTCGGAATTGTGCTGCTCAAATGTTTTTACCAATGGTTACGAAAGAAAGGTGGTAAGATGATTGAGCTTCGGACTCATTTTTCACGAAAAATTTGCCTGCGCCTTAGCTCAGCTAACCCTGGATATGCAAAGCGAAAGCTTGGTTTAGCCTGGCTAAGTCTTGGTTTCACTTGCTTAGCATTTGATTTAGCTGTAATTATTATTCTTAGGAATACAATCACTGCTAAACCAGATATGACGGTTGTGCCTAGGTCGGTGGCTAGAAAAGACTGTGATTAGGCTTGGCTAGACACGCCTCGTTGGACGGTGCGACGCCTGTTATGCCACAGGGAAAGCGCAGGGGTTAGAGATGCAAAGAGATGCCGCGAACATGCGCAGCGTCGAAGCACAAGCGGACAGGGCGCGAATATAATCGCTACATTGATCTAGGCGATGCGATGCCTGTTCCGGACCCTCTCCAGTCAAGCAGCTCGCCAGGCGATACCCGCGGGGTGGTCACACGCAGCTTGGCGACGACGGCTCAACGCATCCTGCTCCCGCGCAACGCTCAGACAAGACGGCCCGTCCTCTTTCTCATCCATGGCCAAGCTAGCACTGTATAGGCGAGCGCGACGAGTCACGTGGTGAGGCGGCGATCCAGCTGCGGAGAGCGCATGCCCCGAGCTGGCAGCGGCGTCGTCGGAGCTCGGCGCGGCGAGTCACGTGATGCGTTGCCAAGGCTACGCCGAAGCTGCGGTCAAATGACGGTCATATTGCTGGCGATGGGGAAACTCGGCTTGACGCAGTTAGTAAAGCTTTCTCTTTAAAAGAATTCAAGACCATTCCGTCCGGAGAAGGTGGATAAAGCTGGTAAGGTGGTAAAGACTCTAGTGCATCACTCATTGTCACTTAGTAACGATGGTCACGATGGCTTTGTGGTCGCTATGATATACACTGATGCGCATACTCGCAACTGCAAACACATTGTTTGAAAAAAAAATCATGAGCCATTGCACTCTGAAGGTGGGTGACAACCGAAGCTGTTTAGCACACGACACAGAGATGAGACAGAATTTCGGGCATAGGTAGGAACACGTTTATTGTCTTGACCGGTGATTTAACACGGCAAGCTGGGCTAGTTGGTGATTGAACTTGTTCCTATGGGTGGGCAGCGCAACCCGGACGAGATACGGGAGGAAGTACGCGATACGAGCGCAGACAACATGTTTATCCACCTTAGGGAGCACCAAGGTGCGATCAGGAATGCAGCAGGTTCTAATCTGGCCGCGCATTGTAGCGTTTGCTTATCCAAACCTATGTTTGAGCAAACGGAAATATTGTATTAAAATGTGAATCAAATCAACTGAGATTGTCGAAGCCTACTTCATGCATGTAAACTCAGGCGCATGCGTCAGCCATACTTCTATCACTCTTCAGGCTAAAGAAACTGAGTTTTTGAGTTCCGTTCACCCTTGTAAGGGTGAACTTCCTTTCAACCTTGTAAGCGTCATTTCACACGAGTTTACATTTTCTGTATATTTTATTCCCTTGTTTAAAAAATAAACCAATTGTTAGTCTGCGCTCGTATCGCGTGTACTTCCTCTTGTCTTTCGTACGGGCTGCGCTGCCCACCCATAGGAACATGACCGGTGATCATCGTGACGATAGGTTTGCACATACATTCCTGTATCACCCCTGTGATTATTATATTATTCTATCATGTTCGCGTATACTCCGGACTCCCGAGGAGCAACGCGCCTACGAAATGCGACGGCAGGAACAGAGACGAGAACGCCATCGTCATCTACGGGCGGCAAACACCACAGATCAAGATCGGGCACAAAACGCCAAGCGCGTACGGGACGTCATTCTTCATAGGCGCGTTGCTTCTCAGGAATGCGAACTATACGCTGGCCTCTCCATTACGATGACAGAAGTGAAATTCAACATGGAGAACGTAACTTGTCTTTATGATTTTACAGTGTAGCTATTAGAACCTCACTGTGTTCATCTTGACGTCGGCAGCGTCGGCAAGGTGGGGAGAGAGAGCTGAGAGAGAGAGACAGCGGAGTATAAAAATAACATCGAGCAGCATAGCGACGCGACGAGGGTGAGTCGAGCCCAGCAGAGGAGAAGGAGCCGAGCTGGGGGAGAGGAAGCTGAGAGAGAGTGAAAGCAGAGCTTAAATATAGCATCGCATCCCTTAGCGAAGCGGCGAGGATGGGCGGAGCGTAGAGTGGGAGAAGGAGCGGTGCGGCGCTGACATAGGTGGTGCGACATCATTGCTCTGCGATAAAAACACATGCTCTCGCTTCGGCGATCCTCTTTCTCGCAGTGAAAAAAAAAATTGGTACTACTTTACTGGCCTCCCCCCAGCTCCGCTGGCCTCTGGTGTTTGCTATAGCAGAGCCACGCATAATTTTTTTATATACATTCGCGTGGGAAACGGGACCGCCGACCTGAGGAACAGGAGGAAAGCAGACATGCGTGACGTTTCGATGGCACTGCCACCACGGGAGAGTGGAAGGAAAAGAAACTAGATACGCAAGCCCTTCGAACGACGACAAAGAGAGGGCGGTGCGAACGTAGACATGGCTGACGAGGCTCAGCCTTTTGGGCTAAGATCCAATCGTTTGCTCACGCAAGCTTTGCTCACGACCGTATCTGAAATTTTTCAATAAGCCGTTCGTGAGCGAAGTTATTTCCGCATACTGTGAAATATACAATCCGCAGGTGGCACATCATTTGCCCTATGGACACCATACCTTGAACTGTCAACTGTCGCATAATTCTGTCATTTTCTGTTTACTCTTTAGCCTTATCTTTTTGTTTTTGTTCTTTTTCTGCCTTTAATATTATTTTTTGCATTCAAATAAAAACCTGCGTTCTTGCCCTTGTGTCTGGAACCTCGTCGGGTCCGATGTGTAACAAAGGTAATTCAAGGGCTCGTTACAGGTTCCGGAGCCCGCTACCCGGAGTCCACAGGGGTATGTATGTATGTGCCATCGCGCTTGTGCCCTTGCTGCATCATTAGGATCGGCCCACATTTTTCTTGACGCATAATAAAAATGAACGGCACCCTAGCCATAAACAGCTTCGCTGTAATAAGGTCAAATCGATGCACGTACGCCGATGGGTGGTCGGTTGGGCCGGATTGGTGTGGCATCGCAAGCGACATGTCAACAACGCAAAACGTGTAATGGCTGTTTCACATGGCGCGATTTTCAAACAGCGACACAGCGAATTCCGTCGCTCAGCGGCCGCCGCGGCGTCGTGGGCTCTCCACGACTGCATTCCAACAAGTTGGTCGCGCCGTCGCTGAGTCGCAGCGACGGCGACTTGTTTTACTTTCTTGTTTTACTGCGCGGTGGTAGCTCTGCGGAGCAATGTCGGCGCCAGTTTTAGTTAAGTTTTAATAGGGCGTACCCAACAGCGCCTGCGGCTTAGGAGCTTCATAATTTTTTTCTTCCGCTTACACAATTCGTTTAAAAGGAGAAGCTGCTTGCTATGCATGTCGGAAGAAGGACGCCGCTTCAACATAAGGCACGCACCCACTTGAACCTCTCCATCGCTACAGATTGTGCCAGATGCTTATACATGCACACTGAACAGTAGCTTGTCCTTCTGCAAAAGCAAATACTCATCCAGGAAAAAAATTGTGGCTTCCATAGTAACAACGAAACTGGAGTGTACTAAACGGAACCACCCCACCGACGCCGCACAAGCCGCACGCTCATACTTGCGGTGTTGTGTAGCGTCTCACTCACCGCATCTGCAAGCTGTCATAAAGTCTCAGCGCTTTTAAGCGTTAAAATATGGTGTACTTATTCCATTATGGAATAATAATAGGAAAATTCGAATACTTGACTAGTTTCCGTGTTGTTTTTATTCAACGATGCAGGCATGGATACTTCGTGAGCACGGGGCAACCTTGCGCATCGCTGCGACGGAAATCGCGCTGCTGCAGACGCATGTGACAGCGAAAATCGTTCTGCGACGTGCGCTGCAGAACGATTTTTCCCCCCAATCGTGCCATGTGCAACAGCCTTAAACCACACGCTTTTCGGTCCCGACGCATCCTTATGGAAATCACCGACAACGACTGCAAGGTTAGTGCCCTCGCAACTAACCCATGCAAAGTTAGTGGCCATAAACCTTACGGGACTATGGGCCATTGCATTTTTTGCTTGCTTACGGAGGTATGAGCCATTTATCATGACAGTTTTCGACATGCTGTTTTGTATTTTGTATGCGTGATAAGAAAGAATGTAAGCAGTGTTCGCTTCACTTTGCTGAGTGCTGGTAGCTTGTGCCTTGCGGGGCGATCAGCCATTGTATATTTTGCTTGCTTACGGAGGTATGAGCTAATGATATGAGCCATTGATGATGATAATGTTTGTGCACTCATACGAAAATTTTCTGGTACTCTAAGCGGTATACAGCTCCGCTGTAAAAATGCGAGGGCACCTAAATGTACAAGTATCTCACAAGTACCTAACAACGCTGCCGAATGTATACGAGGGGTACACAGGCAATGCCCTTGCGCAGCGGAATATAGATTCGGGCGTAACAGACTGAATATTGGCAGCACTAGAGAGATTTACAACGAAGCTGTTAGCCTTTAGTTTGTTGGAATTTTTCGTGGGCTCGTGTGCGCCCAAGAACACTACCGGCGCCTAGCGGCCGCGCCCAGTCAGGCAGACCTCAAACAGAAGCTGGAAAAGGACTTTGTCTTTGAGTTTTCGCGTAACAGCATGATATTTTCTCCTATGTTCGAATTACAATCCGAAGCTATCATGTCACAGCTTGAGTGTAAGTCGTACTTTACGAATTTCTTTATGCAGTTTGCTTTTAAAAATTTTATTAATTCAAGAACGCACTTGGGCATGGTAGAGGGCCTAGAAAAATGAGGATGCATGCTGCACATTCACTTCACGTACGCGATTTCTATGCACAATTGGTTCAGAGTGGAGCGAGACAAGCTCAACGCTCTCATCCACAAAGTAGTCAAGAGGGCTCTCGGGCTACCAATCAGGACCCATACCGAGGATCTCCTCAAGCTGGCGTGCATAACACGGCCGAGGAGATTGCCGAAGCCCAAGTACGCGCGCCACTCACTCGCCTCAGCACCACAGCGGCAGGTAAACGCATCCTAGAAGGGCTGGATTACCACCTTGTGGGATACCCGATGGTCAGTACCCCGATCCCTAGGTGCATTCGAGACAAGTCTGCCCGGGTGGGTCTTGGATGGGCACTCGAAGTTGGGACACTCGTTGCGCCTCCACAAGTTCCTCGCGCGTATTTTGCAAGCCTAGTTCTAAGAGCTTGGTGGTGCTGACTCCGGGCGCAAGTAGCAACGCACATTTATACGCCTTCCGTATGAAGGCGTTGAGCTTGTTTCCGCTACCGTCCAGTTGTGAAACGCTGCCGCGTACCTTATCTGAGAAATGACGAAGGCTTGTATGAGTCGGATGACGCTGCCTTCGCGCATGCCCGCGTGTTTGTTGGTGATGCATCTAATGAGCTGCATCGTACTCGTGGCCTTTGCCGTTATCTTGCGAAGTGCTTCGCCATTGCCACCCTTGTGTTCGATCATCCTTCCTAATAACCGGATCTTATCTGCTATCGGGATGGGTAGGCCGTTTGATGCCGTTAATTGTTAGACCTTCGTGTATTCATGTCGCATACCAAGAATTACTGTGGTAGCTACGGGCGATAGCCACCTTAACCGTGATCCCCTAGCAACATGGCAGTGCACGTACAGCGCCGATCGCCAACTTCGATCCGAATTCGCACTTGTTACTGGCGCTCCACCCTTTCAACAAGAAACAAGTGGCTAAGTCCGTCATGGCTAAGTCATCTTAAGTCGAAGTCAAAGCACTATGTATGTTTACTAGTAGTTATTGAGATCGGCTGCTTGATTTCACGCTGCTAGAACTTAGGCACGGCACCGAGTGGTAAAATTGGTTTGATTTCTAGTTAGCAGATGGCTCCACAAACTTTGTACTGGTAGCATTGAGAATGAAAAACATGTATAGCCTACCTGAGTGACTCGAGCAGGCCATTTGTCATCGCTCCGTTGTCATCACTCAGATTATTGCTCCGAAGCAACGCAAGCTTATCAGGGTTGCCATGCAATTCTGCCATGAAGTTAAGCAACATGCACTAAAAGCTCGCTACACGAGTTTGTTTGCGTCCCTGCCTTGATGGAATGCGGCTGCTTATGCCAGGCATCTAACCAGCGACGTCGCGCACAGCACCAACACCACAGCCATCGGGGCTCCCTTCCCCACCATCTTTGTCGCGCGCAGGAAGTCTCATTGCGGAGTCTTCGGACTGAGGCAGGCCTTAAACCAGCCATCACGTGCACCCAGGTTCAATCAAGTGAAGACAGTGTCCAGCGTCTGAAGTGCTACTCTCTTGCCCATGCCGAGGATGCGCACTATCTACTTCGGACGAGTTCTTGGACAAATAGTCTGCAAAAAATTACTTAGAGGTGTGGGCATTAGCCAGCCCAAAGGATATGTACAACGGCTGACGGAATATTTCACAAGTAGTTGTCGCAGTACCTGCATCAAATGGTCCGCCATGCTCATATGTAATTTTATCGCGGCATTATGCCAAAGATGAAATAACACTCTCGTAGCTTTGGCATTGCGTCGAACACAACACACAACTTCTTAAGGACAAACCATTTATTCATGTGTATTGCTGTACATTTTTTGAAGCGAGTCAGCAGACAGGGTGAAAGCGGACTGGTGGCGCTTGCCTTCGCTGACCAAAAACTCGTCGCCATTTTTGGCGCCTTGTAAACACAACAAAACACATAAAAAATTATGCTCGTAGGCTCACGACAGCTCGCTTGTGCGAAAAGGAATCGCAAGCATGTTGGCATGTTGGTCCTTTGGTGATAGTCAGCAAGACTAGGCTTTACAATGTCTGCCACGCTGGTCGCACCGAGCTGCATGATGTCATAATAATGAGTTCGAGTTATAGCAGAGGCAGAACTAAGCCAACAGTGATGCGAATTCATTTAGGACTGCATCGAGGAGAAAAGTTCATGAACTCAACATATTGAAAAATCTGTGAGTTCAGCAGCCCTAGAAAATTAACTGGCACAAAAACTTAAGTTTCCTTGTGACCACTTGAGTACCTTAAGGAATTTCAGACAGTTGAAAGTGCCCTAATTGCGATAGCAGTACCTACCTTTCTTAACGCTGTACCTGGTATTCGTAAGAAAGTTTCAATCTGGCGTGAGAGCAACAGCAGTTTCTTTGGCCATTGGCTGTGACTAGACGTGATGAGAAAATGCGGTTACCTTACTTTGTGGCTATGAGGTGAATAGAGACAGCTCCATGGCATGCTTGCACTGAGTTATGTACACAATTCACACCGTCACATGTTTTCAAAACGTAAAGTAAAGGTGCACGCAACGAAAAAAAAAATTAAATATACTAGAGCAGAGACAATGAAAGTTTTGATAGAGAACAAGTGAAACTTAACGATGTCATTCTTTCATGGGACGCATTCGCATCTCAAATTGTACAAAACCAAAACGCAACACACAGTTGCTTCAAATTCATAATTACTATAAATAAACACCGAGCAGAAGCTTTATGCTAACTCTCGCCCAAAGACGAAAAGATAGAGAGGGAAAAAAAAACGTTTAGTCCTAGAGCGCACTGACAACACCACACTCAGTGTCCGGTAGTCGATCGTAGACGAGCACACTACAAAATCTGGATGTGAACGGGGCGGCTTTCAAATTAAGCGAGTTCCGCACTGAAATTTACTAGATTGCAATAAGGCACGATGGAAAGCCGTCTGTAGTTCGTCTGTACAAAGATACTCCGTCGGTGACGGACTCGTAGACGACGCTTTCCTAGATGCACGACTTGAGCACAACAAATAGTTGCCGCCAATGCGACAGCAGAGTCCCCGGATGTCCGAAAAAAAAACAACATCCACAGGCGCGTAAACTCATACACGCACACGTCGTCACTGACGCCACAAAAAAAAAATCAAAGGCAAGAACGAAACACGTGAGAAGACAGCAATTAACGCGCAACACTTTCTTTCACATTCACGTGGACTCGTCCACAAGCTCTGTAGCATCCCTGAAGACAGCGCACCACTCGGCGGTTGACTGAAACCCGACTATAGCGAGAAATGACTGTTGGGAAAGAAGGACCACGCGGTGTTCCCCTGGTCTCTTCCGCTGCCGATGGTGAGGTTCACGCGTTCGCTCTTGAAACTGGGCCTACCGCAAGCCAGCGGCGTACGGCGTGGGACGAGCAGACGTGACGTCGTCGTCGAGGGCGCGACGCACTGGCGTTGTTTTCTCTGCAGTCCGGCTGCTGAGCGGCAGGCGGTGGCAACCAAGTGGTTCACGGAGTTTTTTTTTAATACACAGCGTACTCGGTGCTGTTGTCCTGACTCGACGCAGTTTTTTTTTTTTTTTCACTTCCGTTCTCTTGCACATCCGGCACGCAAACGTGGCTGTTCCGGCACACCGTAGCGTTGGCCCGATTGCCGCGCTTGCCTGTGGCAGCGGCACGAATGTCGGAAGAAGAAGAAAAAAAAATAAGATTCCGTGTTCGAACGCAGCCGCCGGTCTGCGTCGGCGACTCGGTAACAGAGGGGGTGCGAGGCTAGCGATCATCGGTGGTCACGCTAGACGGCGGTGGAGCGTCAGACAAGATGGCCGTCCATCTCGTCATGCGCCGGGGCGCCGTCCATGAGCGGCGGTCCGTAGCTGTGCATGGAGGCCAGCACGGGCGAGACTGGCACGTTGCCCGACGGGCTGAACGTGGTGAGGATGGTCTGCCCCGCCGCGGCGGCCACGTCGCCTCCCGGGTGGTGGTGGACGGAAGGCCCTCCGGGGCCGGAGCCCTGGGCGCCGCCGGGAACTGGGTAGGGGACGTATCGCTGCTGGTCCGCCTTGATGTTGTAGATTGCGTCCACGCCGCTTGCCGAGGTGCGGCCTGGTGGAGGCGGGGGCTGGCTGGCCCCGACGCCTGGTACCTTGCCGTAGCCAACCTGTGTAGGGCCGAAACTTGTGTATAGTAACCGCACTCGTTTGACTCGTCAAGCGTTTCGACGCGAATTTCTTTTAAAAATCATATATATTTAGGCAACGTATTGGTTTGGGCTCATTTATAACTGCCGGTAAGAGAGTTGACAGAACATGTAAAATACAAGAAATAACAAAGCGACAGTAAGCTAGAACAGTGGTGTCTGCTTCGGCCGTTTCTCCATCAACTGAAACAGACCCGGCGTTCCCGTCGTATAACTTTGCACTCATCGCGATTCCGAGAACATGCTGTTCAGAAGAGTGTGTACTGGCAGGCACACGAGCACGATAGCACGCGCATGCGCAGTGCCATGTAAGAACACCAGGCGCGTGCTTCGTCAGAGAACTCAAGAGAGTGCAGTTAGGCACGTCCTCACAGATGTCGTGATATTAAAGCGATTAGCTTTCTTTAGCTCTTTCAGACGTCTTGTGGGTACATCGGTGGTCGGTTGACAGGGCCGGTCTCGGAAAGCAAATCGTTCGTTCGCTCTTATTTCTCTCGCTCGCTCTCTCGCTGTCGCTCACTCTCTCACTCACTGGTTTTCTTGCTTGCTATTTCGTTCGCTCGTGCGTTTGTTCGTTCGGGTTATTCGCTACATTGAATATCATCGTCGGTGTTTTACGAAGCATTTTTTTGTCCTCGTCTGTACATGACGTCACAAACACAGACAAAAAAGCCTCGAAAGTTGGCTCGACTAAGGTCTGTGCCCTGTAAAGCTCTGCATGAGCCGGCAATGTCAGTCCCTGCCAGTTCATGCGTTGCTTTTGGTTTGTAAGCGGGAGCACGTGACGTGTTCCAGAAAGACCAGATACTGCGCCACAGATAGACTGGATCATTTTACCTGGTGGTAATGTACTTTCATTAGCGGGGCATATGAAAAGCTGCAACAAAATATTACTTAAATTTACGTGAGTTCCGTTTTTTTTTTAACGAATGATAGAAGGCAGGAAACTTACGTGCTCAAAAAAATGTAGAAAGAGTCATCGCTGCGATATCCATGTATTAATGGTGACAGATTTTAGCGCTAAGTCAATTCTATGGCTCCATTGTCACAACAAATATTTTAAAGCTAAGTTATTTTTGCCGCTTTTCACTACTTTCCGTGGACGGCTGCCTGGCTGAGTAAACTGCGCCTATCGCGGAGACAATATAATAAAGGAAGGGCAGATCCCCGAGATTATGTAGCCGAAGGTGGGCGTGTCGGTCGGCCCATCCTGATACCAGTGCATGATATGTTTCCTCGCAAAAGCTCAACGTGGCCTCTAACACGGGTTGAGAGTGGAGGCAGCACGGCGAAGCAGTACACCATAGCGCCCTCCCCACCCCCTCCTCCCACCCCCGTAACTCCCCTAACTAACATATCTAACATAGTTCCCAGCAGGAGTTCTACCGGGAAGCTATCGCTGGGCACCGATAATCATCAACCGATGGTTTCTCCCCAATTTCTTACAGTGTGCAAAATACAGCTGCAGTTGGCTTTTAAGCGTGCTCCCTCTTTCACTCCCATTGTCCTTCGCCTTTCACATTCAGCGTGACACAAAAAGGCACAAAATGCTTATGCAGTGGAGATCATGCTCCGAACGTAAAGCTGGACCACCGCGATGGGCACAAAAAACAGTTCACTAATGGACACGGGTTTTTCGTATTTAAGATCTTCGTCGGTATCCTGCTCAAAGTGTTTTCTTGTGTCGCTGGTTTAGGGTGAAGCCTGGGGGTCCTGGCTAACTTTACGGAAGATCCTCATGCTAGCACTCAACCAAAGGTAACGCTACCGCCAGAAACAGCCATTTTTTTCTTGTTTTTTTTTTTGTCCTAGTTAACCTCGCGTTTACATTAACGTAGAAAAAGCACTTGAGCTGTCGGCGCACTCTAATAGGCACGACTTAATTTCGTGGCCAAAGTGTGCGCAAGCGATGGCTTCACCCAAGAGGCTCAGGGACGTGGTTGTCACCTCTGCTAGTAAGAAGCTAGCTGCCACTTCACAATTTTTTTTCCTTTTTTACTTCGAGCCTGCTCGGGATCACACGACGCGTGCACGCACCTTGTCTCCTAGTTTCTGGTTGTAGGCGTTGCGCCGCAGTGCGTCGCTGTAGAACTCGTCTTCTCCTTCGTAGTGGACTCGCCTGTTGGGCAACATCCGCCGATCGATGCTGCCGTTGCCGGCCGCCGGAACTGCTGCGGGGGGGGGAGAGGAGGAAAGGACAACAGTGAGCAACAATCTTCGAGCCTGGGCCAGCTATAGCTACGCGCGAGACGACGGCGGACGCGAGCTCGCCAGGAAATGGACGGGAGTGCGCGCAGACACGCGCTGACAAATAGGCTGGCGCAACCTGCACCGTGCGCGAGAACACGTGTTGGCCTATGTGTGATTTGTTTTTGTATGTTCTGTACATTATGGTGTTAAGAAACCTGGTCTGTCACTCGACAGTCTTGGAGAAAGAAAGACAAAAGACAGGAGAGGCTGACCAGACTATAACTTCCGGTTTGCTACTCTACACTGAGCAACAGGAGAGGAGAAATCAGAAAGAGGAGAAGGTGGTAGAGAGAGAGATAGAGCAAGAGACCGATCGGGGCATGCGCACGATCACGATTATAAAAAAAAAATGCCAAAGCCGTTCGTGCAGGTTCGTTCCTCTCGGAAAATGAAGTAATGCTTTAGTTTACCTCTTCTGGGGCGGCTTAAGGGGTCGTAATTCAAAAAATGCTTTTTTATGACAATGATCGGTCTTTCAGGCGAGCTAACGCAGTCGCGAGCGACCAACTCTGCACACTGTGTTCAGGATAGTCACAAAAAACATATTCAGGGGCCCACGCCCAAACAAACAGATTTTACAGAAATATGTTGCACTACACTAGCTGAGATTTCTTTTTTTTTTCTTAAAGGAATACTTAATTACATCGTCATCTGCCCAATGTTGCTCCTGTACGCCTATGAGAGATGACCGGTGCGCAGAGCTTTTGTGTGTGTGTTTGTGTGTGTGTGTTTTTGTTTGTTTGTTTGTTAACGCCCATGAACCTGCAGCTTAAGTCTGTTCCCGCATTCTACTCCCCCGTTAGAGCCCGGCCGCCTGAATGGGAGATTGTACCCACCGTTCGAGGATTTTCACTTCTATAACGTGTCACGTCGAAGCGTTGCACTTCAGCTTCTACAGGGGACATTCGCTACCCGTTTTGACTTTGCTAAGCTACGAGTGCTACTAGAGAAAGGGTACTACGAGCTCCCATGCGCTATAAGCGGATCAGACGGACAGTTACAGGTATTGACGCTTATCGACGAGAACTCCACTAAGCCACTACTACAACTTCTGCGTGACGAGGGCCTCCAAGCTTTCATTTAGCGAGGCAACTACTGGTAATCCTCTCCAAAGAAAAACAAAAACAACAAACTCGTAGCGGAAGCCCACACGCCCATCAGCAATACTGCCCAGTGAGCGGTTTTAGAGGCGCCCTGTGCGCGTCACAACTTTTAAATAGTGTTTTAGAGCGATAATCTGCTCATAATCCATCGGTTAGCTGCGAAGCTAGCTCCGTGAGCCGAATGGGAGCTGTCCCTTGAAAACAAACATACGAAAGGAAAGGAGCCGCAATCAGCTGGATGCCCCGATTATCGGCTGTTGCTAGATTTGTATTGCAGGTGAATGCAGCGGGCTTTTTTTTTGTGCTACTTTCTTTCAAGTTCAACGAAATTAGTTCTTGTACCGAGAGGCCTGCCCCTGGGAGTTGGTGTTAGAGCCAAATTAGTCTTCATGTCCTGTACTACAAAGTAGTAGCGAGAAACAAAAACGTACAAAATGGTGCAAAAAATGTAAACGCCCGAACCTCGTTTTTCCAGTCTCTCTTAATTTTTTTTCCCTTGCCACATGCCTTTGGTTTCCAACTCTCATTTGGGATTCTTTCCTCCTCGAACGGTCTTCTCGTTAGGCCCTTTCCCAGTGGGGCGCTTAATCACCGGTGAAAAAGGAAGAAAGAGAAATGCTCCGAGGAGGGCGAGAAATATGCAGATTAAGGCGCATTATGCATCAGTGGTGAGAAACCGAGGAGGCGATCTTGCGAGAAGAACGCGAACCGTTTATGTCCTCTGCCTCGTAACTCTCTCCTTTTTTTTAGCTTTGTTCTTTTCTTTGCATCCTCATTTTTTTCAGTCACCGGTCAGCACGAGATCGCGGCGAGGATCGCTGACACTTCTCGTTACAGCCACATTTCATCGCGTAAATGGTGCAGATATAAATGACAGATATAAATAACAAAATGAAACGGGATAGGAAAAAACAAAAGAAAGCCGAAACTCACGCAAAACGAACATGGGTTCCGAACGAGGAAATGCGGAAACTTTATGAGTAAAGGGAGCGTGAAATGTTCCATGCCGCTTAAGAGGGTGCAAAGTGGTGTACAAAGGAGGCAGCATTAGCTTGAGGGTGGGGATGGGGGGGGGGGGGCGGCAGAGATGCTCTTTGCCTTCAATTTGCATTTGATCTCTCCATTTTCTTTTACTTCGTTCTTTTGTCTTTCTTTTTTTTGCCGCATTGGACGTCTGAGAAACGGGGAGCGACGGTCTAATTTGTGGACAGAAATGCGTGCACGCAGCAATCAAGAAAGTGATGCGGCATAACAGCGGAGGAAAGATGTGCGATAACGCACCGGGGATGCGGCACGGTTTCTGTGTACCTTAAACGTTATTCTCCATTATTTTTACGTTCTTGCAATTTTCACCACGGACGCAAAAGGACAAGTGAGATTCATGTAGTTGAACGGCCGGAGAACTGTGCCTTTCGCTAAAGTGCACCGAATGCCAAAGAGACTACTCTTGTGAACGTCGAATATGGCCTGCTAGCGTCTTTAAAGTGGACGTTACCGCATGCTTATTTCGAGAATTGATTGATTGATTGATTGATTGATTGATTGATTGATTGATTGATTGATTGATTGATTGATTGATTGATTGATTGATTGATTGATTGATTGATTGATTGATTGATTGATTGAGTTCTATTGTCTCAAAGCAACACTGGGACTACGAAAAACGCCATAACGGGCGGCTCTTGATTGATTTTGACAACCTCAGTTTTTTTATGCGCACATTTATCAATGCAAACGGGCGTTCCTGCATTCCGACCTCATTGCAATGCGGCCACCGTGCATGAGAAATGAACCCGCGGAATCGTGTTGAACAGCAGAACGCCGCATCCACTGAGCCAACAACACGGCTGGCTTTATCGCACGCAAATTCCTAGGACAAAGTCTTCATAAATCAATTTTGTGCGCCTCTAGTTGGTTATCAACGCGCTCGTAATTGCCAAAAGAAATGACTGAACTGTAGCGCACCACTGAGCCACGCAAGCTTAGGAACATCGCAGCAGCAGTAAGAGGTAAAACACAGTTCTTATTCATTAGCAACTGTAAGTATCGTCAATGCTAAGATGGAGACATCAAAACGAAATGTAAGATACCTTTTAAAGAAGGCGCAGAGGTCAATATCTTACAATTGCCTCATACACAGCCACCGACGTAGACTTGTGAACACAACTTAAGCCGCTTCGTAAGCACAGTAGCAATATATTTTGCAGACATTTTTCATAAGAAGAGTCCCGTTGAACGCCTTTCGTTCTTAAGCTCAGGAGAGTGGAGAGTGTCCTTATGAATATCTGGGAACAAGGTAAAGCGGAAGGTATAGGAGAGCTAGGCTCAGCGGCTTGAGATGTCACCAATCGCACAAGCACTTGCTTTGCCTGTTTCGAAAACGACTATGGCTGCAATCGCCATTACCGCGACCTTGCCCTGCTTTCTTTTTTTCCGAAAATAGGTTTGCACCTCCAAATCAAGAAAAGTCGTGCGAGGGATAACACTTCAGCACGGGATAAGACCTCGACAAATTTCATGATAATGCAGATCTAGTCTGACGCTCTTGATCTGAGAGTGGCATTGCCTACCACGCCTGCCTCGTGTATGGAGCAAAACCAAGAAACGCAACTTACCTTCGTCGCCATAGCGGTTGTACGGGGCATAGTGCAGCGAACCGTCGGGAACGTAGCTGTCGCTTGCCTGATCGATCAAGTACGTCGCCGCGGCGGGTTTGCTCGATTCCTCCTGGGTCAGGACGAAATAGAAAGAACACAGGCAGCTGCATTTACTAACCACTCAAGTAGAGGGCCGACACGCCACACAGCTAAATCCTACGACGACAACGTTCCTTAACCTGTCGCCCCGTTAGGTTGCTCTCTTCTTGCAGGCAAATCTAGCCTCGCCTACTGCAGCTCCCAGGTGTAGGAACATTGCTACTGATGTCATTCACCGGCAAGTAGATCACTACGCTGAGAGTGATGGCTTGGGTGCGGCTCAATGAATCCCTAAGATTTGAAGGCCCATGACTCCCGAGTAGCATTAAGAGTGCACTTGCGATACTTGAGAATGAGCTTGCGAATACTGTGAGCTGATAACCGTCCCCCGTAGAGGACACAGCGAAGTACAGGCGAACGCGGCACAATGAGGAAAGCAACCAGTCGTGTACGAAATACGA
This sequence comes from Dermacentor albipictus, assembly GCF_038994185.2. NCBI lineage: Eukaryota > Metazoa > Arthropoda > Arachnida > Ixodida > Ixodidae > Dermacentor > Dermacentor albipictus. The sequence goes on from NC_091824.1 coordinate 46,607,997, forward strand.
TCTTTCTCCTTCGTTCTGAGAATTTGCACGTGTCAGCTAGCTGCTAATTGGTCTTCTGGCAACCGTAACTTTGCCCTAGCCAGTTAGCCGTCACCTCAATTGCGCCTCCATACCGCGACGCTGCAGAACCATTCCGCGGCAGTAATGTCTCGCCGGCCATCATTTTGCCATTACCATTTTGCCCACAGCATAGTAATCATCATATCACCTACCATTCACCATGGACCGGGCACGCACTCACGTGCGAGATTTCATTAAGAAGTGTAACACCCACGACAATGTTCCGCGCATGTGCGGCAAGGCAATCGCATCATGTTGGCTGACACTTGTCATGCTACATACGGTACAAATCGAGTGACGCACGAAATAATTTGCATTTGTAGTATGGCGCCTCGCGGAAATGCTTGCACACATATTTTTTTCCTTGTTTAATATTGCGAACTGCCTCGAGAAGCTCTCTAATGACCTTGGCCCATGCTAACAAAAGCTATTTCGATAGAATTGTTTGTAAAAAAAAAAACGTGCTATAAGCTAACGTGATGTTCGTAATACAATCAGTGAAGCCGACCTGTCATAGTATCAGCACAGCACGCTCCTCTGCCATGGTTGCTCTTCGGCCCTTTAAGTACTATTTTTATTATTATTCAAAATACCCCCAAAGGCCCTCATTACGAGGGTATTACATGGGGGGGGGAGGCAATCACAAGCACTGGTCATAGTTTGTACATACTAAAAACAAGAGAGTGTAACAGAAGTAATAATACAGTGAAACATAGGTAATACACAAGATAATTAGGTCGCAATTATTACAGAGAAAACATTAGTACATATTAGGAGAACATAAGGCAACTGCAATGAAAAACACCAACAAACATCGAAAACACTGTAAAAGTCCCAAAAAAAGAATAATAATACGATTAGTCGACAAGTAGTGAGCGAATTAAATGTTCAAACTTAGACAAGTCTGGTTCCGTGGCAATGACTGATGGTAAGGCGTTCCATTCAGTTATTTTGCGAGGTAAGAATGAATATGCATAATGGGATGACTGGCAGTTAATGCGTTTGACTTTGTATGGATGGTCACGGCGTGGAAAAATAACTGTTGGTGACTGAAATAAATCATCGTGAAGTGATGGATGGTGATAAATCTTATGGAAAAGTGTTAGGCGAGAAATTTTACGGCGAAGTGCTAAGTTGTCCAAGTCAGCTCTATTCTTTAACTTAATTGTTTATTCTTTATTACTTCCATGTTTTGCGGCAGCGGCGACGCATTGAAGCTTGTTGTGAAACTGGCCTATCCACAACCTCTCGTGACCGTGACGTTTCTCCGCTGTAGATATAAGCCCCCTGCTCACCGAGTATTCAGCGCTGTGCTCATTGGAGTAAGCCTCGCTCTTCTCGGACGTGGAACTGACCGTCTCGCCGTTCATGGTCTCGTTGTAGCTGCTCGGCGCGTACATCTCGATCGTGGCAGTTTTGCTCGACTGGTCGCTCTCTTCTTGGCAGAACCGGAGAGAGGGAAAACACATGGGAGAGGAAAAAGGGATGTAGAAACACGTCTCGAGCAGGGTGTAATGTAAGTGGCGGAAACGATTTATTGCCGAACCTGAGAGTCACAAGCAGCGTTTATTTTGGCCACATATCATTATCAGTATCATCATCATCTTCTTCATCGTCATCGCCGTCGTAGTTGCCGCTGTCGTTGTCACTGTTATCATAAACTGATCGCCAAGAGAATTAGAGATCTATATACCACCGTTTGGAGGTTGGCAAAGTGCCTGCCTGCTTTAAGAGGACGATTATTTACGGAAAATTGCAAGTATGTGACCAATAAGAGATCGGCTATGGATCTCAAAGAAAGTATATGTAAGAACAATTTAAAAAATATAGTTGTAATGATGATAATCATCATCATGGATATGCGCTTCAGTAGTCTGAGAGTTGCTACCGCAAACTGTTATTGGTGCTATAATAGCTGGTGGCTGGCTTAGTTGGTTATTCGCATAAGGAAACACGTAAACAACTGTAAAATGAACGAGACAAAAGGGAAGAAACAAGAGGTACCTGCCCTGTTCCCTTTGTGTTTTGTGTAGCCCTCTTACCTTGTCTCACAATGTCTAAGTGCGCTACGAGCACGCCATAGAAGACAGACACCGGCAAGCGTGAAATAATGACAACACTGTTTCGAACCATCAGAGAATGTTATACGGTCCAGTAATACGACTAAATGGGGATACGTAAGATATTCATGACGATGCTAACAGATTCAGATTCCCAAGGAAAGAGCAATGTCTTAAGCAGCACGTGCGTACATCATACAAAGCTAGCGACGCAGCATATTCGACCTCCGGATTGTACAGAAGTGAGAAAGCAGAGGTAGGTCACAATATTTCCACAAACAGGAGTTCGTGCAAACATTGAGAGTGGGAGAACTTTCTCAAGTGTAAAGTGGCCAAGTGGGCTGAACGCTCGTTATCCTTCTTGCTTTTTTTTTCTTTTTGTCCCCTTCTTCTTTTTCTCTCTCACTCTTTCTATTCCACAGCTACGTAATTTTCCGCAGGAAACCAACTACTTCGAACATGCTGTCGCATTGATCTCCGAAAGTAAGCAATGCATGCCGTTCAGAATCGAACAAAATGTCGTAGTCGCCGGCCAGCTTTTTCGCCCGAGGTTTTCGTATTGAAAATGGTACAACGAAACACGCACGTAGCAATAACGGCGAGATTCTGGCGGCGCTGTTCTCTTTCTTTTTTTTTTGGTGGTAACAAAAACAGAGCGATTCGTGTCGAAGAATTCGCCGAACATCGCAAAAGGAACGTTGTTCAAATGTATAGGTCTATGCTGAAAAGCGTGACCTTGGGGCTGGGGGAAACGGGCCCGTTATGTCCCTACGGTATCGGCTTTTCATTTCTCTTTGTGATTCCCGCTCCCTCCCAGAAAAAAAAAATAGGGCGAGATGCGTAGGGTGCAAATGACGGTTCGACTTAGTCGTCGTGGAGCTTTGCGAAACGCGAAATGATTATCCAGAAGAGCAGACGATTGGGGGAAAACAAAAGGAAAGCAGCGCAAGGACACCGAATCAGTTTCTTTCTTTTTCTGAGGCTAATACGAAAACAAATAATCCTGCATTAAAAAAAACTGGGTCGTCTTCGTGGAAAGGAAAGGAGCAATCATTGCAGGGAGCAAAGTGACTGAAGGTGAAGAAATACGAAAGAAACAGAATGCACGAGCGAAAATGAAAGCGTGTGGGAATCGGAAAGGACGGGCCTACCTTCCTCCAGACGCTTCTTCCTCCTTTTGCGAACGAAGCAAATGACTAGGATGATGTTGAGAAACAATAGCGAAGTCCCCACTACGGAGACGCTGGTGATGATTATCTTGGGAATGTCGATCTTCGCCGGCGGCGGGATTTCTTGGGTAAGCGCAGGCGGTGCGTCATCTGAAAGAGTGAACTAAATTATTACTTTCGCATTTGTACAACTTCTAGGCACGCCAATGAAATAGGCGAAAGTGTTAGCGGATTTGGGTCACGCGAAGATAAAAAGGCGAACATGCTTACCGAATATTGCAGAGCAAGACCGTTTTACGATTTCATTCAAGGTGTCATTAAATACAGGACCCGGACAAATCAGCTCGGTAAAAGTACTTGTTGCTTTGCGCGAACGCCATCAAAACAACCGCACTTGCTTTAATAAAAACAGTTTTTTTTTTCACAAAATGACTCGACATTTGCTGCTGCTCGTGTGCATAGGTCATTTTCATTCCGGTTTGAAAAGTTCGAGGTATTATAAAATATTTATTGTTTTACGGCATGTGACGCGCCAACATCTACGGGTCCCTAATTTCCTATAAAAAAAGAACAACAGAAGTCATCTTCATCAACATGCGAAGGCTATGGATGACAAGGAAAGTCACGGAATAACTTTCAGCCTAACCAAATTCAGTCCAGGCGGCATGTTTTCAAAATCTTGGAACAGATTCAGTACTGCTCGTGATTGAGTCCGTAAATCTTATCGCTGGACGGGCTTCGCAACACCACGGGTGCCTGATACTGCGGCCTACTGCGGCAAATAGAACTACAAATAATTTTTAGCACTGGTTATTCATAAAATATAACATTTCGCTACCCTATTGCTCCGCCTAGCCTCGAGGTAAAATTTTAATTACGATTGTGCCGGTCAACTGAAGGCAGTGCAACTGGACAGGAAAAAAAGCCGTCGGAACGGGCGTTTCGCGACAAACAGAGCTCGTTCCCGAAACTCTGGTTTAATAATCAAATCTGAACAATGCCCTTTTTCCTTGACCACAAACTCAGAGGTACCATTGTTACAATAAGTTACATCAGATAACCGTATAAACATTAGGGTTTATATAAGGGCCGTGGTAAATAATCCGATATTATGGCTTAACCCAACTTATGATGTAGAATTTTGAACGCGTATATTTTTTCTCTCCCCGACAGCTGAGCCCGCTATAAGCGCGATTTGGAGCGTCGTCACGTATCGAACGTGCGGCGGCTCGCCGCGGTGTCTCAGTGGCTGTAGCATTCCGCTCCTGAACACGAGGTCGTGCGTTCGAATCTCAGTCACGAGGCAGCACTGCGATCGGGCCCAATTGCACAGAAAAAAAAAACACGCTCGTATATTTAGATTTCTGTGCATGGTAAAGAAATCCAGGGGCGCTATAACGTAAAACTATTCCCAACTTTTCTATGCCCTCCGCGATTGGCGAAACATTTTTTTGGACCACACCCACTTCACCTGGGTAACTATCACGAAAACCGTGATAGTTACCCATCTCATATGACGTGTACACACTGATTATGCATGATTTGACCGAACAAAAGAAAAATAGTTATTTCTGATGGACGCCTTTTCACCATTAGCCCCCGGCTATTGGTCAGAAGTTTTCGGGCTGCACCCACTTCACCTGCCTGTCACGCGACGTCGTAAAACCGCAATAACTCACCGCGTCAAAGTGACGTGTACACATTAAAGATGCATTAATACGCCGAACTAAACTGAATTTTCTTCTGAATAGCCGCAGGCTGCCCCGTTCCGAAAGGAATAAAAGATGGCTGTCGCCGATCGCTCAGGCGCTGGCTACTCGCACCTGCCGGAGAGCCATGGATTTATTTCCGTTTAATAAAAACTTCTTGCGTGGCCGTATAACGTTTTCTAGCACTTTCGGCACGTTTACGACCGCATTCTGCCAACTCTTCTTTGCTGAGAATCCGTTTTAGCGTCATTCTTAAGCTTCCGTTCCATGCCGCCGCGATTTTCGACCAGCCACCGCAAGCTAAGTAAGGGAAAGCGGACCAATCGCAGACGGCTGCCCCACCTTCTCCATCCGGTTACCGATTTTCAGTGCAGTGGCTCGGCCCCGTCGAATCCCTCTCCACTTGAGCGTGCTCCTCGCCTCTTGTCAGCCAATTAGATAAGACAAGCCACTCAGTGTAGGCAATGTTATTCGTTTTTCAAGCAAACGAAAGTGACCTCCTATGAACGAGGGAAGCATTTGATTGGTTTGTTCAGACAACCCTGCGGGTGACCGCCCGGTGCTTGCGTCGGCCGTAACGCAAATTTGACGTCAGGAGATTGGAATAAAACATATTGGAATAGTTTTACGTTATAGGGCTCCAGGAGGTCGTAATTAATCCGGAATATTTCCCAACGACGTCCCTCACAAATCCCTTGTGCAGTTTTCTGGGGATGTCAGGCCCCACCGTTACAAAAACAGAAGGCTCACCCGTGGTCTTTCCCTTGACGATGTCCTCGAGGTACTTCCCTTCTCCGTAGGCGTTGAAGGACATGATGCCCAGCGAGTACTCGGTGTCCGGCCGGAGAGAGCCCACGGTGTAGCTGGTGGCGTTGGACAGCAGCACGTCCTGGTAGTGGTAGCCTTCGCTCGACGCCGCCTGCCGGTACCGGATGCGGAAGGACTGCGGAAGACCGCCGTCGAAGCCCGGCCGCCACACCAGCGTCAAGCTGTTGTAGGTGGCATTGGTCACCTTCAGCTGCAGCGGTGGATCTGGCGCACCTGGCGGAAAGACGGGGACTACGTCACACGACGTGTAGACGCTTTTCGTGCTTACAGAGTTCGCTGAAAACTTTTGATTAAGCCATCAGGAGTAACACAAGTTACAATAGCCTATAAACTTACAAGACCCTCCAGCTGGCACGAGTTTTGCTGCAGATTTCGAGTCTTCGACAAGTGAGTTATATTGTTAAGTACAACAAAGAGGCCCGTGTGGATAAGCTCGACGTACGGCGCACGTCCTTTATATCTGAAAACATCAAGAATGCGTGCCTACAGTATACTATGCGGCAAAATACTTCGTTTTTTTTTTTTGCTTGGCTAACTGCACTCTCGAAAATGGCTGACCGGAAGTTCTCTGGGGTCAAGAATGCACTGCTGCCACATCGCGGATGCAAATGGTATCTATTGCGTCAACAGTGGCAGGAAAAAAAAAGTGATGATTCACCCCGCACTCAGCGTTTTGACGAGAGCGAGGTCCAGTAACACTGTCAAAGCGTTGGCTTCGGGCGTTGCTTATTATTTTTTTTCCGTATTCAGAGCTAAGAAAAGAAACATATAAAAGTTGACATCATGTTCGGCTTTTCTTCATTCAGCGCTTTCCAGCACGCCCTATCACTTCTTTAAATGTACCTCACGCCCTGAAACCAATATTTTATTACTGGTATTGCCGGACGTAATTGGCTGACCAGGCTACACTGATTTTCTGAACACAAGGCGACTGCAAACGACATGCCACTAACCAGGTTTGCCTGCGATGAGCCCCAATGAAAAAAAAATTGGTTCAAGCAGCCTGAAACACACAGTATACGGTATGATAATTAGCGGTAACTGAATAACAGCCTTAAGTGCGAGCTTACCTTCAAACTGTCGCGCCACAATTCAATGGGAAAGCTCGGTAGTGAATAACGCAAGCATTTAACGCGCAAAACAGCTGCTAGGTAGGTTAGGTCAAAATATAACGCTGGTTGTTAATGACGATGTTGGAAGCAACACGCTTTCGGCAAGTCCATTTCAGTTTTTCACAAAACAAAAGTGAATCCTATATCTGCAGTAATGCATCACAAACTACAGAAAGATCGTAGATAACCAAGCCTACAAATAAGCAAACTGTGTGGTCCACTGTTAAAGAGAGCTCCCATTTATTATTTCACCACCAAAACAGCTAAATTGCTGCATGCAGACATGCGAAGCTACTCTTTAATTCGTGGATGTCAGCCTGATACGTACTATCAACCATTTCTTACTCTCAGTCAAGCAGAAATGCTTCCGTTGTAGTGAATCTATTAAGAGCTGGATGCTCCCTCTAGGAGTGGATCGCAATGTGCTATTACTTTTAGCATGCTAACAATAATGGCCTCGCCAAAGTAAACGCTCCCTACAGCAATAGCTTCCTTCTTTTTTCAAGACCTGAAGGAAGGCACGCTCCAGCATAGCTCGAAAAGGAGAAAGCTGTTTTTTGCCCAGTGTTCCCAATATTCCTCTCGGGTCCTGTCTTTGCTAGACATGAAGAGAAAAGTTGCGTCTCCGCCTTCCTCACCACACAACCGAGATGGAGAACACTGTGTACATTCGTTAAATGTCAAATACATTCATTAAATAGCAGATGCTTTGCCAAGACAAACAGTAAAAGAAAGTGAAAAAGTGAAACGAAGTTTCAACACGTGAAGGTTCACACGCCGCTACTGAAGAACTAATAGTGTCTCCTAGTACAGGGAACCTCGTAATGACGCGGATTGTTATAGAATAAGCTAAGGACCACGTAACGAGCCATGAAACAAAAAATCGTAGCTGTTAAGAGCCAGAAAGAGGGTAAAATATGGATTACAGAGTAAAGTGACGTAGCTGATATATAATTAGATGTTAAGAAAAAGAAACAGTATATCCCAATGGCCATGCAGTGCGTAGGGCACATAACCAATGGTTTGTCACGGTAATCAAAGATGTACCACGGGAGAAAAATGCAATTCAGTGACTTGAAGGCAAATTTTGAAGGTATAAAAATTTTACGGAGGACTGCAGGCATGGAAATTTCATAGCCGTTTCTCCTGTTCGGGGTCAACGCAGGACGGACGAAAGTGCAGATCGTCGGGAGATGCTTTCGTTTTTAGCGATGGGCAAGGAAGGGGACGGCGGTGGGGACGACTACGCGAAAGCCACTCACTGAGCGTGTCCAGGTGAACCTTGGCGCTGTCGAAGCCCAGCTCGTTCCGGGCCACGCACTCGTAGTGGCCGTAGTCGGAGGACCGGATGAGCTTCACGTGAAGCGTGCTCTCGAAGGTCAGCAGGTCCACCTGGCGCACGGACACGTCGTACTTGTCCGGCTGCGGGGACGAAGCGGTGATGACGACGCCCTCGCGAGACCACGAGAACGTGGCGTTCGGCGCTGCCTGGGCACGGCACACCAGCTCGGCCGTGCCGCCTTCTTTCCCCGCTGCCTTCAGCTGCGGGGGACTCTGGTCGATCTCGGGGCGGACTGCGGAGAGAGCGGCGGCCACGAAAGTTGGAAACAGCGTACGGGCTTCCTATTCCATCATGGAAGCATGAATGCGCATGGTGAAACGAAACGACGTGGTACGCGACATGGAACGACGTGGTGGCTGGTGGAATCAGGTTCGTTGATTTTACCCTTTATTCTCGGCTCATTATAGACCCTTAAAACGCGTGGTTCGCATTCGCAAACAATCGAACGGGACAGAAATTTATTGCACTGAAGACTGATGCATTTTCAGGCGACGTAACCTGCTGGGGTTACCACCAATACGGGTTACCACCAATACCCCGGGGGCGTTAGTTATCTCCGCACGTTCTGTGTGACTGTCCTCGCCACAATTTACAGAGACGATCGCTCGCAATCGCGATTGCGCGCTTTGACCCCAGACTTTTAACAGATGCAATTAATTCAGAATGCCGACATCACGAGCCATTGCAGAAGAGTGCGACGAGGGCAGTGTTACAGTGTTTAAGGACGGCAGACTTGGACAAGCGGCTGTAGCCTGAGCTGATGTTTGCAGTGCTATAAGTGCCACTGTGCTGTGCGGTGAAAGTACGCGGTGACAGTGACCGACTGTGATTGTGTAGCTGTGATCACTTTCTCTCTCCCTCTCTATCTCTCCTTTCCTATTACTTCACCACCCCCTCCCCTCTCTCCCCTGTGTAGAGAAGCAAACCGGAATTTCCCCTTTGGTAAAACTCCCTCCCTTTCCCCTTCTCTCTCTGCTTCTACGAACCGCAATATCATAAACCCTTGTTATATTATCCTTAAAGCTCAAGTCTTTGGCCAGAGAAATTGTATTCTTTATTTATCTCTAGATGGATACAGCAGCGACGTGTTAAAAAAATTTGCTCTATAGTTTTTCCACTGTTTCGGCACAAGATGTGTGTATTGTTCTCTTCAAATTTTCTTCTATAACATCGCATTCTCTGACATTCCGATATGGCTTCGAACAGAAGTACACAGCCCTTCCAATTATCGTAATACCGGTGCCACAATTGCACTTTTGATTGCGATCGGGGCCGATCCGGATCTGATTTCGTGATCGCGATCAACAATGATTCCTTCTACGCGGTCCAACGATGCGGATCCAGTAATTATTGCCTTCTGATCGTCAGCAAATTGCAGAACTGCATAATGTATCGGGTACACAAATTCAGTTTTCCAAGATATAAGTAAATTTGGACAATATTTTAATTTCACAGCTCATTATTGGTGGTAAAAAGATTTTTAAACGTTTTCTTATTAAGCTGATTTTACTTCTTGTTTTTAGCGTTTTCAGAATACTGCGCTAGAAGGCGCAGACGTCAGTCTGCGATCGCGATCAAGGAGCCTGATCGCGATTCTCGAATCGCGATCGCCAAGGTCCGGATCCCGCAGGATCGCTATCACAAATGACCGTATAGCAACACCTGATCTGGATCAAGCTCGATCCAGATCTACCCCGATCGCTATCAGAACTGTACGTGAGACACCGGCATAAGACACTGCTCTCTTGATTTAAATTTTCGGCGTTTGATGTAGTTCCACCGTGCTTTCGTAGTACCTCCTCGTGGCGTTAGCTTAGCAAGGAACGCATGCAAACTGTGCCATAAATAGAAAATTTTTTGCCAGCCAACGGTGTGAGTATTTGTCGTGTAAAGCTTGCATTCGTGATATGCATAATGGTTTGGTTCGTTGCCAAAATTGCTTTCGAGTTGCCAACCAACATGGAAGAGCAATTAGAAACGCGAAAAGTCGAGTCGGCGTGTCGACGACGAAGACTTCATTTGCATGAAAGCAGGAACGTGATGCGATTAAAAGAGAGAGAGAGAGAGAGAGCCGGAGAGTAGGGGCAGAGGGGAAAGAAGACAAGGGAGCTCACATTTGACGATGAGGTTGGCGGTCATGACGGCCTCTTCGCCGATTCCGTTGTGGGCGACGCAGTCAAACGGGCCCGAATCTTCGCGCGACACGTTGTACACAGTGAAGATGGATCGCATGTCATCCTTGATCATCTGACGCGTGCGGCTCATGTCGAAGCCCGGCCGGCGCCAGGAGACGGTGTCGTCGTTGAATGGCTTCGCGTCCACGTCGCACTCGAGCTGGGCGTTGGAGCCGGCGTCGATGATCACGGTCTCGGTGACAGCCTTGATCACTGCGCCGTCTGCACGACCATAAAAGGCAACGCTCAAGGGTCGAATGAAGGACGCGAGCAAGCAACTCACTCGATCATCAGCGGTCTCAACAGTGTCATACAAGAAGGCGTGAGCCACACTGTCTTGAGTAATCAAACTTCAGCGTGTCGAATAGAAATTCTTAAATCTTGTAAAGATCTATGTTCCTGAAGTTATCAGTTGACTGACGGAACAATGTAACATTTTGCAGACGCCGTCGACATATATTTTGGCAACGTCTCCAAAATGATGTGAAAGAAACTAGATAAATAACTAAATAAATAGATCTCGTATAGAAAGGCGCTCGATGACCACGCTTCCAAATTTACTTATGCGAGAAACAATAATTGAACAACGAAAAGTTGTGCAGTTCCGGTAGCTTCTCTTGCTTCGCGTTTCAATTCTTTTATTTTCTCTAATATTTTTTCGATTTGTTCGAAAAATTTCTATTTCGTCTTCAACATTTGTTTTGATCCTACACTCGCAAGGTACCAAATTGAATTCTTTACTTCCTTATGACGTTTACAGTACTATTATTATGATTATTAGATAACGCGTGCTGATTATTAGTGTTTGCGTGTATTTCGTAGTAATGCGCCCCCCTTTTGCCTTTGAGTGTGTTTGTGGACTTTATGATGCTTCTGTGCTGTTATACTTGTCCGCTGAAGAAACCATGTGCGTGCATGCTCGCATTCTCTTTTCTGCGTAACATTTATTGTCTTCCGACGGAATCGTCGAAGGCAATCAACTATAACCACTATCCGTATTAAAGTAATGTGTTTAAAATATGTGTCTCACATCAGAAACAGACATGAGAGGAATACAGAAGCTTCAACAACTTCAGTGTGGACTAAGCCAATAAGTATAAAAAATAGGAGTAATAAGAATAAACTCGGTGTAAATTCGCAATTAATACCTCTTCAGTGTACCACCAGCGGAAGTGTTGCAAAGCGTTATCCTACATAATGTTGCCACACACAACTCGATGTGGCAAGCGTATTATGCGGCGATGTAGTAAACCCAGTTGCAGCTCTGTACAATTTACGAAATTAAATGCTGCTTTCACTGGACATCGATTACCCCGTAGAAAACATAAAGCGAAGGCCCTGGCGAATTTTCCATGTCTGATGCCACTCCTGCGCAGATCTTTTTTTTTTTTCTGAACCTATGTAATAAAGCTTGCTAATTGGACGACCAACATAGAGCATTACTTCGTTTCTGAACCAAGCAATGCCTCGTTGTTCGCTAACCGGTCAGCTACTGATTGTGTCCGAAACTTAAAGCTTGGCCAACCTTATTCAGGGCAACGGAATTGAAACACAGCTCAACCACTTCACGAAGCAAAAAATTAAGCTGAATTACAGTGCGTTCGGTGCGTAAGTCTGCGAAGAATGAAAAGACGGACTGATTGACGACCCTTTATTGTGTATCATCTGCTAAACCTGACTGATGCTTGGCCCAGTCGGCCTGCCATCCCAACTAGGGATGTGTTAGCGCAAAATACTTTCAAGCACCTTGTCTGTCTGCCTTTGTCTGTTTCCCTGCTACCATACCCCTAAACGTAAAACTGACTGGACACAAGAAAAATTATATTTTGGGATATCATGTGATTTATAAGCTTCTCGCTCTTCCAGTTGGAGGAGCACGTTTTGTGATCACTATTACTATATTTGTTTGTATTTAATAAAGTGATTTGATTAGCATTTACGCTTGTGTTCGCGGTTGCTCTCTGCCTGTTGTTGTTTTTGTTGTTGTTGTTGTTGTTGTTGTTGTTGTTGTTGTGGTTGTTGTTGTTGTTGTTGTTGTTGTTGTTGTTGTTGTTGTTGTTGTTGTTGTTGTTGTTGTTGTTGTTGTTGTTGTTGTGCAGTGTTCCCGTCTACAAGTTGTGCTACGGCAAGATAGAATCAAGAGCTCAGGACGACATCGAACGCCGTAGTGACGCCTGACCCGCTACTGCCAGCACCCCACGCCCGTCACGTGACGAGGGGCCACTCACACTGGACGTTGATGAGGATGGACGCCTTCGTCGAGCCTTCGCTGTTCGTGGCTTCGCACTCGTAGACGCCCCCGTCGCCGCGCTCCACGCCCGTCAGGTTGAGCAGCGGTCCGCTGGCGAACACGCGCGCCGAGGGAGAGGAGGCGGAGCGGCTCGACGACCGCTCGGAGCTGCGAGCCGCGGTGGGCAGCCGGCGGTCGCCCTTCTTCCACGTGTAGCTGACCGGCCGCGGGTTCGCCTGCGCCGTCAGGTTGATGACCAGCGAGCGGCCTTCGACGATGTCGAAGCGCTCCAGCGGACCGATCGAGAACTCGGGCTTGTCTGCGTGAGCAAGGGCGGGGACGGAGGAGGAAGCACAAGGATGAGGAAGGTGCGAATCACCGAGTGAACTTACGAACAGCACCGCGCAAAAACGAAAGAAAACAAAGTTTTCCCTAATGCACGTGTTATATTGTCTCGGAACACGCCGTACCTAACGGAAGACACTTTTTTTTCTTTTTAAGGCAAAAGACTTAAGTGGCTCACACCCCCCATGCCATCTAAAAAAAAACACGTCAGCCGGTCCAACGGTACAAAAACTATCAGCAGCAGCAGCAATGGCTTATCCCTCTCGCAATGCAGAGGCTACAAGCGCTCAGCAAAGTGAAGCGAACAGTGCGTACATTCATTGAAATCGCTCATACAACACGCATAACAGCATACGTTCCAGTCGCCTGCTGAGAGGATGCAACGTAAATTCGAAGAGAAACGTCGTTGGCGCGAGTCTGACCCCGCTATACAAGCGTTCAAGCCGGGGGTAAGCGTCCAAAACGAGTCCAAGAAGCTGCAGTGCGAAAACAGCAACGCGACAATGCCAGATGGCACAGCACGCTTTCGCCTTCACGTGTTACAGGAGTGTAACAAGCTGCCGAACTTTTTCTTTTCTTTTCTATTCTTATTTCTTTTTGTCTTCTTTCTGTCTCGTTTTCTTCGTCATTGGCTTTTTCTTGCAGAATTAACGAAAACTTGCACGCAAGAAACCGGTGTACTTGCGATTGCGAAATGAACGCACCTCCTGCAGTTAAGTCTGTAGCGTAAGAATAAAATCCAGCAGTACTCTCTCATTGTGCATACATAAACTGCCGTTTTAAAAAGGGTATTCGGCACTTACCGCGATGTATACATAGTCAAATGGAGCTAAATGACTCAAACATTTTTTTACAGCAATTGAAGAACAGCTAGAAATAGCGTACGAGAATTCAATGCTGCCTAAGCGACGCGTACGCTATCGCAAACTGCATTCGAACACCAAAACTTCGATGTAAAGTGTTATTACATTATACAGAATGGAAGTGTTCTGAAGAGGTTCACTCACACTTCAACAATCGGCCAATGAAACGCCAAACAAAGATCTGCTTCTGCAATGGTAAATGTCAGTTTCGGGCAAACTGGTTCAGCAACGGTCGTTTTAAACCTAGGTCTCACACTTCAGAACACCACGATGCGGATAAGATGGCGCAACGAAAGAATACACGAGTGTTACGGAAACGGCACTCGAGCCATCATTTCCAGTAGGCAGAACACTCCGCGGTGCAGAAGTGTCAACACTGCCCTTCCATAAAGATTGGCCTTGTCGTATGGCCTAATTAGTTTCATATTTGCAGAGCCATTTCGCGTACTATGCAGATGCGGGAAACGACTCGATCCGGCACTTTCCGCGTATCCGTCGCTCTGTTTTCCTGCGCACGTCCGCGAGCGAATGCCGCGACTAAAGATAACAAAACAAGCTACTCGAAACACCGCGCGTCGGCCGTTGTCAACGGCATCCGCTTCCCACCGAGAACGTGGCGCGCAAATGCAGTGCACTTCCCCCAGCGATAGATAAATCCCTGACACTGACACTGCAACAGGGCTATAAAAAAAGAAGAAGGGAACGCGAACTAAAGAAGCGCGACACGCATAAAATGAACACGCGATCTCGTCCCAGCATTCCTCGGGTGCTAGGGAGAACGAGCTTTGACGTTAGTGCAACGCCGTCCCTGCCGCGGACACTTCCCTTTAGCGCGGCCCTTTTAGCGAAGTTTCATAGCACAAGCACGAAGGCCAGGGAAGTGCCAGGGAGGAGAGACTCGTGAAGCTATTTCGAGGTAACGCAGGAGGAGGCGGGAGGGGGGGGGGGGGGGGTGGAGGCTCTCACTCCCGCGTGGCGTCTCGCTAAGAATGACCATCGCCGCTAACACCGAGAACTTGTATACGTTTCGCAGGCCGCGAGCCATCCCAACGTGACGAGCAAAAAAAGGCAAGCGCCGAAACGGCGTCGAAACAAACACAGAAGCGTCTACTTTTCATCCGACTGTTGTTTCGAAGGCGAGTGCCGTACGGAAATGCGGGGCCGCTTCTCGCTCGCCAGAGGGCGCATTCGTCTTGACCGCCGAGTGGCGCGCTAAGTGAGGCTAGCGCCAGCAGCAAGCGGCGCTGCAGTTGCGCCAGACTCTTTCCCGCGAGCCTGGCTCGACGTCTGTTCCCCACCGCGCATTTATTTCGCTCGCCGTCTGCTCCGGCGTTTCCCTTTATCACCGACAGGGCCCCCCAAAACCCAAACCCTCCGTAATTGCTGCTGTTTGCAGTTCGTTCGTTTATTTGTTCGCTGGAAAAAAAGTTTCTTTTTCGCGGCACCACGCGAAGCGGGCACGAGATTGGCAAATGCACATCAGCATGCGGGTTGGTTAGGGGGTGCACGCCTGCTTCCTGAACAAACGTGCGCGGGCATTCTTTTCAGCTTTTCAAGCCCGGAGCCAGCCCCGTTCGCGCGTAATGCATTCTTCCCCTTTGTGCCTTGAAGTACTGCGGCGGTGCTCTGGAGACTTTTTTCAGGAGGAGAACAAACAGCCTGCTCGAACGCCTTTGAGGGTGGGCGCAGCCCCTTCACAATACGGGCGTATATGGAAAGCCGTGAGCCTTGGTTCCGACTTGGAAAGGAGAGCCGAAAGCGATGCTGGAGTTTGCGAAGCAGGGAGTCGAGAACAAATCTCGTTGTTCTGGTTCAATGAACGCCGACGCGTTGCCATTGCCGACACCACCAATTTCCCTCGCCTGCTCTCGACGCAATATGTTCGAGCTTCGCTATTTGCTGCTGAAGAAGGTCTCTCGTCCCACCTCGCAATGGAGTAGTGCCGAGTGAAGTCACACGCGAGCAGAGGTTTAGAAAGAAAAATTGAAAGGGCCTTTAAATAGAAAGATGGAGAAAGAACCGCCCGTATTGATGCTCTCCTGAAGTCGTATTAGCTGTGGTAAGTTATTCTGTTTCATTCTTGCGGTTTCAACGAAGCTAGGTTGAGGATAGGCGTTAGAAGGTCGAAGTATCTTCTCCAGATAGGTGTTACTTTTGTTTACAAAATCTATCGGTTTGGTGATGCGGTTAAAGCGTAGCAACAGGTTTGGATTGGCTGCACGTAACAAGGAAGAACGAAGAAGAAGCAGTAGGTCATGATATGGGTCATTGCTATGAAATATATATATATATATATATATATATATATATATATATATCGTAGCGACGTCTGTGTTCTTGTTACCTTGAACCACTCTTTTCAGTAATGCTTTGAGGTCTGGAAGGTGAATGAATGAAAGACTGAAGGCAAAAATATTTTATTAGCGACCTATGTGCTGAACGTTACGCCGTTTCAGATATTAACATTTCGGTTGCTTGGCAAAGGCAGGATCAGAGTCGTTTATTTCTTTCATTGTCAGGACTCTTATTGGAAACGAATGGCGTGGGGTTGTATAAAATGTTTGGCGATATAAGCTGGCTTCCCGAAAAAGAAGCTTTCATAAACGGGCGTCGCACACAAGCCCACTTACAGGTGACGTCGAGGAACACCGAGTCGTGCACGCTCAGCTGCAGCGCCTTGTTGGTGGCCTGGCACATGTAGTTGGCCTCGTTGTCGTCGGCGGTGACGTTCACCACCAAGACGCTCTTGGAAGCCTTGCCTCCGAACGGCGCGTCGACAGGCGGCTCTTCGGTCGCTCCGGAGAGCTGCAGGCCGTCCTTCCACCAACTGATCACGGAGGCCGGGTTGCTGGAGCCGGTCTCGCAGGTCAGCGTGAGCTGGACAGAGGAGGCGCACCAAGAAAGCGTTTAACGCCTTCTAATGCTCGCCCAGTGATACTCCACACTATTCTTTTGTTATGTCGGCAACAAATGAATTTACTAGCTTGCCCAAAGAAATTCTTTAGACGAGTGATCGCACTCGCTTTAGTGACAACCTCTATGACGCAGTAAACAAATGGTAGCTTAATCCATGACAGCCCTCATAAATATTCATTACCAGTTCAATCTCAATCTCTTCCAGAAATGCGTTTGTTTTGCCTGTGCTTGCGCTTGCTGTGCACTATGAAATTAATTACATGTCTCATCTTCGTGCTTTATTTTTGATCGTGACAATTAGAATTCTTCTATTTCTTCATTTGCCCATTCATATGTATTGCCTTCAAGAAATGAACATTTGGACCAAGTGAAAAAGAAAGACATGCAGCCAGGTCACTTCATGAAAATGCCATTTCGAAGAAATGTAGAGAGAGAAACAAAGCACTGTCACGTCGGCGAGGGAGATACTTTTTCGTACGGGTAATATTCGAATAAGTTAAACACCTGTTATCTTCGGGAAATTAGCCCGAGTTTCACAGCAGTCCCATCAGTCAAAGCTGTGGTTTCGTATGTCGATACCAAATCGGCGATGCGCACATTCTTTCACAAAAATGAGGCTCCAGTCTCGATGCTTACCTTTTGTCCGGACCTCGGCTTTCGCGGTTTTATCTTGATAGTGACAGCAGGGGGCGGAACTGCGCGTGAAAGTCAACACAGTGTGTTAGCTGCGCAAAAAACAGTGCTTCATGTGCGCCAGTGTAGCGGTAAGCGCTTCCGCAGTGACGGCATAGTTTAGTACGTCGAAGACACTTACAATGAACCGTGAGCTTGATGCTCGTTGTCAGGGCTTTCTTCGTGGCCGGGTTGGACGCCTCGCAACGATACTCCGCTCCGTTGTCCGAGTCTTGCGCAACGATCGCCACTTCCGAGGTCACCGAATTTCCGTTAGCCTTCGAAGTAGAGTCCACCTGGGCGCACAGTTTCAAAGCAGCACTTGAAATAGCTGACACATTTCGCTCAACTAATGTCGCACGCTCGCGCGTCTCGTTCACGTCGCTAAAAAAAAAACGCATTTAGTTGACGCTTTGTTGCTCCGTGTTAAGGTTTCGTGCACGTCAGCCCGCACCAAGTTTTTAAGAAATGAAGTGCGACTCAAATGCACCACAAGCAATAGAAATGAATTCCCCGTATCTTTTCTATCATCATCATCATCATCATCATCATTATCTTTTTTATATGTGTGAAAGAAAAATCTGCGGCGAAACAAACATCCCTTGCAAGCTTATTATCCTCTCCACTGCTGCTGCTATACTTTTTGTCATTATTTATTTATTTATTTATTTATTTATTTATTTATTTATTTATTTATTTATTTATTTATTTATTTATTTGTACACACTGCAGCGCAATAAACGCTATAGCACGAGTGGGTTCACAGAACGAAATGGACAATGACGAAAATTGCAAATGACTCCGGGAGGCAGTTAATCACTGCGTAAATAACATAATCGTCGGCATATGGACGAAGTTTAGAAGATATGTTAACAGGCAAATCATTTATGTGGACCAATAACAGCAGTGGCCCAACAACGGAGCCCCTTGGCACTCCATATGTCAAGTCAAGTCAATAGCACTGGAGTCAGGTCGAGGAGGAGGAGGGAGGAGAGAAAACAAGGGGTGAAAGGCAGAGAAGCTAACCAGATTAGGTGTCCGGTTTTCTGCTCTGCACATGGAGATGAAGTAAGGGCAGAAAAATATAAGAAACCGAGAGAACATTAAAAAAAGAACGTAATGCATCAGCTAGCATTTTCTCTAGATCTTCAATGAGTCCCATTTCTTTTACAAAGCACACTAGCGCTTTTAAAGCAGTTCGGGCCGACTTGAGCTGGTACCAGGGTCCACGAAGTCTTACTTCCGTAAGAGGAATGGTTATCAATCTTGTCAAGCGTCGCGCTGAGAGCTTTGTGCATTGGAACGACGACAGTCACACAGAAGGTGCGCTATCGTGTCTTTGCACATGCAAATTTCACATTCTGGACTTGTAGTCATTCCGATGAGGTACGCATTAGTAAAAGCTACTCCCATTCATAGGCAATAAATGAGAGTTACCTCCGGTCGAACTGTAAAAGATGAACTGGCAGCGAAGTAAAAGTAAACTTGAAATACAGTTAGCTACTTGCGCATTTATTAGTACAGTGCTAAGTTCCGCAAGGAGTTTAGAATGTAATACTGTGTCAAGCGATCTCGCCAAATCTGTACAAATAGCTTCAACCTGGTTGCCAACGCCAAGGTTAAACAAAATGCCGTGTGTAAACTCAACTAACTGCGTTGTCGTCCTAAAACCGAGCCTAAACACACGCTTTCTATTAGACAGTAAGTCCTATAATGCCAGAAAAAGCACGATTTGGTTATGAATGATATGTTCCAACATTTTGCGTGACTGTGATGTCAAATAAGTGAGTCATTAGTTCGACAATGACTCCTTATCCCCAGCTTTATAAAGAGGGAGCACTTTAGCTAACTTCTATAAAGTAGGAAAAGTGGTAGACCATAAGACTTGTTGAATATGACCGTTAGATATCTTGATGACAACAACGAGTAGTGAATCAAGAATGCATTGTGTATCCCGTCCGGACCGATGAATTTCTTGGTATACAAGCTTCATACAAGGTTATAAACACCTTCGTTGCTTATGTCAATGTCACTGATTACTTCGCAACAAACTATATTGGTGAGAGAACGGATAAAGTTGTTATCGGGAATAAACACGAACTGAAAATACTGATCGAAAACACCTGATGTTACTGATGGATCACTGATGACGTCATTATCAATTTTGAATAAAGTGGGTGAAGCATTGTGAGGTAACATAGAAGACCAAAATTTACAGGAGTTAATAATTAACGGATCAGGCACTGGAACGCGAGAAAAGAAATCTTTCACCATTTGCCGCTTAAAATTGTGTTCATTGTTTTCCTTCTTTGTGTCAAAAGCCATACAAGAAGAGCTCGGGAAATAAAGGGGTGGGGGAGCGGGAAAGCAGTTGCCGCTGTGCCATCCAAACAAATACATTATCCTTATCTCTTGTTCCTTTTAACTGCTAGCTACTCTGAAAGAAAAGCGCCTCCAATAACAAAAGATCGCTTCCGTTTTTTTATTTTTATTCTTTTGTGTCCCCACATAAGCTGCGAGCTAGGTGCGTACGGTTAGGAAAGCAGCGCTAAGAGAGGGACAGAGACACATAGTGTGCAGTCAACCACAAAACTTTACGGAACGCGCGATCTGAGAAAAAGCTGAATATCTGCGCAGCCTGACAAGGCAGCCTAGAATTTGCATCTACAACCTCTACTAGTATATGCAAACAACATTGCGATGCTCAATTTTAGTGACTGCTGTTACAGGCTGCTCGGAAGTTGAACGTTTTCCCGTGATCCCGTGGTGCTTAAACTGTTGTGCTTGACTGTACAAGATGGGCGCGCCAAGACGAGTCCAATGCAGCACCTGTCTTGTGCACTATGTGTACAAGACAGGTGCTGCCTTGTACACATAGTGCAGTCCCTGTGTATCTTTCGCGCTGCTTTTGCATCCGTTCGACCATGACCCAACGCATCCA
Source organism: Dermacentor albipictus (assembly GCF_038994185.2). Taxonomy (NCBI): domain Eukaryota; kingdom Metazoa; phylum Arthropoda; class Arachnida; order Ixodida; family Ixodidae; genus Dermacentor; species Dermacentor albipictus. The sequence continues at coordinate 46,628,418 of NC_091824.1, forward strand.
AACCAAAGTCCTGCTATGTGCGTACACCCGCTGAAACTGGGGACAGAATTGTGCGAACTCAAATCGCGTGTGTCCTGGTTTTATCACCACCGACGAGTGCACAAGAGACAAGGCCGTCAAGTTTCCTCCTTCTGACACGTCCGGAACTTTGAAAGACTGCACTTATGTCCTGCCGATGAAGAAGGTCTTGCAAATTAAAATCAATCTAGCAATTCAAAGCATTTTCCTTTGTCTGTCTTTTTGCTGTCGGCGTAAGCTCTGACGGGCACACAATGTCATCCACCAAAAACAGCGCGGACATAACACGTTAAACTAAATGCTAGAGGAAGATAAGTTTCAGTACCGGGCAGAAAATCCCATGCCGAAAATTAATTTCCTGTCATTACAAGTAATTTCTCGTTTCATCGCTCTTAACGAAGGACTTCCTTCCGTATTCTTAACTCTGCTCATTCTTAGCCGCAGTGAAACACTTCATTTATTGTCGACGAAGACATTGTTTTGATAGAAAAAGCGATGTGTACTTAGGAGCACCTGGTAGAAGTTTCCTATCCTATCGTTTCGTGTTTTCTGTGGCGTAAGAGCAGAATATTGCCTAAGCATAGTTACGTGGTGCGGAAGTGCGTTACGCATTACGCATACATGAAACAGATGTGGATAGCAGCAAAAGCAGAATACAAATGCTATTGGATAACTGCTGTGCTTGTAAACTGATTGGCGACCATCTGGTTTAACGAAGCGGAGCCGTTATGCGTCTATTTTCGCAATATTCCCTCGTTCATGCTTCTTGTCTTTCCGTTACGGCGTTAGGATAATATTTCCCGTTGCAAATAAAGTGAAACAGAAAAAAAAGAATACGTACTAAAAATTACAACTAGCGAGATAAGCGTCAGTAAGGGCCAAAACCGAGCAGGGCTCATCTGGCAGCTTATTCTGCGAGCTTCCTTTAATACTTCCGGACTGCGCTGCTGAACAAATTGCAACGAAGTAAATTTAGCTACTCTTTACTGCATATGAGACAGAAAGGCGGTTGTGGAAAGCTGTGCAAGTTCCTATGCCCTGCGGATTAAACAAAATACGCCCAACGGAAGGCGCAGTGCGGAAGAAAAAAATAATAACTGACAATAACGCAAAAATTGGGGTAGGCTTTTCCGTGACATTCACGTTAGCGTGGCAAAGCGCGCTTTCCGGATCTGCTTACGGTTAGGTTAGGACTGCCAGAGTAATCGGAAAAACGAAGTAGAGCTGAAGGCGTTCAGCAAACTGCGTTTCTTAAACGGAACAAGAACGGCAGGTTAAACTTCTAACCATTCTTTTGTTTAATCACGATCTACTTTTAGAGCTATCTGAAGGAAACAAATGCGACAAGAGGCTGTGGACACAGCCGCGTTAGCCTTAGAAGAACATAAGACATTATTCTTCGCAGAAATGAAGAGAAAACGCGCTAAACTCAATCAAGGAGCGGCTATTGTAAATCTCCCTAAGTATTTTGTATTCTAGGGCTTCTTTTGGGCGGTAAAACAAGAATCAATTCTCATCCCGCCACATAATTGCGCACGTTTAGCGTTACCCTTATTTGTATTGCCAGATTACTTCCGTCCATTTGAAGCTGAAAAAACTGCCCATCTTCACGTCAAACTTTAATTCTCGTAAAAGAGGACCCAGATAACTCGCTAATAATCTGATATCAAAATGTATAACCACGAAAATGTTCATCGAGAGACGGCCGCTTACAATTTTTCAATCAGTCGAACGATCGCTTTATCACTGCCTCGAGCTAATCACGATAAGGCGCGAAACTCACCCTTTGCGTTCCTTTGAACCAGCGGACAGTCGGCAGCGGATTCCCACCGTTCGTCACGCAGGTGATGTGCTGCAGCGTCTTCGCGTGGATAGCAGTTCCTTCCTTGTACCCGAATATTCGCGGGGTCTCTGGAGCATCTGCGGGCATGAACACAATCAGAAGCACGTTCGTCACGTATCAGCGACGTAGTCGATGTTGTCCTACGGAAGCTCCCGAAAGGCAAGAAGCTAAATAACGTTTCCCATAAAACTGGGACAGAAAGGGCATTACACGCGCTGTTCAGAGATCTCTGGCGCAAGGTACCGCTTACGTCACATACTTTTGCTCAACCATCCCCGCTCTAAGTGCGCATCGCAAAACTTTCGCCGTGGAAGAGCAGCTACGGCGAGCCTGTGGACTACGTGGGGAACGGACCGAGACGATCCATTCCAACCTGTTAAAACGGTGTTGGAGGATGGTCCAGGGGTTGCAGGAGACCAGCACGCTTCAAAGGTGGGACCTTGCACCGCTGACAATAACGGCAGCTTCTCACGTAGCGCTGAACGGCCGAGAACAGTGGCCAGCAACACGTTTGGCGCATGTGCGCTAACATCCTGACGAAGCCTAAGCGTCCGGTGCACGGGTCTTCATGACACGCTTGCAGCACTTCGCGCAGTGAAACTGGCACGACTAGAAGGAACGTTTCCTTGGAGCAGCCTATCTGTTTGATGTGGCGCGGTACTGTGGCGCCGTCTACTACCGACTCGGCTAATGAAGGCTGCTACCTTCGAATCCCGGGGCGTACGTCGGCGTGCCGAAATTATATTTTGTAGAAGTGATTACTCCTACAAGCTGCATAATTTTTAAACCATGACTACGCATTCACGCACTTCGCCGATATTGTGGGACGAACATTCTTTTACAAAACACAGTATGATACAGAGACCCCTTCCACAATTCAGTTTGTGTTCTGGGGGCCCTATTGCATACTTATGATATATTGTCTTTTGTTACGAAAATTGAATTCATCTATTCCGTTACCCTTGCGTCTCCCCCCCCCCCCTTTTCCCACTTGGTCTCTTCTTTTTTTTCTATTTTCTTTATTTTATTTGCTTTTTTTTTAGTCGTTAGACTTCAGTGGTACAAGAGTTTCTAAACAAAGCGACACAAGCCAGGGCAAGCATAAAATTTGACTTGCTATCAAACATAGAATTTTGTTGCATGTGCAAACGTCGGAGGCCCGCATGACACAGACGAGCCTTCGTAGCACGGGGCTCAAAAACCAATGCAAACACTAAGTGTACCTTGCTGTCGCCATTCCGGAAAGCATAGATGCATTCGGTTTGTGAAGCGTCTGTTATAGAAACATTACTGGTCTGCCGCCAAACGCGTTCAAAATTATTGTAACGACGGTCAGATCATGTTGTCACGATGGCGCAAATCCACTTACAGAGAATGCTGACGGCCGCAGTTTCCACGACTGTGTCTCCAAGGGCTTGATTGACCGCGTAGCAGGAGAACATCTTCATATTTCGTTCCTGCGAATGGCGACGACAGTAAAGCAGAACGCCATTAAATAAAATTGTAGGTAAACCTATACATAAAATCCAACCTTATCAAGATAATTCAAGAGAGATCAAAAGAAACAGCCGCGCAAAGATGCCGAGTGCCTCAACGCCAGCCACAGAAGTACAGCGATCAGCATAAAGCACTTTAGTTAAGGATCAACCCTTATTCAGCGGGGAAACGATAGGCCACCAGATGGAAAGCAAGATGCAAAACAAGTGATCAAACAAGAAGAACAAGTTAGAAAAGGAGGCCGCTTAATGCAGCAGGCAGGCGACATCAAACACATCCCCGAAAAGCGCGGTACACTTGATCTCGCATCTCGAAGAATCTGCAGAGCGTCAAAAAATAAAATAAGCAAATGAATAAATAAAGAAAAGAAGAAACAGAAAACAGAAGGAGCAATACGAAAGCAAACGAATCCCACCCGAAATCAAGAGAGGTCCCGAGCTCCGTAAAACGGCTGATCTCCGGCGCGTTGCCTCAAAAGGACGAACGTATCAGCGCGTTCCCTCGAATCCCCCCCCCCCCCCCCGCTAGTCCGCGTATGCGTGCGCGTGCGTGCACTCAGAGAAATGAAATTTCGCCGGCAACGCCGCTATCGTTTTCTAAAAAGGACGGCCTCTTCTTGCCTTGAGGGCGAGACGGCGAAGAAGGACTCGGAAGGAAGGGCAGGATCAAGGAGAAGGTCACGGGTTTGCGAACCGGGTCCGACGGGCCCCGCCGATACGGGCAAATAGTGTCTTCGCGCGTGACGTCTCCCTCGCTGTCTTGCTCTTTACGTGATTGCGAACGCGGCCGAGGGGCGCAGCGGTTTTCGGCGGTTAAAGAGGCGCTGGCATAGACGGATTGCTCGCGCGGAGCGGGGGCCATTAGGAAACGGGCTCGAGCCCCGGCTCCGCCGGCCGATGTAGGCCACGGAGAAGTCGGCGGCGACGACGTCGTCGCGGACTTTTGGTGGCGCCCCGCGGCCGACGCGGCGTGACGCCTATTTTTCTTGGCCGCGCCGCCGGGGGCTTCGATGCGACGCGGGCGCATTAATTTGGGCCTTGTCGCGCCGGGACGTGCATACGGCGGCGCGTGCGGGAAAGCAACGGCACCGCCCCCTATCGCGGAGTCGTGCCCGAGGTGCATTTGGTGCGCGAGTTGCTCGACGTGCGATAAAAAGGGTTTTTCCGGGGAAGCGCGGCGAATGTGTTGACGTGTGAACCGGAAATGCTGATTGTCTGCGTTGAGCACGGTCGGTGTGCTATGCGTCCCGAAAGACAGTCGCCATGAATTCGTGTTGTTGATCCTTGTCTAGCAACCTGTCTCCGCGCGCGTGAAAACAAGAGAGAGGTTGATGAAGACCGACAGTTTTCTGCCCGTGAAGGAAGTGGCGGGGAGCATAAATAACGCGATTAATCGTAGGATGGGCACGGAGCTCCGAAAACTGATGGTATTATACCCAAGCCATTTGAGCCAGGATACAGAAAAGAGATGGAGAAATTAGCAACAATGCATGTATTCGCAGCTTAATGCCTTTTTCATACTCTTCTTTTTTATTCCAAATGAATTTTTAAGAAATCGCCTTTCGCACACAGCGTAACTCAGTGTGTTCATGATACCTACCCGAAAATACCACGTTACTTGCATGGTCACATATAAATGTTAAATCAACGAATTAAGAATATTTGACTATTTAGCCTTTTCATGTTATTAGGCTCGTCGGCATTCCAGTGCAAAACCCAAGCATGACACTACTGAAATCATGTCTGTTGAGCATACATTATGGGGCTAGCTCCCGTTTTAGAATACATCTATCCCCAAACTGCGCTAACAGATACTAAAGTTCCACTTAATGTTGTCCTAACGTATGTGAGCCAGGCTTGTTCAAAAAATTCGGTAAATTGATGCTAGGTCTCGGCATTTTTCTTTCAAAATATGATTTATTTACGCACTCGGCTTCAATTGCGTGATTCCAACATCTTTCCTAAGGTTTCCAAATGAAGGATCATTAAGGAATCCATCGTGAATCATATAAATTGAGCATTGGAATTGTTATGCACGTTCTGACACCTGTTAAAGTATTTCACATGAAAAGGCAGGAATTCATTATACCGAGTATTGCATCAATAACGGCGTCAGCTGTACATCACTCTTCCTGTTAAACCACTGGCTAAGCAGCGCTGAAATCTCTCAACCAGCCACCATTTTTCATGAAGTTTAGCTTAGTAGCACGCTTGCGAGCTTTACTTGCCAGTTTCATTTTTTCTTTTTTTTACCTACGATCTGTGACAGATGGCACCACCGTTCCACTGCAGCGGAATCGACACATTTTCAGTGGCGTCACTCCGGATGATGTGAACATCGGATTAATCGCAGAGAAAACTTGGCCCGTATTCGCATAAGGGACTTGCACTTTAATTTTTCCTGAAAAAAAATTCCTGCCAATCCTTATGCTAGATATCTTATTAACGGAGGCGTCCGGTCAATGGCAGAGATCACTAATGAAGCTTGTTGAGCAATAGTGATGGAAAATTCGGCCCCGGTTAAATAATTATCGAAAACATAGTATGAAACTAAATTCCATGCTAAATGGCACCTCTGTGCGAAGATTTAGCGGAGATTGTTGAGCCGCTTAGCAGTGACAGACATGTATACCTGGCGCCGTTATTGGTGCGACACTTCCGAAAACACATATTCGAAATTATAGCTGGGCTGCAGCGCTCATGGTTTCAAGGCATTTGCGTGGCTCCGTGGTTTAAATTCGACACATTTCCGAGTTCACTGCCAGTTTCCTTTCGCTTTTATCACATGTGCCTGTTTGATCTATAACAATTCTCGGGTGTTAGACGCTGCTTATGGATGTCGTAGCAAAGGGAACATGATTGAGAATGTCACTCTGCTCTTTAACATGCTAATTCGATCCTCTTCACTAACCAACCTTCTACTATTTCCCAGTTTCCCCTCAATACACTCATTTGAGCCGTGACTGGATCTTTTGAACAATAGGGAGGACTACACCGGTACTGCTACGTGAACTCTGCGTACAAAGTTTCCACTGTTTACTTTTTTCCATTTTGCATCATTGCCGTATTGCATACGCAGTTTATTTTGTTCCTGATGCGCTCGCTTTTCTCTTTATGTCCCATTACCCTTACCCCCAAGAAGGGGAGCCAATTAGCAAACCTCTGGTTAACCTCCATGCCTTCTTCTACAGATCCGTACTCTCTTTCTCTCTGAGCCACTTTCACTATGAGCTGATTTGGTCAGGACACGCTGTATTTCACAAACGTCGAAGATGGAAGCCCTAAGAAACTTTCGTCACGCTCCAGAAATGCCTTACTATAAGTTGTTAACTTTGCAGTTAACAACTGAGTTCCTGTCTTGTTACGACTCGGAGCATAAATTCAGGAAGAACTCTACTCAAGTATGCTGCTTTTATTAAACAAGAGTAAGAAGGTGCGATCCTCGTTTGGAAAGCATTATGGCGCTACCCGTCCAACCTAGCGCCGGCGAGTTCCTCGCCTCGACGACATTTCCTCCGTCGAGTCCTAAGTCTAGACTACTGCCTTCCGATTTCGGTGCCTCGGCTTCACTCAGCGCGCTTCTTCTGTTCTTTGGCGACTCATTTTTTTCATACGGTGCAAATTTAACGAAGTTGATCCCAAGGTTGCGATTCTCTTTTTCTTTTCTTTTTTTTTCGCAAGAATACGTATACGTTCGGATACATCACATTTTAGACAGTGTAAGGTGCGTCCCCCTTCGAACGTACTCGCCGCCTTTCACCCCGCGGCCAAAACGTATATCTCGCACTAGACAGCGCAGCGAGATTCGCAGGCGTTAAAGAGGAAGGCGAGACGCGCACCGACAGAGAGAAAAGAATTTCGGGCCAGCGAAACAGAGCACAAAAAAATAAGAGACATAAATGCCGGTAGGACATGGACGAGGCAGGCAGGAAAGCCGGGAGAGCTCGAGGCGATTGTTGCCGCTTCCTCTGGCGATTTGTCCATTTTCCCCATCGTTTTCTGGATGTCGCTTCTTGATGAGATTTTAATGGAAGCGAACCAAAAGGGAAGTGAGGAGAGGGGGGCGAGTGCGATCACGTGAGAGCTGCGCGGCCGGGCGAAGTGTTCCTCTCCGTCGGCGGCTGCACTCGGTCATCCAATCGGCGCGCCCAGCCTCTCCCGTCTCGTCTCCGATTTACTACATTCTCCTTTCGAGTTCTTTTTTTTTTTTGCTTCCCTCGTCACCGCCGCCGCTACTGCTCACGCCTACTGCGGAGCCCTAGCTCCTCGCCGGTTCTTCTATTATCCTTTCTTTGTCACAACCCTACTTTTTTTCTTTCTTCTCACTGCCTCTCTCTCTCTCTCTCTCAATATATAGAACGGGCACTGCCTCTCTCTCTCTCCCTCTCTCTCTCTCTCTCTCTCTCTCTCTCCCGATATATAGAAACGGAACGGGCAGTAGCTACACGGTCCTGCCTTCTTCGTTTCCTCCGAGCACCCGCGCGCCCGGTCCCCGTGAACACCTTTCCGATTTCTCGCCGCTCCATCTTCTGCCGAACGCGTCCTCCTCCGCTGCTGCTGCTTCCGAACACGCCCATCAGCTCGGAGCTACACTCCGCGCCAAATGCGGGGCCCCGGGCGCTTAAAACGCGGAGGCCCGGCGGCGCCGAATATCCGAATATCACGGCACGGCACCGCGCGTTCGGGCAAATCAGGCTTGGGAGACTACGCTGCGACTTGTCGGCGCTTGCTCGGCGATCAGAAAAAAACGTAAAAATGCGAAGAGGCGCGCGCGCGCACGTTACGGCTGTGCCGAAGTAGTAAGAGAAGATAGTCACCGTTGGATGAATGATGCCGAGCGGGCAGACGGAGTGGGAAAAAAAGAAAGGCTTGAAGCTTTGTAAGAGGGTGAGAGCGCGGCAGGGTTTTCGGGACGAGTGAAATCGCCGCAGAGCTCGAGGAGCGAGGGCAAAGCCAGACGCTCCGGCCTCGGCGGACTCTTGTACGCCGGACGGACCAGCAATAAAAACGGATCGCTCCGAGGCATGTCCCGCGTGTCCGCGCCGGACGAGAAGCACGAGCGATCTATGGCGCAATGGTGACAGCTGCCGCGTTAAAAAGCCGAATCGCCCGGCATATTGAGACGGCTGGAAGGGCCGTCAGCAAAGAGAGAACGTGAAAAAAAAAGAAAGAAAAAGAAAAGCGAGAATGGGGAAATGTTATGCAGGAGCGCCGCGTGCAGAGGCGACACTTTCTTGCTACGACGGCATTTTTTTTTTATCGATGTTCCGTCAATCTAATCTTTTCTGTATTTTCTCAGCGGCTCGCGAAATGTGGCGCCGATAGCGCGTTTGCCTATTTGGCTCCTGCTTGCACAAAACTGTCAACTAGTGCGTTACTGCTTTCAGAGGATGTGTCAAAAAAAAAAAGCTTTTCCTCCGTGCCCACTACGGTGTTTTGTCTCGTTCGTTTCTTTTCGTTCAGTCTACATGTCCCCATCATTTTCACTCGGTACGCCTTGTCTGGGACCTCTATGTTGATGTAGTTTATTTGAGATCGCGTGCACTGTGCAGAAGCGACTTAGAGCACAAGGAATGGCAAGGGAAATGTAACATAAAAAAAATAGATTTCGTTTTTTTTTTTTCAGCGAACCTGTAAATCTCGAAAAAAAAGAAAGAATGGTTCTCCATAGGAGTGAAAAAAATTGTGCTCTCACTTGTCCCGTGATGTTGACAGTGATGTTCGATGTGGTGACCCATCCGCCCTTTGGGTCAGCCGTCATGGTGGAAACGGACTCGAAGGGTCGGCCGTCCACCACCCACGAGACTTCGGCAGGGGGGTTGCTGCGCTCGGTGGAACAGCGCATGGTTACCTGGTCCCCCGCCTTGGCTTCCTTTGGGCCGCGTACTTTCACCTTCGAAGGTGCGACTGCGGGGAGAACACCCGCGAGTTAGCGAGAGTTCCCGTCTTTGTTGCTCATCTGATGACGCTGATCTTTATTTTATTTACTTTTGATCCATTATAAATTTTTTTTCCAATGTTCTTTTTATAACGGAAATGCGTCGTAGTACCTATATCCTGAGATGCGTGGGAGCTACCACCTACTTCATTATTGCGAGATCACGCACAGAAGAATCTCGTGCACGAGGTAACTTCTAAGACTTCTGCAGCAGGGCGTTCTACAACTCCACCCTTTATAGAAATAAATTTGTGGGAAGTATCTTCTTCATATACTTACTCTGTCATTACGATTACATTCGTTATGTCCTGCGGTATATCCCACCAGTATCAATCAATTTTCTTCCCGTTCCTGCATCGTTGCTTGTTGCCGTCTTTGTGCTTTCTAGAGGGGAAGGCGGGGGGGGGGGGCAGCTCTTCGGAGCTTTTTGCCCACTATCGTTGCCACTCGGGCGAAATTTCGGCCACGTGACCCGTGTGGCATAAAAACGATATTCGAGCTTCAGCACGGGCCCCACTGACGAGGAGGGGGTTTGCCCAGAGATACTCACACTGAACCGTGAGCCGCACCGACGCCGTCATCGGCTCGGGTGCCACGACGTTCGTGGCGGCGCACTGGTACACGGCGTTGTTGTCCGACGAGTTGGCCACGAAGGTGAGCGTGTTGACCGACTCGCGGCCGCTCGTGGTGTACGAGCTGTCCACCACGCGGCGCTCCTGGTTGCGGTACCAGACGAGCTGCGCCAGCGGGTTGCCGCCGCGGGAGATGCACCGCAGGGTGGTCGTGTCGCCCATGCGGATCGTCTCGCCCTCGGTGTAGCCGTGGATCTCCGGGGGTCCAGGCGCGACTGCGTTCGAGGAGAGAAGAGATCATGTTAATAAGAAAGTGCGGGAGGGGGGGGGGGAGAGGGTTACTGTTTAGTCATTCATTTACTCAGAAGGCTGTGAAGGCAGTTTTGTGCTTTCTGGGAACGTCTGGTTTATACGAACGGCTTTGACTCAAATGATGCGCGTCCACGTCTCCCTAACCTATCTTTCTGCCTTCTTTCTCTTCCCCTTCCTCTCAGCGTAGGGTAGTCAACGGACTCCTGACTGGTTAGCATCCCTGCCTTCCTTATATATATGCATATAGATATACACACACTCGGAGTGATGGTGGGCTCGCAATCAATTTTTGCACAGAGGTGAGATTTTGCAGGAAGTTTGGTTAACTATACCGCGTTTGTGGGCGTAAGTTACCAGTTTAGTCCATAATGAACACGAAGTGGGTGTCGCATGCAGTGACGATACACAAAACGTGCCGATTTCATTGCAACGGAACGGTGGCGCCATCGTAACAGTGAACGATGAATGCTATTTTCGCCGTAGCCGCGAGAAATAGCACCGCCAGAACGTTCCAGCAAAATAGGTAGGTTTTTCTTCCTTTTCTTTGTTCAGTAGTGTCGCCGAAGACGACGCCCAATTAGAACTTATCCTGGACTAACGTGTTAATTAATGCCCGCGAACGTGGTATTAAACTTGACTCACTGCAAAATGCTGCCTCTGCATGCGTAAAATTTGAGCGCGCGCCGGGCCAACAGCGAGTTAGCGGAGAGAGTCTTGTATGCCTGCCTCGCTCTTGGTGTTCTGGCGAATCACGACTGACAGGGCTTCTTCAACTTGCATTCAGTGTTCGCTGGCGACGCGAACGCTCTTTCAGTTCACCCTCACAGCAATTGCAGCCGTCCCAGCATGCCTATCGAACCCGCAACTTCGTCACCATAGCAATATAACGTCATAGCCAATATCAGCCGCCACGGAGGGCCAAAGACCTGATTCGCAGAAACGAACCCGCTTACGACGGTGCTATGCTTCTACACCCATTCTCCACTAAACATTGCATCGTCTGTAGGTCTCATATCTTTCGCGAGGGAAGTAATGCTTGAGCCTGCACCCTCTGGAGCTACGACGAGCAAGCCTACTGATGCGGTCCAGCTAGCACGTGTCAGAGCACCCCCCCCCCTCCAAAAAAAAAAAGAAGCACGAAAACGCGGGACGAGGTGAGTAAACGGACGAGACTGCGCTGACCTGCAATAAACGTTAAGTAGGTCAACGCTTCGTAGTAATGGACGTAATAAACGTTAGTTGCAGGTCAGTGACGGTGTCGTTCATTTTCTTAATTCGTCCTTGCTTTGGTGCTGCTTTAGCTCCGAGGAGGAGCACTTCGCCTGCGTGCCTCATATCTTGTCGGCATCAGATCAAGTGCGGTCGTTAACGGCAGCCAACGGCGTCACTTGGCCTCAGTATTTGTTCTTACTCGCCGCGAACCAAGGTTTGGACTCGCGCACGTGAAAGCGTCGTTGTGCTTTCTCTTCACAATTTTGTTAGGATACACCGGACTTAACTTACAGTACCTATGATTATTTTTCTCTCTTCTATTTCGTTCTAACTCCCTTCCCCATACCCAACATGCCTATGTATAGCAACAAATGTGAAACTTGCATTTAATCAACCTCGCTACATTTCCCTCCCTCTCACTTTCCCTCTCCTGGACAGGTGCGTGTGGGAGACAGGGTTAAGAAGTTCCTAGTCCCGTTTGCTGAAGTCACACATTTCAAGCGGGATTTGGCCTCAGGTTAGCGCGTTTCGGCAAAAGATGAGATTATAAAAATGTACACCATAATGTACAGGAATATGGGCAAGAAGATCTAGAATTAGAGAGTTCCCAAATCTCTGTACTATAAACCATATTGTCACGCACAAAACCGGTGACCACTCAGCGTTGCCGCATCCGTGTTCGACGGTTCCCCATCACAGCTTTGTCTTATGTTTACATTTATTGCATTTCTTCTTTGACGTCATGCCCGTTTTTTTTTTCCTTCATTTATGTACCTTAAAGATATCTCTAGAATAACTTTTGATACGATTTCCTGGCGTTTAATGGCTCCTTCGCCCATCTAGATGAACACGCGCCGATTAAATCTCATACGTTGCTTCGTCATTGCGTTTGATTGCGTCGTGCTCGAAGAGCTACCCGAAAAGAATGTTCTCTCGAAGAATAAATCTGAAAATTCGTACACGGCCACTTTCACTGACAAAAACCAACATACACACCCGCGGTTTCCTCCTGCGACCACCGAAGCTCACGCAACTTAAAGCCCCTGGCAAAAAGAAAAGAAGGAAGGAAAGAAAATAGAATAAAACGGTGTAACTCCCTTATCTGTTTCAACTGAATACCCGAATTTAGAAAAGCGATTATATCGGCATCAGTATACGGTCGCTTCCAAAGCCACGAACGAGGCTATTGCGACAGTTTCTCGTGCGTCGGAGGCATGCTATATTTCAAATTTCGCGGGTTATGTGCATGTTTATCACTTTTGAGAAGTGGTGCACCTAGTCCCTCGTTTCTCACCCTCAGAGAAATGCTTTACTATGTCATGGCTTGGAGTTTAGCTAAACGTCAAATATTAGGCAAGAGCTTGCCCATAGCACAACTAAATATACATAGACGCCTAACTATACAAAGGCTGCGCATTCATTCGGCAGGTATCGCGATCTGCGACTAGAGTCCAGAGCATAGCAATTGGGCCTATGTCGAATGAAAAGCAAATTATGCCCCCCTATTTTTTCTACATGTACTTTCCCCGCCAATGTCTTCGTTTTTGTCATAAGCGTCTCAATAAGTAGCTGACCGGACAGTGTACATTAAGTCTGGCTTCTTCAGCGCTGCATTTTACAATTGCCTCTTCACCGCGCCCAGCAACGCAGAAAAAGTATTTCACGTCGAGATAATCAGTTATTAATGCAGCGCTAGAAACCTCGTCAACATAATAATAATAATATTTGGGGTTTTACGTGCCAAAACCACTTTCTGATTATGAGGCACGCCGTAGTGGAGGACTCCGGAAATTTTGACCACCTGGGGTTCTTTAACGTGCACCTAAATCTAAGCACACGGGTGTTTTCGCATTTCGCCCCCATCGAAATGCGGCCGCCGTGGCCGGGATTCGATCCCACGACCTCGTGCTCAGCAGCCCAACACCATAGCCACTGAGCAACCACGGCGGGTAAACCTCGTCAACATAGAATTGCTGTTAGAAACATTCTTAGGCCACAAGTAATTCCTAAGCCATTGAAATAAAGACTTATTGCTTCGTTACAAAATAGCTCGCGAAAGAAGAAAACGATGAATTTTTAGTGCTGATTATTTCGATATTCCATTTAGCGTCTATTTTCGTAAGCCTTACCAAACAATAAATCTGAAAAATGGGCAAATGGTTCGCTTACTCATATAATCGCTGTTTACTCCCTCGCATACACGATCGAAAACACTGAATTTACTTCCGCTACCTGCAGTTCCTATCAGACGTCGCCCGGGGTGAATACGACAGCCACGCTTTAAATCGTTTGCTCAATCAGAGCGCGCGAGCTTAAACCGCCCGTGACAGGACGAACTACTAAGAGCTGTAGCCACGGTGATTTACTCGTCCCACCAGTTCGAGACGGGAGTTTGCATTCGGCTCTGCAAACTACTCGTTGCCGCCGCGCTGGGGAATGACGCAGGTAAACACGGCTCCCCGGGCACCGGGGTACTGACGCAACGCGCAGTGTAGGCGGCTGCGGGATACCACCGCCAGGGCTTGGTGGGGGGAAGCGCCGCGCATTTGCAAATTAAATTTCCAGTCTACACCCAACGGCCAGCGAGGGAGTTTCGACCGAAGAGGATGGGGGGGGGCGCCTCCTCCAATTTTCCTCGCGGCGTAATTTATGCGATTAAAGTGGGAATCTCCGCCACCTCCCCCGCTGCGAAGGGCACGACGAACGTGCGCACTTAGCAGAGGCGACGCTGAAGCGGCGATTATGATAGGCGCCGGGCCTCCCCCCCCCCCCCCCCTACCACGTCGTCTCGTCTGGCCCTCACCTCGTTTCGTGCGGCGCGTCCTGACGCCGCCGGGGCTTTCTCCAGCCGCGACAAAACACACACGCGGCCCCTGGAAAGTTTGGCTCTATGACAGAGGTGCCCCGCGCCGCACGTGCTAACTCCGTAACTACGAAGCGCGCTAATACCTTCCAAGCTACGCTGTAATATAGGCCTTCGTCATAAAGGCGTTTACGAGCTTTGCCAGCTGTGAACGTTGACACCCGTGGCCACGGCGTCAGCGTCGTAGGTGGACGCTGACGTCACGGCCACCGCTCGCTACGATCGAGTGGATTAAACGCAGGCGCGACTCCGCAGTTTTCACCTATGCTTGCCTCAGCGTCAACATTCATTACCTCACTCGCAGCGGCGCTACCTCTTTATTTTCGTAATTGCAGGTCTTGTAGTAGCCTGAACTCTCAGCTGCGTAATGTGACCAAGTAGTTGGCGCGATAAAGGAGCCAACTACTTGGTACAACCGTTTCACCCATGGTGAAACGGGTGGCAGGCTTGATGACTGATCAGTCTTTGCAGCCTGAATCAGGGAAATGGGGAACAGCCAGGACCAGTGTGTAGGTGGTACGGATTCAGGCGAGAATGGCGTACTGAATGTCACTCTCCGGCACACGATCACACTGCGATGCTGTCTCTGGCACACCTTCTTTGCAATATCATAAGCTTGTTTCAAGCTAATCGGAGATCTATTCAGTACTGGGGAACATTACCATGACTGCATTGTTAAAGGGATCCGGAGAAGAAGGTGCACATCCTATTACCATTAAAGATATCTGCTAGGATTGGCGAAGACAAATCATCACGACGATTCGAATACGTCTAGGCCTGGCGCCACATCACTTATGTCGGTTGCTGGAGGTAAAAAAACTCCAGCGCTAAGAAAAACGGATAATGCAAATTAACGAGCGGCAGTGGCAAGGCACAAGTAGAAAAGAATAATGATGAAATAGGAACCCAGGAAAGCGACTTTCAGCAATATTTCTTAAGCTCAGCCGATGCCGGCGCACAAGAAATGGCGTAGCTGACGGTGCTTTCCTGGAAGTCATTCCCTCTTACTTTTCGTGGGGTTACCTTAGGAATGGTACTTTTGCGTCACGTGCTTGACATGCGGTCGCTACCGACCTGAAACACGCAAGGATGCTTTGCGCTACATTTTATCGCTTTATGTGCGTAAGTAAAGAAAGAAAGAAAGAAAGAAAGAAAGAAAGAAAGAAAGAAAGAAAGAAAGAAAGAAAGAAAGAAAGAAAGAAAGAAAGAAAGAAAGAAAGAAAGAAAGAAAGAAAGAAAGAAACTTTGATTGAGGAATAGCAGGACAGTTCTCGCTCGCCTAATTAATGCTAAGCAGTGGCACGATTGGCGACGTATAACGAGCACTTGTGAACGTAAATTGCAAACGAGCACTCGCGAGGCAACGCAGCTCGACTCACACAGCACGTCCAGCTTGACGGAGGTCGAGAGCGGTGTCCCCAGCGCGGGATGGACAGCCTCGCAGGAGTAGGTGACGCCGTTGTCCTCCGGTCGCGGAGTCAGCGTCAAGCTGCTGATGGCATTCTGGCGACCTCCTTCGCTCTCTTCAACGCTGTACTGCACGTTGTCTGCGGAAGAACGCCACACAGATGCCGTGAGCACGAGCGTGCAACATGTCAACAGAGAGAGAGAGAGAGAGAAACGGCAAGTGGAAAGACATGGAAAGATTAACCAGGAGAAGTAATCGGGTTTGCTGCCGCACGCGGGTGAGTGGGAACGTGGGAGTGAAACGATAAAAAACTAAAAAGGCGCATTCGTGACCACATGCCGGAGGCATGTGGTCATGTCACCAGTTTCATGTCAGTTTCATGAGGCATGTCACCAATTTCCACATAGGCCTCTAGCCTTTAAACGCTACACACTAATGCCTGCCGGGTAGAGATGTGTCAAGGCCAGAGGGCTAAAAGTCGAGACTCGGCTCCAGCGTGTAACGACGAATGGTGTGCGAAAGAGCTTCTAGACTTGTACCAGTGCACTCAAATAAGACAGAAACACCGCAAAACACGATTGCGAAATGCCTCCATATAAAATTATCTTTCGTCACCTCTTGCAAAGTTAGATCCGAAGGTTGATAAATACAATCTTATCGAAACACAAATGTTGTCTCAGTAAGCACTCTTGCTGGGTAATTAAGTTCACCATTCCCCAATATTATGAGAGTGCGAACAGCTCAGACATACGCAAACTAACGCTTAGGTCGTACCTTAAAAGAACGGTTGTGCGGTTGCTAATAAATCCAAATAACAGAAATACTTCTAGCGAGATTCGAGACTTGGAAGTCAAGAACTTGTGCGAACACGGGTGCGAATATTTGAATAAGTTAACTTTTTATTATTATTAAATTAAGCAAATTCGGAAGATGGGCCTCTTTAAGGCCAACTATCCCAATTTATCACCTACTCTACTCAGAAAAGAAAGAAATGAAGACGAAATCGAGAAATCAAGATGAAAATACTAAAATACTAGCACAAGTCACAAGTATGCAAGTTGGCTCACCACAGGCACCAGCAACAGAAGAACAGACCGCTTTGTGAGAAGACGTGACGGAGGCCTACTATATAGGCGTGCCGTCGTCCCTAGATTAGATAGTTTTAGCGCGTCCTGTATTCCGGCATACACAACGGTCATTGCGTAATATCGGGTTACCGGACGCTGGTAGAGACATCTTGTGATGCTTCGTCAAACCACAATGCCTTATAGCCACGTTTTCGTGTTCCATGAGCGTTCTTGTCGTGAAAAGAACGTAAAAAGGCAACGTGTACATTATTATGCCGCTGCCGAAAATTGACACCGGAAGCGAAGTAGAATACACTTGGTGACTGCTATAATAGCGCTGCATTTGTCTAGTTGTGCTCCGCACCACCAGGTGGCACCATCAACTCGACCGCTCGCGTAGCAATCCGCAAACGCCATTGCGTATACCAAAATATAGGACTCGCTTAAGCTCCCTATTTATTCGAAGGGTGAAGGTGAAACGGCGAGCAGGGCAGCCGTTGTGGTGACCAGCACGGCCGTGAACCAAAGCGCGCTCTGTTCGGTGCTTGCGATTTCGAGCCACGCATAAAACGCAGCGCGACGATGGCGATGACTCAACAACTTATTTCCTACAGCTAACAAATGTGGCCCAGGAGCCACAGTATAGTAAGGCTCAAATATTCAAGTATAATGGACTTGTCTTCCAGTAAGTCTCTTCGTCGAAAAGTTGGCGTTAGGGAAAGGATTGCTCAGTTCGCCCACTGTTCCTAACAAATGTTACTCGTACTGCGTGCATCAAGGCCTATGACAACAACAGAAAAGATAATCGCGCCACACTTTTTCTTTTTCTTTTCTTTTTCTGCCATGAAACAACTATTATCGATTCATCTATTAGGAACCTTCGAGTCCCGAGGGCCATCGACACGACAGCTCTTGTTCGCGATCCTGTTCCGTTTTCCCGGATCGGAGCTGCGCAAGTCGTGCCCGCGGCATTGTACGCAGTGCTCTGTTTACCGCATATAACAAACGTATCACGCACCTGGGCGAAGCTCGACGTTCTCGCGGTGCCACTTGAGCTGAGCCGCGGGCTTCGCCTGGGAAACGACGCAGGTGAGCTTGACGGACTCGGATCGGCGAACTTCCACGCTGCTGCCGTTCGGGTGGTTCGTGATGGTCACGGAAGAAGGGGGCACTGCGCACCCGGGAGGGAAAACAGCAATAAACGGTGGTCATTGTGGACAAGCAATCATTATTGGTACACGCATCCAGCAGAGAGAGCGACAGAGACAGAGAGAAAATAACGGGAAAATTAGGGAAGCCAACTAGACGAGCATCCGGTTTGGTACCCTATACACGCGAGATGAAAGAAAACGGGAGCAGGAGGAAGAGAACAGCGAGAAGGCGCACCTTGAGAGTTCGCAGGAAGGTGCGCGGGAGCACTATAAACAGGCACTCAAGATGATACACGTCAATCAATAACTGCAATAGTACCCGACTACCGAGTGGTGCTGCGCTACTGAGGTCGAGGATTTGATCCCAGGCCTGACGACCGCATTTTCGACGCGGCCGAAATGTCAAGGCGCTCGTGTACTTAGATTTAGGCGCACGGGAAGGAAACCCAAGTGGTCGAAAACAATCCGAAGTCCCCTTCATACGGCATGCCTCATAATCAGGGCGTGCTTTTGGCCCGCGAAACCCCAGAATCCAATTTTTTAATGTGTGCGCGAATATATTTTTGCCGCGGAAGGAAAGGCGACCACTGTCCGAAAAATTTCGCCGCAGTAAATGCGTTTCCAGCCTCAGTTTGTAAAAACATGAGCAAAGCATCGCACTAAGAGCAGGTGAACAGCTGTTCGATAGTTTCTTCACGTCCGCAAGAGTCGCAAGGAAGAGCTAGGTTTTCCGTTTCTCAATCAGCTGTTAACACCAATGTACGATTAGCGATATATAGGTTTAAGATCTGAAACGAAACTATGCGGCTATGCAAACGCCGCGGAGGGCTGCTACGAACTAAGTTTGCGAACATGGCGCGCTATAACATGCACTTAAATCAAAGTACGCGAGGGTTGTCGGGTTCCGCACTCCGTCGAAACGCCGCAGGTTTTTAAGGGGAGTCCAACCGGTGACCTCGAGCAAAGCAGCAGAGCCATAAAGGAGAAAGCAGAAATCCACTGTACTGTGTCATTGCATAGCTAGTGATTAAATGAAAGGATATGCATAACAAACATCCAGAACGTAAATATCTGTAAATCGTTTTCATATGGAGCACCAGTAAGAATATTGAACACATAATCTGCTTTGTTTTTTTTTTATTCTCGTGCTGGAAAGCTTTTAAATAACAACGCACGACAAAAAAATCGACGCGTAGGTCATAGAGGCGCTATAGTGGAGCCGTATTGGAAGTGCATTTGGAGATTCATGAAAACATGGTAAACATGCGGTTCTCGACCCAGAAGCACAAACAAGCACTCTTATCTCACACTGAAGTAACCTGTGGCTGCCTGGTATCTTCAGTTGCTGTGCACTCCGCAGCCGTCAGCACTTCCTCACTTTCGAACAAAACTGTTTGTCATCGGCCGAAAGACTAGCGGCTCAAAAAAATGAAAAACTCGAACGGTAAATGGGATAAAGCATACCACGTTAAGTCCGCAAAACCGAAAACAAGACATAACCTCAAGTTAACGCACGCCGTGATGCAACCGATCTGGACGGCGCCTCATCTTCCCGCTCCGGGAGAAAAAAGGTTGGAGTTATACGTTTCACTTTTCCACAGAAGCCAAAAGCGCAAAGTCGCTTTTACGGTCACGCTAGCTTCCTCACCGACGCCCTTAAAAAAAAATTTAGAGAATGTGCGAGAAAGAAGCAGCCAAGGAGACGATGAACAAAGGCGAGAACGGAATTCCTTTCTCAGGCTTAAAAGTTGAAGAATCTTGGTGGATCGCCGGATGACTGGCGTAATGCGCCTTGACAGAAGATGATGAATCATCTCGGCGCGCTTCAACGCTCTAAGGATCGCTGCACGGGCGCCGGGAAGAGTAGCTAAAGAGCAAAAAAGAAAAAAAAAGAAACGATCAAGGAGAATGTGTGGAAAGGGCTACGAGGAGAAGAGGAAAGTGGGGAAGGGGTACTGCACCGCGGATTTTTCGGGGTTCATGCCGGCACACTGCAAGCTCCGCTACCGGCCATAGGCCAACAAGCTCCCACAGGCTAGAAAAATAGCTAGCCCGCAGGCGCGCTTGTAAGCCTAACGCTCGTTCTGCGCTTTCCACGGTGCTTGTCGCACCTTTCGTTTCCTTGGTCTTTTTTTTTCCCCTTTCTTGGCATTCTCACTCGTAGCCTATGCCTCCTTCTTTTGATATCCACAGAAAGTGCGGAGACTGCTGTCGGCCTGAGAGTCGACGTGGGGCGGATGTTGTTGGGCAGTGCCGCTTTTGGCCGCAGGATACGGAAGTACGCGCGACGGCGCTAGAGACCGCCTGCTGGAGACAGGTCGTCTCCGCGAGGACAGCGTGGACGGATGAGGGCCAGTGCGAAAAACCCTTCCGCCCTCTTGACTTGGCATTTCTCGCGTTCGTTGGTGGACGCAGCTCTCCTACTTTCTCCGCGTATATAGCTTATATAGCTCACTTTGCGTCTTGGATAGATGGCCGTCACCGCCCGGTGGACTGCCGGGAGTCGCTGGACGCGCTATATCTCGCTGCAGCAATCGCTAAAATGAAAATGACCGCAGGTGTTCTTGCCTCTGTGTCCGGCTTGGTATCATGCCCTAAGGAGATCATACGGGGAGCAAATGATCACTACGCGAAGATATAGTTTTGTTTTGTTTTTAAAGCGAGCTTTCTTTGCCTCATCCATCCCCATTGCTGCTGCCACTGCTAACCTCCCTGCCTTTCTCTCATTTGCATCTCTCTCTCTCTCTCTCTCTCTCTCTGTCTGGCACACCGCGTCGGGGGCTGCTTCAGAGCGTGTATATACATGGAAGGAGCGAGTCTGAGAGGAAAGGCGACGCGAGAAACTTGTTTGGACCCCACCGCACAGAATGTGCACAATGCTCTCTGGAGCTCCATGGGCGTCGCCACATTAGCCTCTTGACAGCTGTAATTATCCGTGACATCCCTCAAAAGCATTGCAGGAACAGTGCTTCCCTTTCTACTAACGTGCTAGTACAGGGGACTTTAGATAGAAATGTAGAGAGGAATGGAGTAGAAGAGGCAGTTCTCATAAAAGAGGGGGGGGGGCGGAGGTGACGCGAGAAGACAAGGAAACCCAACTACTACACGACAGCGGTTGCGGGGAAACTGGATATGCTTAATTTCAAGGCGCGGTAAAGTGCGTGCCTGCTATTCCTGAGGAATAAACACCGTGCAAATATGTCAAGCGGGCAAATTGTGCAGGGCATGCAGAAACAGAGCCGCATTAATTAAAGCGCACCGCGGGGTGCAGGTTACCGTACGGAAGCGGTCAACCATGAAACCAGCACTTCTGTGCCCGCCGCGGTAGCTTTGCGGCTATGGAATTGCTAGAGGTCACGGATCTGATCCCGACCGCGTCGACTGCAGTTCGACGGTGGCGAAA